>NC_079147.1:173391577-173753577 GCF_945859685.1 Eupeodes corollae | reverse complement strand
ATGGAACTTGCAAAAAAAGTTGGATGGTTCTAGAAATTTTATTGTAAGTCAATTAAAAAGTGGTTATGTATGCTTAACTAATTTATTTTCAGCTTTAATATTATTGACTTGAAAGAATTTCTTTTTGAATGCAAAAGAAATAGTTTAAATGTTTAAATTAAAGATTTTATCAACCATAGAAAGATAGATAGATAGATATATATATAGGTAGATAGATAGATAGATAGATAAATAGATAGATAGATAGATAGATAGATAGATAGATAGATAGATAGATAGATAGATAGATAGATAGATAGATAGATAGATAGATAGATAGATAGATAGATAGATAGATAGATAGATAGATAGATAGATAGATAGATAGATAGATAGATAGATCGATAGATAGATAGATAGATAGATAGATAGATAGATAGATAGATAGATAGTTAGATAGATAGATAGATAGATAGATAGATAGATAGATAGATAGATAGATAGATAGATAGATAGATAGATAGATAGATAGATAGATAGATAGATAGATAGATAGATAGATAGATAGATAGATAGATAGATAGATAGATAGATAGATAGATAGATAGATAGATAGATAGATAGATAGATAGATAGATAGATAGATAGATAGATAGATAGATAGATAGATAGATAGATAGATAGATAGATAGATAGATAGATAGATAGATAGATAGATAGATAGATAGATAGATAGATAGATAGATAGATTACATTAGTAAATTTATATGTATTTTTGAATTAATATAAAACTGTTCAATAATCTTGATAGATAATTACATAAATAGATAGAGTATAATGTAGATAGATAAAGAGATGAATAAGGATTGCCTCTCTGCATGAATTGAATCAAATTTTGTAATGGCTTGATCTTTATGTTTATTTTAGATAATTCATTATAGTACACTCATTACTTGTATCTACAATACAAAATTAATAAATTAAAATAATTTCTGATCAAAAATCCAAAAGATTTTACTTTCTTTTAAATTTCACAACCTTCTCGTATGAACAATACATAATCATAAAACAATCATAAATCAAGTGACACAAAAATACCAACAAAGCAAAAGTTAAACATTTAAACTTCATATGAAAACACTTTCTGTTGAAATTTATTACAAAATAAAGCTTGTAAAGGTACATTGAAAAATGCCAACACCCCGAAGCATAACAATTTATAAATCCTTTTCTGCTTTACCAAATGAGTAAGGGAACAACAGAAGTCTTGGTTGGTTCTTGGTTCGTTGCAGAGGTGCCTTTACCATCTACCTGCCTATCGCGGTGATGGTGGATGAATGGCTAGGTTCTTGCATTCCTTTTATGTACCAATTTTAAGGATTTTTTTTAATGAAATAACTTCAACGGCGCGGCGATGATGTGTGGATCTGGGAACGGATACGGATATCATGTTTGCGCCTCTATTCATGACACTCTTCACATTCATAGAAAAATCTTGATTTCTTTTAAACTCAGATTGGTATATCTCCCTCTTCCGTGCGTCTTTACCCTCACCGTCATTCACCGTCGTCGTTGTGTCTCAGAAAACAAAAAAATATGAGGAGTTAAAACTTCATCCTTTTGAAATTCATCTGGTACTCGGGCTCGGCGACACATATGCCCTGGAAGTGTAGATTTCAGTGCTCAAAATTGTTGGTTCCATTTGTTCCGCTCACTTTACATTGCTCTGCATGTGATGAAGTGCAGCAAATGAAGGCAGTATTTTGCCGCAGTATAAAACTTGATATTTTTTTTTAAGGATCATAATATCTGGGTCACGGTATAGGTACATACATATGGGTGTAGGAGCACGGCACTCTTCTCTAACTTTGGCCAGGACGACTTGGGCACGACAAGGATGAAGATGTGAGCAGGAGGACGACTCCGACGATGACGACAATTCATGCAGAATTCATGGTGATTAACTTCGTTTGTGTTTCACAGGGCGTCAACGCATACACGAGACAAACAGAATGTGTTACGAGTTCATGATGTACTGCAACATAAGGATAGTTATAAAGCAAGTGAGGAAGGAACATTTCTGTCTATGGAGCATATTACGGGCGGAAGAGCGCGGTGACAGCAGCGTCTTCTTCGGGTAAGGGATTCGTTCACAATTTGCAATTCACAGTACGATGATTTTCCTGAAGAAATTTTTTGATGTTCTTTCAAAATGATTTTGCATAACTTTGAACTGAGTACTCGATGAATAAGTCTCCTTTGAAGTTATCAAAAAATATTATCCATAAAAAGTATAATAGCAAAGCGCTTTTGCTATATACAACAATCTATGACCAAACTCTTGGTATAAAATCAAAGTTTTATGTTTGCATTTTACGAGTATTGAATTTGTATTAAAGCTCTTTCAAAATATATATGCATGTACATATCTACTTTTAAATTTAATAATGTTTTTTACATTACATGTTTTTCTTTGTCTTGGATAAATGCAGCAAAACTTAAATTCATATAAGGATATATAAATCTGAACAAAACTGTTTTTATTTGCAGAAACGAATGATCAGATTTTGTTGGGCTGAATGAGTTTTGTCTGTTTTTAATAGCAGACATGTCTCAACAATGAATAATGAATTTTAAATGGTAATAATAAACGCAAAAATTACACGGATATTGAAATTATTCCTTTGATAAATGAGTTTATATAAACATTATTAGTTATCTTTTATTTTTAGTTAGACCATTATTATTTTATGGTACAAACTTTGTTTAATTGCTTGCAATGTTTAATTTTTTACATTTAAAATTAATTTTGATTTTTGATTTCTTTGGTTTGGTAAAAATTAAAAATGAATATAAATATTTAAATTAATTGTGTCGATAAAGTGAGTATAAATTGTCTTGACCGACCTTAAATCAAAGCTAACCTTTATAGACAAAATCAAAACCAACCATCTTTCTGACGATTTTTTACGATCCCAATATCTTATTGCAAGAATGACTTGGATATTTGGTGGAATGCACCCACTCCTATAATCAGCGTTGGGGCAATTTTTAGCTTTGCCAATAAAATTGAACATTTTTACTATTAAGAGTCAGTATTTCAATATAAAACACCGTTCTTCCAGTTCTTGAAACGGATTGATTCGTGCTTCATAATTTTTAACTTCTTATCGAAGCAATTTTAATCGGTCCAATTTGTCGAATTAAAAATGTTGACATTTCTCTACGTTTCAAGGAGCCTAAAAGCCAAATAAAAGATTATTAGAGAGATATTTGTGTGTACCTTTATACGTTCGGGAAGATTATTCGTCATCCATAATCATAATTATAATTGAAAAAAAAACGTTGAACGGTTCAAATTGAATGTTTTTTTCACCCAAAAACAAAGTCCCACAAAAATGAACACTAAACATACATAATTTGGTTGCCTTTAAAACAACTTTATTTTATAAAAAATATTGTTTCCAATATTACGTGAAAAGATAAAAACCTTCCAAAAATACTACTAACATTTGTTAAAAAATTACTTTCGGGTCGAACATCTAGAGAAATAAATTAGAGTATTTACTTATTAGAGTTGACATTCATTTAATCTTTTTACAAAGAACGAAAACCTGCCAAGAACAATTTAGACCTTATAAAAATTGACTTCTGACTCAAGTATCTTGATAAAAAAATATTGACGTCAAACTTCCTTCATTTTGTAAAAATTTTGAGAAAAATGAAAATCGGATGTAAATAATGTCTTACTTCAAAAATATATTGATTTAACTCTTTTCAATAATATCTCTTAATTAAAAAAATGACTTGTTACAAAAAATACTATTTGAAAAATTTACGCCGGTACCAATGAGAAGTTATCAGTTCAGGTCGCACATTTTTTTCTAGTTTCGATCTCAATTCCATTTAGCGATTATTATTATATTTAAGTGATGTATTTTTAATTTGGAATAAAAAAGAGCAGGAATCGCAACACAATATTTTGTGTTTAAGCGATTTACCTAAATTTGTAGTCAAATATTTTGAAATAAAAGGTAATTGTTCTTTATATACACAAAATTGGAGATTTAAGTTATCCGTTTGTTAACAAATGTCATTCAAGACTTTCATACTAGGAATATCTGGTTTATACACAATATTACCGGTCTGATTTCTAATTGCAGATTATAAGGTGATAATCCAAGCAATTCGTTGGATAGTTGAAACATCCCCTTGGTCAGTAACAGAATCAATCAAATTTTGAGTCATCAATTCGTTAGTTATCTTAATTTTATTTTTGAAAATTAGTTTCTATATTCCGTGGCAAGGCATTCCACTTTTGAATAGTGCGGCTAAACAGTGAATATATGTATTTCTCAGTACGGAACAAGGTGGGCTCAGTGGAAAACTGATAAGGGAAGGAATGCAATTGGCTATTTGTTATTATCACCAATAATTTTAAAAGCTCTTCTTTAAATACTGTCTAACAGGCTTAATTAAGTTACTGGAGCAACAGCCCAGAAAGTGGAATTATACTTAAGTTAAGTTTTTACAGCATTAAACTCCATACGGTTATGCTCCATTGCAAAATGCTCTGTTAACTTTAACGATTCAGGATGCAATTGAGTTTTCACAGCATTTGAGTCCACGCGGTTTCTTATCTGTTTCATCATATTATATAGTTGTATCTGATGCGTAGGGAATTTAGATTGCTATAGACAGCAAAACAATCAATTGGATTAACAATTGCAAGCGGAAATCTTTTATAATAATGAGGAAGAGTGTCGGAGACAAAACGGAGTCCTTGGACACACCACCGTTTATTTTGAAGTTATCATGTTAAAATCCATCCAATACTAATTGAATTGAACGGTCCCTAACTAATTTTCAATCCAGCAACGAAGAAACGGGACTGGTGACTTACAACTCTTAACCATTCCTGTGTGCGAATCATGTCATAAATGAAGGTGACCTACAATTTGTATGCCAAATTTCGTATGCTTTTTGAGAAAGCACTTCTTATGACAAGAATTAAAGGAATTTGTCAATTGCTCGCCATAGTCAGTACCCATGAAAAAAGTTTGCACATGCAGAGATTGAACCCAAGACGCCATGGGACAGTTAAAAACTCTACCAAATTCCTTTAAAATAACAAATGTAATGCTCCCTCCAAAACGATACAAAGATTCGTTCTGATGAGATAAACCCCGAGAGCACCAGTGGACCTATTGCTGTAAGAGTCCTACTGACTGTATTTAGAAATTTTCTATCAAGATAATTCTTAATGCGATAATTAATCGGCGTTTCGAAGAATCAAACGAATTTGGGACGAGTGCGTGAAGTTAGCCCCGTAACTTCTACTCTGAACGTCGAACTTGTCGAGTTGTAGAAGCTGAGTACGGTCAATGAGCCTCGAGAATTTTCTCCAGATGAGTCCTGAAACTAAAGGACGTTCTTATCCCTCTACTTTTCCAGAATCATCATGCATTCCCACATCAAAAAGGCATACCAGCCTACGTTTATGTCACCAACTCCCATCCCACCTCCCACGTTTGTAATGGCGAAAAGCTAGCAGCGCTCCTATCTCCTATGCTCCTTCTATCTCAAGGTAACCTAGCTGAATTGCTGTTACCGAATCCCAATCTTTTCCTTACATATCACAATGATTAATTAACATCAACTGGCTCCTCATCCTTTGTCTTCCTCCCCAACTACCTCTACGATCCATGCCGATGATCAGCCTGGCTGGGGGCCCAATTCAAAAAAACCCAGTCTCTAACGGGGTATCCGGATACCTGGCGACCTTTGGATTAACTAGCCTCATCTGTACATGCGAATCTCTGTGCAGATGGACCTCTTTTCTTCGCATCACGTGGGACCAAGATGTACAAAACCAAAAACAAAAACGGGCGGCAGCTTGCCGTCAAAGTGTGCTGCCGTATCTCCTGAAAATCTTAAAGGCCTCTGGTGCATAATCGGGGGCTGAAAGGACACCGCAGCAAACCGCTAGCGTCAAATGGGCTAAAAGCATACTTGCTACAACCAGGACCAGTAAGGACTCTACGTCCAAAAGAGAAAGGTCTCTTGAGGGGCCCGTACCGACACCAAAACGGCCTCGGGTGCACAACACCAGCACTCCCCTTAATCTCATCAAGAAAAATCCAGTTTCAGTGACCTCGCGAAGGGCAAAGGGTGGGTTGCAGTCATTGACAGGAACGATGATGATGGCACAATATCGGCTGATGGAAGGCATTTGGTCAAGGTTAAGCTCTCGGGTAGCTTTTTGAGCATTTTGAGGGAGCTTTCAGGACCACTTCCTTCCATAAGCGATGGGGGTTGGCATCAAGGCCATGTCAAACTCATGGTTTGTGGCGACTAGAGGTCTTTTGACCTATACAAGCTCGCTGTCAGCCAGTTAGGTGAAGTTTTGCCAGGTGCGAAGCTCGAGGTTGTCGCTATGGAAGACGTACCTAGCAGACCTAGACCCCGCATTTGGATACTAATCGAACCCGCTGGTATCAAGGACATTCTCGAGATGATCAGAGTTTTTAACCCGTCCCTTCCAACCCATAACTGGAAGATAGCCAAGCTAGAGGAAGTGAAGGGTCTTTATAGGAGCGCCATTGTGGTACTCAGTAAAGAATAGAGAAATAAAGAGGGTTCCATAAATCAAGGCTTGTAATCCATTAAAATTTAAATCTATAAAAAAGATGAGGTTAACTCGGAAAGCGGGCCTCCAAAAACAACCGAAGGTGAACTAGCGGTTGGTGGGCCTGGGACGTCGTCTTCTCTCCTAATAGAGGGTGACAATGCACCCATGGCCTCTACAATCGCGACTCCACCCTCTACAAAAGTCGTAGACACTCCATCCTTAATGGAGACTGAGGACGACCTTAACATGATCCTTCTGAGGACGAACTCTTGGGTTCATCTTCAGACTCAGAGGATCAGATTAAAACCTTGGTGGAGGTTGATCTGCCAAATTGTAGTCGACATGCTGCAGTTAGTACAGATTAATCTCCAACACTCCATAAAGGCCTCGGCCTCACTTCTTCTCCGTCTGGCAAGAAACGGGGAAGACATTGTCCTATTCCAAGAGCCATGGATTGTGAAATCCGTTGTTCGAGGACACAGGACTCCTGGGTACTACACACTTTGTGTGACACATAAAGGTGAAGCTAGATCTTGCATACTAGTGAAACGTAGCTTTAATGTATTTTTACTCCATCGTTTCAGTGACAAAGATACCACCGTAGCTAGGCTGGAAACAACCAAAGGAAGTTTCTGGCTAGTGTCGGCGTATGTTGGCGATGAACACCTTGGCCCTCTCCCTGGAAAAACACTGGAGAAAGTCGTCGCTGAAGCGGAAAAGCAATGGATCCGCTAATTATTAGTAGCGATGCTAACGCTCATCATATGGGGTAGCACGAATATCAATGACAGAGGTTAGTCTCTCTTCGATTATATTCTTGGTACTAACCTCTTAGTAAGTAATGTTGGAAATGAACCAACATTCATAACTGAAATTCAAATAGAAGACATAACCCTTGTCTCTATACACCATATGATATTGGACTGGAGAGTATCCAAAGAACACTCGTTCTCTGATCATAGATATATATAGTTCAATATAAATGTGGATGATACCCTGAGTCTATTGACTTTTCGAAACTATCGGAAAACTGACTGGGCTTCATACAGGAACTCATTACAGAGTTTACTAGAACCTGGACTATCTATCAATGACCTTACCTCAGCTATGAACAGATCGCTAGAAATTGCTTGTCACATAAGAGGATAGAGGAAACCACAATGGTGGACCACAGAGCTTGACTCGCTCAGAAAAGAATGCAGAAAACTTTTTAACCGGGCCAAAGCCGAAAGACTAGCCTCTCACTGGGACTCTCACATACAATCCCTAAGAATCTACAAGAAAGCACTAAGGAAAAGGCGATTCTTCTATGACACGATAGAAGAAACTTCTGAAGCCTCTTGGTTATTTAAAATTCTTTCAACTAGTCCAGCTATGCCAAGTTGCTTGAAAAATGCAGACGGCTCATAGACAAATTCAAGTAATGAATCGCTGAACTTACTATTGGCCACTCACTTTCCAGGTAGTTCCTTACCGAAACTTGCAACAAATATATACGTTTAAGTTCAAATGCAACACACCCACAGTCCATAACTGTCGATCATCTCTAATGAAGATGGTGCAACAGTTTAATATTCACCTTTGCAGGGTGCCGGGCCATAGAGACATTCCAGGTAACTGTAAGCATATGAACTCGCCAGGAACGGTACAGTACAGCCCATCCTTCCACGTTTAGCAAGTACTGGCATACCAATCGCTACTTGTAAACATTTAAGCTCGATAATAGGTGTCATTATCGGACACTGTCTAATATAATGACAGAAGCTGTGTGGACGAGGAAGAGGAAGAAACGGTTTTTCATCTTCTCTGCACATGCCCTGCTCTAGCTCGAAAACGCAAGAAGTACCTAGGAGAATTCTTCCTTAACGATCTAAACGACCTTAATCATATCGGTATAATCAGCCTCTAACGTTTCGTAAAGGACTAAAGCAGGTTCCATTGAGCTTATGAGGAAGCCTCAAGGTTCATGTGGTATCACAAAGGGCCATTAAACTGGACAGCCACTATAACCTAACCTAACCTAACCATGATCGAAATTTTAAAAGATTTGGGCATGTGCAAAGAAGATGAAGAACCGTTTCTTCCTCTTCCTCGTCCATACAGCTTCTGCAAAACTCATTTGAGAATACGCCTAGTATCGTGGCGTGCTTTCCTATTAGACAGTGTCCGGCTATTGCACCTGTTATCGAGCTTATATGCCATCTGCTTAGAGAGAGCAAGCACCTTGAACGTTTTAAATCTAGTGTTGGCCAGATGTTTTTTGTGATTTGACACGTGGTGATGTTGTTCCACCTGGTGCCTGCCCTCCTCACAGCGTCATGCATTAGCAGTAGTTTACAAGTAGCGATTGGTATGCCAGTACTTGCCAAACGTGGTAGGATGGGCTGTACTGTACCGTTCCGGGCGAGCTCATCTGCCTTACAGTTACCTGGAATGTCTCTATGGCCCGGCAATCAGCAAAGGTGAATATTAAACTGTTGTGCCATCTCCATTAGAGATGATCGACAGTTATGGACTGTTATAGAGTTTGTAGAGACAGAGTCCAGAGATTTGATAGCGGCCTGGCTATCAGAGAAAATACGGAAATCAGATATTGATATCACGTTTTCTTTGAGCCAAGACAAGACTTTTTTATCGCCAAAATTCCACCTGGAACACGCTTCAATGATTGGGAAGGAGGAATGAGAGACTTAATTTCAGTCGTTCAGAGTACTAGCCTCCACCAACCCCTTCTTTTGTTGTTGACCCGTCTGTGTATAAATGGATTGATTCATCCTCCTAGAATGTCCTAACCTCCCAAAAAGATCTGGAAGGTATAGAGATCTGGAAGTTTCTGTCGAATTGCAGTTGAGGGATGGTGTAGTCTATGTGCCTTGGAATTGATTTTAAGTACCTTAGAATTACGGAGTGGCTAATGTTGTTGTTAGTCCACTGCGACAGGCTTTGAGGCGAATAGCAGAGCTTGCAGCTATTTGTTTGCTAAATATGTCAAGAGGTGTAAGGTGGAGCAAGGTGTCCAGTGCCGCACACGGGGTCGTGCTAAGCGATCCGCTTATACATAGGCAGGCTGAACGTTGGACTTGGACTTTATTTAACTTATCCCTGTTTATACCTTTCACTAAAGCAGTCCACCATACTGCCACACCGTACGTTAAAATCCGTCTGATTGCCGATGTGTAGCCAATGCGTGATTCTAGGTTGTAAACCCCATTTATTACCAAGTTCTTATGCAAGAGAAGAGAACTACAGTAGCTTTTTTGACTCTTCCCTGTACGTTGCGTTTCCAATTTAGTTTTTTGTCTAAGACAAGACCCAGACATTTAGCCTCGCCTGAGATTTTTAATTGGATTCCTCTAATATAAGGAGGGTTGACAAATGGAATTTTGTATTTCCTCGAAAATAAGACCAGATCGGTTTTGTGTGGGTTAACACCCAGTCCACACCGACCAGCCCAAAGTATTAGTCTGTCCAAGGCATTTTGTAAGAGTTCTTTTAGGATGTTAAGATGCTTTCCTGAAACTGCGAAAGCAACGTCGTCCGCATAAGCTATCACTCTGAAACCCTCCGCATCCAGAATAGTTAGGATTTCATTCACCATTAGGTTCCACAGGAGAGGGGATAGAACACTACCTTGCGGTGTCCCTCTACTACGTCTACTAGAAGAGTTGCCCAGTTTTGAGTTAATTATTCTGCTAGTAAGCATTAAATGAATTAACTCCCGCGAAATCTCTACATTTTGAGATGTCAGTGCAGATGTGATTGCAGATGTGTCCACGTTGTTAAAGGCACCTTCGATGTCAAGGAAAGCAACCATAGTGAACTCTTTATGATGGAGGGAATATTCGATAGTGCGTACTAAAGTGTGTAACGCTGTTTCCACCGATTTACCTTTACAGTAGGCATGTTGGGACGAAGACAGAAGTCTTGTATGGATACGTGCCCTTAAATGGATATCAATCAATCTTTCCAAGGTCTTAAGAAGGAATGATGATAGACTTATAGGTCGTAGATCTTTAGGATTGACTTGGGAGCATTTACCTGCTTTAGGTATAAAAACAACTTTAACTTCTCTCCATGCCGAGGGAGCATGGACCAGGTAAAGACAGCTGGTAAAAATTGCCTCAAGGATTGGTGCAATTATATCAGAAGTCTTCTTTCGATCATAGAGGTCCAAAAACAGTGCAGTGTTTAGAACAACTAGAAAAACCTAGAAAAAAATTTCAAAAAATCGATTTTCGAAAAAGGGCGGCTTGGTCCAAAAACAAAATTTTTGGGGTCTAAAAACTCCAATTTTGGGTATTTTTCAAAAAAAATACTTTTGAACAATGCGGAACAAACCAGGAACAACCTGAAACAACTTTCCAAAATTTAAAAATCAGAAAAAGGGGGAATAAGTTCACGCACTAATTTGGGACAAGATATTAAATTTTGTATTTGCCATTAAAAGTTATTGTCATATATCAGATTTGCCGAATTAAATTTGTTCTACGTTTCATGATCCCCAGAATCTGAATTCATGATTTTAAAAAAATTGTCTGTGTGTGTGTGTGATGGATGTACATTCGGGATACCTTTTTTTGTCGGCTATATTTTAAGGACCAGTGAATAAATCAGCTTCAATCGTTTCATTAAATTGCATAACAACATAATAGCATATTAAAAGTACTGGATACCTATAGGAATAGTTCCC
Organism: Eupeodes corollae; assembly: GCF_945859685.1. Taxonomy (NCBI): domain Eukaryota; kingdom Metazoa; phylum Arthropoda; class Insecta; order Diptera; family Syrphidae; genus Eupeodes; species Eupeodes corollae. The sequence goes on along the minus strand of NC_079147.1, from coordinate 173,742,277 downwards.
ATATCGATTTAAATTGATACCGATACTGAGGACCTCATTATTAAAAGTTGACAAAAGTGCCAAAAATTCTAAATCAACTCGTTGAGAACTAGAGATTAGTGATTTACAACACTTAACTATTACTATGTGTGAATTATTTTAAGAATGGAGAGTGTATGTGCCGAATGCGAGGGTCAATTTGAGAAATAAATGAAATTTTTCCATTTCTCGTAAGAGGTAGTACCCCGTTCTTAGCCCTTAGGTGTCATAGACAGGTATTGAACCTAAGACATCTGACATAAGAGTCCTACGTATGCAAATTAACAAATACAAATTTATTAAACAATAAGTACCAATTAGAAAAATGTCTGAACAATTTAGAAGTTTTATGCGAAAAAAACGAAATTTGGACAATTTCTTATCGCAATGTTTTAATATGTGTTGCTTGTGTACATATTTCAAAAAATGTTTGTAGACAGTGTCATAGTTAACAAAATTGGTGTAAGTTCTAAGCGTTTGCTCGTAGAAAAAGTTATTAGTTAAGTTATTTCTTAGTACATCATATGATCTAGCAGGCTTCGCTGAAAAAGAACATTTTCGACAAAGAACCTTAATAACTTGTTTTGCTATCTTCTGATTTTTGGAATACTGTAATGTAAAGTGTATATTTTAGCATTTCTTTTTGAAATAAAAAAAACGATAAATTTGAGCGACCTCAAATACCTCATTTATAACATTAAATACTATAGCCTTCAGTAAAATTTTATATTTTTGATTGTGACGTCATGCCAAATCGGTATGAACATATACAAATTAAGTAACATTCTTTTTTTTTTAATATTTACCACCTTCAGAATAATTTTATCCGGATTGGCGTAGAATAAAGTTGTAGACATCTGGTGTAATTTTCAAATTCAAATTAACAATTATATTTTATATGAGATTAAATAAATTAAAAGTCAATATATTAATTTTGTTTGACATTTTAAGCTAACCTAAAACCATATCCTGACCTTACATCATACAAACCTATCCTCATTCTGTGTGGACATTAAACCTTTAATTCACATATATTTGATGTTATTTCAAAATGTCTGCTGTATTTTTTTAACAAAACTGATTAGCTTGACTATGTTTAAAATAACAACACATTAAACAAATTTATATCTTAATAAATGCACATATCTATAAGAGATTTAAATTACTTAACAAATTTGTTAATACAAATTAAATAAAAGAATTCGCAATAAAATACACCGTCATAGTTAAATTTGGTACAATCTGGTGTCAATCTCTGTTCCTAGCGTTTACATGCCTTCACCTATGAAAAATAATTTAAAACCCTTATTAGTATTCTATGTTTTAATAAACAAAGTATAGAAAACACTTTTTCTATACAAATGTGTTGCCGGACTTAGTTAAATTTTAATTCTACTTTGCTTGGATGTTGTCAGCGAATAATCCCAATATTTAGTCCTATTCAAAAAATAGGACACCCAACATGTGGTCAAAAAATATGTACGTACTGTACAACGTACATACAACATACATGTACTGTACATATCACGAAATCCCTATGCTTAAGTTATGGCTCCTATACACATTTTGGACAACTCAATGTAATATAATTGAAAACGAACTTTATAGATTTGGGACTATATAGAAAAACATTATACAGAGTCTATCTACATTGATGATGAACACTGAACCACTAGGGAGAAATAAATAATTTAGCTAGTTTCGTATTAATTTCAATCTCCCTTGAGAGGTTTGCCTGCATAAGGAAAAACTTTGGAACTTTTTTGTGCGGTTTTAAAGTTTGACATAAATAAAAGCTTGCAGAATAACCTCCCGATCTAAGGATGGAGAATTTATACACCTCCCACTCGTTTTTTATTTCCTTTTCTAAATATGAGGAGTCGGGCCAAACATGAATGCTGATGGTAGAAAGCATTATTTGACCCAGAAAAGCCATACAGAGTTCATAACTTTGTATGTGATGACTGGTGAGTATATAGCAGCGGTTTGGTGCGGTGACGGCGAGGTGGTGGTGGTGGCGTCAGCAGGCGCTCTGAATGACCTTTTTAATAAATCAACCTAAGTGTAGCACGGCAGGGCAGGACTACCAACTGGGATATGTGCTCTAAATGGGGTCTACCTTCCTACATACATGTGGGTATGGGTATACATATTTGTTATTTTCTTTAGTCATGAGGTATGATTTTTTTTACAAAATGATATCACACGGTAACTGAAATGAAAAATTATTTCAAAAATAAAAAAAGTACACACAACACGAGAGCACGCGGTGTTGGTGTAGTGCCCCTTCCGCCGACATCGTCGTCGTCGACTTCGTATTCGCGCACAAACCAATGCCATAACAGTACATTTTCCATAAATCATATTTTAATTAACATAATTATTATGGATGAAGAGGAAGATGAAGGTGTTTAATGGCAGGTACCATAACATAGAAGGTATACACAAAACAGTTATGCATACCTATATTTATGTTTTATAATGAGAATCTCAAATTAGATATTAAAAGCTATACTCATCGCACATATACTTACTCACGTACATACACCTACATATATTTTATTATTTTATTTTATACTTAAAATATTTTTATTAAAATTTGTATTTAAATAATACTCTGCGTATGAACCTTAGATTTTTAAGAACTTGAGATAAAAGATTTATATTCGGTTTAGAATTTAGCAGTCGTGAAATAAGATTGTAAAAAGTTTACAATGTGAACCCGCTTAGTAGGAGTGACATACTGTGTTATAATAAATGTTTTCTATAAACACTTTTTAGTGTGTTGTTTTTGAACATCAAGGGATTCATAAATATTTTAAATAAGAACAAACGAACATGATATTTCAGAGAAATTAAGAAAATATATTTAATTTACATGCATACATACATAATGTAGGTACTTGTATATATTCGTACAGTATTACATGAATGTAAACCAAGCACTTACGGGAAACACAAGACACTTTTTTTAAAATAACATTGCCATCTTATAAAAGAAAAATGAATTAATTAATAATTAACTTTTCATTGACTGATTTTAGATCCCTCCAATAATTTTTTTTTAAATTGCAAATAAAGTTCAGAAATAAAATAAAAAATAGATGTGACACACATTTGTATATGCATCCCATTTACTTAAGATTTTGATAATTGGAAAAAAGCAATTATGTATAGACAAGTCTTGTCTATTACTTCAGTTAGAAAATATTCTTCTAGACTAGTATAAAAATATAAATTTAATATATATATAATATATATATATTATACTTTATAATATACTTCGAAATCTGAATCCAAATAAAAGTCCAGGTGCTGACGGAATAAGGGGATGCGACATTAAACTCAATGCAAATCTGCTGGCACCATTGATTCAACAAATAGTAAACAGAAGTTTAACACAAGGGTGTGTACCGAAAATTTTAAAAACTTCAGTTATTCGTCCCATCCATAAAGGAGGGAAAAAAAGTGAAATTCTCAACTATAGGCCAATTTCGATTTTGTCAGTTGTTGAAAAATGTATTGAAGAAGTTGTCTTAAGACGATTAAACAAGTTTATTGAGAAACACTGCTTGCTGCAATCCAATCAATATGGTTTTCAAAAAGATAAAAATACGGGAAGACTTCTTGGTGAATTTTGTAATACTATTAACATGAGTCTCAATAAAAACCATCACGTATTGGTTATGTTCGTCGACTTCAGCAAGGCATTTGACACGTTGAGTCACACTAAGCTTTTGGATGTCCTTTACAGAATTGGCATTAGGGGAACTCTATATAAATGGATGGAGAGCTATCTCATAGGAAGAACATTTAGAGTAAAAGTTGGAAGTTCATGGAGCAAAGAAAGAAGTTGCACACATGGTGTACCACAAGGGTCAAAACTGGGTCCGGTCCTTTTCATACTTTTTACAGATGCACTCCTACGGATTTTTAAGAAAAGCACAGCTTTCGCATATGCAGACGATATAGCTATTGTTGTCAGACACATGTGTCTTGAAACCGCGATTTCTACGATGCAACAGGAGTTTGATGAAGTCACACGATGGTGTCATGATTTTGGATTAGTCATCAACGCAACCAAAACGAAAATTATGCACATTCGTGCACCAAACAAACAAAAAAAGACAGTCAACATTTTCTTTCAAAACCCTGAGTGTCCGACTTCAAGAAAAAGTGATGCCATTGAGTTAGTTCAATCAATCAAATACCTCGGAGTCACAACAGATGAACACTTTCTGTGGCACGAGCATATTACAATCGTAAGGAAAAGTATGAGGAGTGCTATGTTTGCGTTATTTCATCTGGAAGGATATTCAACAAAAGATGTTCAAAAACAGATTTACTATTCACTTGTTGAATCTCGATTAAGATATGGAGTATTAGCTTGGGGAAATGCCGCAAAAACTCATACAGATAAACTTCTTAATCTACAGAGGAGAATTGTAAACATGATTAATAAAAACCATCTACATTTGAAGTGCCTGAATGTTGAAAATATATTTAGGATGACAGCAGTTCTTGAATACTACGATGATTTAAGATTCCAGCGACCTATTTCACATGGTGTAAACACGAGAAGACGAGCGCAAGGTCTGCTTGAAATACCGATGATATACAACAACTATGGAAAACGACAACTTAACTATACGATACCATCAATTATGAACCAACTTCCTACAAATCTTAAAAATATTCGTGACTTTAAAAAACGTAAAAAAAAATTAAAATGTTTCTATTTAAATTAAATTTTAAACACCATGCACTGATAAAAGTAAATTAAAATTTGTTATGTACCTTTTTTTAAACTAAACCACTTATGAATTTATATATTTTTTTTTCTTTTTTCTTTAATTAATATAAATTATGTTTAATATTCAAATCCAATCAATTCAAATACTTTGTAACTTCAACCACCTACAGATAAGCAAAAGCTTCGTGGGTAACACAACTAATATTGTTAAACTTTTGAAATATGATCAAATAAAAAATCTAAAAAAAAAAAAAGGAAGAGTAATTTTAAGGTTTAACAATTAAATTAATAAATAACAAAATTATACAAATTCAAATATTAGGAATTTTATATTTAAATATTAGTTTACGTATTCAATGGTTTATTTTTAAAATGAACTATTGTGCAATCATCATTAAAATCGATTGTGGTACAAACTGATGTATCTCGAAATAAAATTGGTTCGTTGTAATCACAGTGAGTCCGATGAACAAATAGATAACACTGTGTTTACATTTATACAGGATCATCCATTTTGCGATTTCAAAAGCAAACGTAAATAAAACATATTTATAATATTTCTTGTCATGATATTTCTTTTTATTATAAAGTTTGAACGTTTAGATTATGTGTAAAACAATACATCACTTAAATGACCACAACGACCACGAATTGTTGCAAGTATCGATTCTTTTGATGTAGTTTCCGACCACTTTTTGACACATATTGGGCGGTATCTGAGCCATAACTTGAAGAATGTTTTTTTTAAGTGCTCACCAATTTAAGGCTTATCTTCGAAAACACGGTCTTTTGCGTAGCTGGATCATAAAAATCAAATCTCATGATCTTGGTGGCCTATCGCTACGACGAGACATTATGCGGTCAGAAATGTGATTTTCCCAAAGCAAGCATAATGCAAGATAGCATAGTGAATAAACATTCCAAGAATTAAGAAGAATTTACTTGTATTTTTTTTTATAAAAACTTTTGCTAATAATAAGATCAATATGGTCATTTAACGATAAATTCTTTCTTAGATAAACCTGACACTTACATTCATGTGAAGATGATTTGAGTACAACACTGCGAAAGGCTTTGGACATCTTTAAAGCTTTCCATAGAGCTTAAAATTGTCTTCATAAAAATAGCATTAAGAATGAATAAATATATAAAATTTATTATTATTAAAAAGAAAAAATAGCAATGGTTAAATGTGGCCTCTAATGAAGGAACTTGACCGATTTAAACTCGGTCAGTTAAGAAATTTAGAATACAATTAGTTAGGATAAGCGAGCTTGTGAAATGAAACTGTATACTTCATTGTGTCGAATTTTGTTTTCTTAGAATTAGATTAGTTTCTGGAGATATTTTCTCACAAACATTTTTAATGTTTATGGACAACTATAATCTTGTTAATATGTTTGCCATTAGACATAATTTGTTCAGAAAGTCTATTCATTCAAAAAAAAATCCATTTAACTTTCCAACAATACTTGAAGAAACACCGACAGTAAATTGCTAATAAAAAAAAAGAACAATTTTCCTTTGTGGATTTAATTAAATTCAATACTACTTCACTAAAAATTTCGAAAGTATAGCGTTTTGTTTAAACATTTATTTTTGGTGGTATTAAATTGAAACCATTTAAACACGTTTTTTTGCAAAATCGGATTTTTTGAGTTATGACAGTCTGTAAATTAGCATATTAAAGATTTCATTTTTAAAATTTATTAAAATAAAATAGCAAACAGTGTGCCCAAAAGGTGGTTTTTTAAGTCATTCGACTAGCCTCTTTTCAACAAATATTACTTGTTGGTATATTCCGTAAGCGATGATTTTAAAAGTAAAACATTAAAAGTACATTTTTTCAATACTTAGCTGTGTTTTTGCAAAGTGCTTAAAGTATTATAAATCTATAAATCTAAGAATAAATGTAATATTAGTCTTAAGTTCAAACGTTAGTTTTTTTAACAAATTAATTAATTTTACTTTCATTACTTTGCAAGTGTCTGCATTTTCTAACGATACTTTTTTAATAATACGTTATTGTTTTGGAATTGGAAATGATATCTCATTTACTTTTTAAAAATCATAGATGTGTGAGCAAAAAGGTGTAATCTTAATAGATAAGGTATCATGATGACAGGTAGCAATTTTGACAGAATGGATGTGTTTCTTGTGTGGAGATATCATTATAATAATAATAATTGCTTTTGATTCATATAGCATAGAACATTTTACTTTTTTCTGTTCTGATCTTTTGAGGTCTTATGTGTGCCGAGTTGGCACCTTGTTTCAAGAGTCCCTACCATATAATATAAACATGACCATGCTTCCACATTCGTTTCATAATACATAGATTTGATCTAATAATGGATACATTTATAATAACAAACAATTTTAATATCTCACTTAAATTCAGACTGTTTTGTATTGTGTTAACTATATATCCTTCACGAGACTGCTTATCATGGCTTTGCTGGTTCTTCATATGATAAATTTGTATTATATTTGGAAAAATAAATTGAGCTTTACTTTATTAATGTTTTGATGATTAGTCATTTGTATTGATGTGTTAAAGTGTGTTAATGACATTTTCTACATTTATTCATTCTGAAAAGAGTTTAAAGTTAATAAATTAATCTCTGACTAAAAACACAAAATAATTTTAAAGTGGACGAAAACGTTGATAATCTTAAAATTTAATGCAAAGCAATTGAACGTGTGAGTGTTGATCTGTAAAAAGGGCGTCTTACAAATTTGCTTTTCTTGGGCCTTACCTTATAGTTCAAAAGTATACTTTGATAGTGAGGATTGATCTTAAGACTTTGTACACTATTTGTTTTTCTTTTTTAAATTAAAAGTTTCGAATAAGTTTTTTTCGCTTACTATATTTATCTAAGGACTATCATACATAAAATTTTTTGCAAAACAGGAAATAGAATAATTATCAATAACCACTCATTTAATATTAATTTATTTTGTCACTACCAACCTGCCTGGGCGGATCCAGACTTTTAATCACGGGGGGTCACACACTTAACATATAGATGAGTTTTTACTCATCACTTAAAAATGTTCTTTAATGTTCTGTAAAGGAGACTGACAAAATTAAAACAACATAATTTGAATCGTAACCTTACATTTACACATTTCAAGGGCTGAAGTGACAACTTTAGTTATAAAATAATATAAAGGTATGGTCAAATTTTTTTAATTTGGACGATTCACTACATATGAAAGCATTCGAAGATTCCAACAATAGTTTAAAGTGTTTTTGGTGCATTTTATGCAGAAATGTAAGAAATAGTTTTGAAACGTAGATTTTTTTTCAAAATAATATAAACGTTTCTTTTTTCCATTTCTAATGTTGCGAAGAACGCTACAAAATCCCAGAAAATGAGAGAGGAAATTATATGAAGAATTGTCTGAATTTTTGACGTAGTTTTTTCGAATCCAATTTTCTGGAGTCTATTATTACTATCGCTATCAGTTTGCTTACTCGTGGATGATAGAAAATATTTTGGTCTTAAAGGAGTAAGCAAAGCTTAAATATTGTAGAGATACAAATATTTGGTCTTTGAATTTTACGATAAAGGTGCTTTTCAGAATCTCTCTCCACTTCAATTTCCAACAGATTTGAAGACTTTATATCAATAGATATGAAACGTTCATTAAGTCTTTCAATAAGCCATTAGTTGAACAAAAATGTCACTTTTGCTGTTTTTGGGACATTTATATTATTGAAAATCGTGTTTAAATCTTAGTTCTAGAGCATTCAACTTGCTAATATCCTAAAATTTAAAAATGTATCTGCGAAATTAATTTTTCTCTAAAATTAAAATGCCTTTTTATTTCTCAAAAAACTAGATTGACTATTTTTTTTGGAAAATCAATAGAGAGGTTTTTTAAAATAGTTTTTACATATACAATTTTTAAATTTTGTGTGCAGTTGTTAGGTTAGGTTAGGTTTGAGTGGCTGGACATGTACATAGAAGGTGTTGGACTGTTTCCTCTTCCTCCTCGTCCATGCAGCTTTTACAGAAGTCATTTGTGTAGACCCCTAGCCTCAGAGCATGTCTACCTATGAGGCAGTGTCCCGTTATTACTCCAATTGTAGAGCTTATACTTTGTCTGCTCAGTGATATCAAACCTTTTGACCGTTTTAAGTCAATACTTGGCCATATTTGCTTGGTTGCCAGGCAGGTGGTACTTTGTGACCATCTAGTATTTGTTGTTTCTAAAGCATATTGCTTGAGAAGATATTTGCATGTAGCAAGTGGTGTTCCTATGTTATGTTTTTGTCTAACATAAGGCAGAAGTGTTCCGTTTTTGGCGAGCTCATCGGCTTTGCAATTTCCCGGAATGTATCTGTGGCCCGGCACCCAAATGAGGTGAATGTTAAACTGTTCCGTCATCTCCTTCAGAGATGATTGACAATCGTGGACTGTTCGAGAGTTTGAGGAGACAGACGCGAGAGATTTAAGAGCGGCTTGGCTGTCCGAGAAAATTCGTATATCCCTACAAGATATAACGTTTTCTTTGAGCCAGGATAGTGCTTCTTTAATCGCCATTACTTCTGCCTGGAATACACTACATTGAATGGGAAGTCTATAGGATAGACTGAGATTCAGTTGTTCTGAAAAGATACCACTTCCAACTCCGTGATCGGTCTTTGAACCGTCAGAATAGAAGTGTACCGCATCGTCTTCCAGGGGTCCCTTTTCTTCCCAGGAGGATCTTGAAGGGATGGACACATGGAATCTTTTACCAAATACCATTTTTGGGGTGGTATAGTCTAAGCGATCTGGGATAGATCTGAAATTGTCTAGAATAGTTGTATGTCCAGTATTGTTACTGGTCCATTGAGAGGTGGCTCTAAGCCTTACACATGAGTTGGCAGCCACCTTTTTTGAGAAGATGTCAAGTGGTGTTAGGTTTAAAAGCACTTCCAGTGCTGCGGTTGGTGTTGTGCGAAGTGCTCCTGTGATGCACATACCTGCTGACCGCTGGACTTTAATGAGTTTATTTAGATTTACCATCTTGTCCAGTGCGGTCCAACATACGAGCTCCATAAATGAGTATCGGTCTGATTACCGAAGTATATAGCCAGTGGGTTATTTTTGGGGAGAAGCCCCATTTTGATCCTATGGCCTTTTTACAAGTAAAAAGCGCTACAGTACCCTTTTGGACTCTTTCATCAATATTTGCCTTCCAATTTAGTTTTTTGTCTAAAATGAGGCCCAAATATTTAGCTTGATCGGAAAAGCTTAATGGTATTCCTCTAATCTTGGGTGGGCTAATCTGAGGAATTTTATATCTTCTCGAAAAGAGTATTAATTCTGTTTTGTGTGGGTTGACGTCCAGTCCACATTGCTTAGCCCATTTAGTTAGCCTGTTTAGGGCATTTTGTAGGAGTTCCGAGAGAACTTGGGGGTGCTTCCCAGATACGGATATCGCAACGTCGTCAGCATAGGCAATCACCTTGAAACACTCTGCTTCCAATGCTGTAAGTAGGTCGTTTACTACCATGTTCCATAAAAGAGGCGAAAGGACTCCACCTTTGGGAGTGCCTTGATTCACCGATCTGGTGGTAGTAAAACTTCTCATGTTAGAAATTATTGTCCTGCTTTTGAGCATGAGACTTATAAGATCTATGAGTGACTTCTCTAATTTCAGCTTATCCATTGCTGTTGTGATCGCCTGGTAACTGACGTTGTTGAAAGCTCCTTCAATATCTAGGAACGCTACCAGGTTATGTTCTTTGTATTCGAGGGAATTTTCAATAGCACGTACCAGTGAGTGAAGTGCTTATTCTACTGATTTGCCCTTAGAGTAAGCATGTTGAGCTGTGGAAATGAGACATGGTTTTAAATTATGTCTGATATAAATTTCAATCAATCTTTCCAAGGTTTTAAGAAGGAAGGATGATAGGCTGATTGGTCGTAGATCTTTAGGGTTAACGTGTGAGGGTTTCCCTGCTTTGGGAATGAAGACTACTTTTGCCATTCTCCAGGCTTTGGGAATATATCTCAACCTTACACAGCTTGTCAGAATGATTTCCAATGGTGGAATAATCATGTCTGAGCATTTTTGTATTTAGTTCAGCCGGAATGATTCCATTTGGTCCTGGAGATTTATATGGATCAAAGCTTTCTATGGCCCATTGCAGTTTTTCCCGCGTTATTAGATCAACTAAATCGCTTGTAGAAGCTTGAGACTCTGATGTTAAGTCGTTGAGTATGTTAGAACTACCTGGAAAGTGGGTGTCTAATAACAGATTAAGAGATTCTTCATCTGTGATAGTCCACGTGCCTGCTTCTGTCTTTAAAGCACTGGGTACTGTTGGACTTTTTGAGAGAATTTTCCTGAGTCTTGAGGCTTCTGAAGTATTTTGTATTTTACCACAAAAATTTCTCCAAGAAGACCTCTTACTCTTTCTTAATTCTTTTTTATATTGCTTTAGAGCTTGTTTGTATAAGTCCCAGTCAGAAGGAGATCTAGTGTACTTAGATCTGTTGAAGAGTTTGCGACAGCTCTTTCTGAATGGTTCTAGTTCCTTATGCCACCAATGAGGTTTCTTTTTACCCTTTAAAATGGTTACAGGGCATGAAGATCTCATTGATTCATTTAAGGCTTCGGTGAGATGATTTACAGAAATTTCTAGTTCACCTTTACTGGAGGAGCTTTTAAGAAGGTTGTGATTAAGCAGTTGTGCTAGTACCTCCCTATAACGCTCCCAGTTTGTATTCCGGTGATTTCGAAATCCCGTAGATGTATTTGCTACATCTTTGAGCTCAAACTGGATGTATTTGTGGTCAGAGAAGGAATTCTCTTTTGAGACATGCCAGTTTATGCAGTTGTTAAGTGCTTATAAATTTACATATGGTGATTTTTTCTGAGATATCGAGTTTTGTTAACAAACGTCAATAATTAAATAAAAAAAAATATTATGACATTGTTAAGAAAACTTAAGAAAATAACGGTTTTATGAAGGGACCAATACTGAAATATGTTTTTCTTGTAGAAAGAACACACAAATTAAAGACAAAATTTAGAAAGTGTTGAATGTTCGTCTTGAAAAAAAGCTTTTTTTTTTGTCTTTTCTACCATCGTAATGTCATGTTTGATTAAAAGCTCGAGTTCGACATTTTGTAGTTGTTTTTGACAGCAAACAACTTTTTGGAAAACCTTGTTAAATTACTAACAAATCTTTAGATGTGATCTTTATTTATACAACTTAACTACATAAACTTTTTGGCTCATATGACCCCACCTGGATCGTCCATTGGTCAAAAGTTGATGAATTGTGCTGCGTTATTGGAAAAGGGCTGAATTTCTGATTCATATTATGTTCTTGGTCCGGTCCTCTGTTAAAAGTAGTACTTTTGGCAAACAAAGTTCAAGGAAGTAAAATATAAATATTGTTTTCATGTATAAAAAATAAATAATTAAAAACATAATGGGAGTCATATCCATTAACGCAATACGATAGTTTTAAATTCAAGGAAGTTCCCCCTCTGGATCCGTTGTTGTTTTTTTCTGGTAAATTTTGCGATGCATTGTATTCACTTACCTAAAAGAACTATTTCATGTCTTTAATTAGTTTTTTTTTTAAATCCAAAAAATAAATTCGAATAAACATTTTTTCGATAGTTAAATTATGGAGGAAATATATAAGCCTGCATATGTATGTAGGAAAATTCACTTGTACAGATATTTTTCTGAAATTAAATAGAAAATAGTCAGTAAAGGAAGCAGATATAATATGTATACGTATAAAGGTACAAAAGCAACCCACATCTGAAATCCTTATTACACATTATAGATATATGATCCTTTTTTTATATATACGTATGTCGACTATGGTGTTGGAAACAAATTTAAGAAGGTATCCAAACAAAACCTTGAGTGGAGGTACAAATTAATGAAGATGACACATCATTCCATCGTTCCACAGTAAGATGTCCTTTTTTATACCATTTCAGTTATTTTTTTGTAAAATATCGAACGAGTTTTTTCGGCTTTGGTTTCATCCAGAAAACGAGAAAAGTATACAAACGGTGTACATTCTCGTAATTATAAGGACTCCTCGTATATAAATATGTATTATGCAGATATATTATGTATACATATGTATAATCCACAATGTGCATGTATACTCTTTTACTTCCTTCCCTCGATATGTTTTATTAATTATGTAGACGATAATACACGTAAATGTAGGTATACATTTAGGTATGTTTATATGCATATATTCTTACTCTCTTACACACATTTACGATGAGGTAAAAGCAAGTATATAAACTAGCATGTTATGAAAAGCTTCATGTAAAAAGGCTAAGGCAGGTATATATGTATGTATGAATGTATGTATATGAATAAGGATATACAAAAAATGACAGGAACTTGGTTTATGTTCTACTGAACTTTTTTCTGTGTTTCAATAAAAGATGGAAAAAAAAGAAAAATGTAATGCTGGCTACCTTTCCAAAAATTTGCCGCGGGCAGAAACTCGAATATTTTGTTAAAGGTTTACCACCCCAATCCCCTTTTACCACGCAATATAGCACATTCTCCTCTCAACTGCCAGTTGAGGTTACAAGAAATGAAATTGAATATTCCATCAGAGATATCTGAGGTTTTTTGATAGTCAAACTTTATCTTTCTTTACTATACTCTTCTGGTTCTCAGGTCTTTCTGGATGGTATAGATGCGGATGCAGGTATGGTATATATTTTTTGTTTTATTTATTTTCTTCTTTTCATCCTGTCAAACTGACATCAGCCCAACAACAGACTAAAAAGGCAGCACTTGATGGCCAATAAGAGCTGCAACTTGAGACCAGCAAATCAGAGGGGGAAAAAGTATCTATGAAATTATAAGGAAACGAAAATGTTGTTAATTTTGAATATAATATTTTAATTTGCAAATATGCCGCAAGCAAGAAGAAAACAATGTTGAAGGGTTCTTCTAACAAATTTGAAATGAGAAGAGTTCATTGAAAGTAGGTACACACAAAGACATACATATGCGTAACGCAAAGCATGTATTTAAGAACTTACATATGCTCCATACACGGATTTGTGGTTTTGTTTTCATAAATGGTTTATTTTGTGAAATTGATGTCTGGAAAAAGGTTATTCTTTAAAAGCATTCTGTGAAAAGTTTTGTTTCAAACGAATATGAATTTTATTTTAACATTTACATTCGATACAATAACTTTTGTTTTGAATAATTTAGAATTGTTTTCTGGTATTTAAACAGTTCAAAACAAACTTTTCTCATTTAATAAATGATTTAAATTTTTTAAAAAGTGTCCTAATACTTTACTGATTATTATGAAAGATTGAAGAACCAGAGCTGTTCAAGAGCTCTATAAACAGGAGAGGAGAGAGGAGCACCGGTTTCTTAGATGAGAATCGCGCGATCGAGGAGATAGAGGGATGTTACAACAGATATGAGGTTCGTAACTTTTACTAAAAGGTTAAAAAAAAACTTCCTAAAGGTCCCATCCACGAACCGAAGCCATAAGGACGATCAGGGGAACATAGTAGTAGAACCGCAGTCTATGTTGAGAATATGGAAAGACCACTTCTTCAAATTCTATAACGGCGATGACGAGCCGAATTCCGCTGTAAGGGAGAACCACTAAACTTAGGCGTCGCAGATCAACAATTCCTCCTACCCGACCTTAACGAAATGAAGATAGCTATATCTAAACTAAAGTCAAACAAAGCTGCTAGAGCTGACGGCATCGCTTCCTAACTTCTTAAAGCAGCGGGTGATAACTTGGTAGGAAGAATGCACCAACTCATCTCCATAATATGGTAGGAAAAAAGCAAGCCCTATGAGTGGAATCTCAGCATAGTTTGCCTGATACCTACAAATTACAGAGGCACCAGTTTTCTTAACATTGTATACGAGTATTATGTCTGAACGACGTTCGTCAACAACCTGCTGGGTCCTCATCAGTGTGGTTCCAGACCAGGAAAATCCACAATCGGCATATCTTGAAAAAACCTATTTTCTATTTATACATTTTAAAACCGCTTATGAAAGCATCCATAGGGAAGAGCTCTACAGAGCAATGTCTAGTTTTGGCATCCCTGTCAAACTAGATTTAATAATTTAAGTATTTTAAGCTACAATTTAGCTGGAATTTAAAACAAGTTAATACCAGCTGATTTTTTTTTTTAATATAAAAATACGATATTATTATTCGTATATTGATTGAAATGTTTTTAGAAGAAGAAAGCCAAAATTGAATTTTTAAATACTCGTATTTTAAGGACTTTAATATTAGCTATATTTCGGCTGTAAGAAATAATATTCACGGTAGAGCGAGTGGGGGAATATTGTGTGGTATTAAAAAAATAAAATTAGTAATTTTGTAAAGTTTAGAATAGTTGAAAGTAAATTAGTTTTCCAGATGAGAACACAACCCTCAAAACTCAGTTTATTATCCCATTATATTTAAACTGTATTAATTGGTTTAACGATTATGAAGAATTTTAAATCCAAAAATTTAATGTTGATCGGTGTTTGCAATGTTAGAATTGGGCTTTTTCAAAATTCAAGCATCGAAGAATTGAATACTCAAATGGATTTATTCTCAACTAGAAACTCTAAAGATGAAACACTAAATAGAAGCGGGAGAATGTTAATTGTAGTACCCGTTGTATGATGGACTGTCATGCAAGAGGTCTTGGGTTCGATCCCACGGGTACTGCCTCTTGCGAGGAATTGACAAATTCTCCAAGAGTAGCTCTTTTCATGAAAAGTGCTTTCTCAAATCAGCCGTTCGGATTCGGCATATAAACATATAAACTGTAGGTCCCCTCCATTTCTGACAACATTACTCGCACACAGAAATGGTTGAGAGTTATAAGTCACTAGGCCCTAGTTCTCAACGGACTGTTGCGCCACCTAATTTATTTATTTATAGAATGTTAATTGAATTACTTGAATGTTTTGGTTTTTGGGTCTTGAATGGTGTATCGAGAAGTGATGTTTGTGGTGAACTGACCTTTGTGGGTGGACATGGAATTTCATTTATCGATCTGTGTGCAGTGAATTGTGATTGGCGTCAGGCTTTTTGATTTGTATCTTTTACGTCTCATTTACCAATTCTGGTGAATGCTAATTCACCTTGCAAGTCACACATCGTCTAAGTTTAGAAAAAATTACAAGACTTAAATGGATACCTCCAGGAGATAGAGAGATTCCGAGAAAGATTAAACCTTCACGTTGGTTCGCTGCCACCCCCAAGCCCCTGCAATTGACCAATTAGGATAACAAAAAAGAGGATGGGATGCGACCCACACTGATAACTTCCCATCCCGTCTGTCGATTTGTCTTGCTTAAAAGTTTGTCTATATGTACTCGTACCAATTTTTACCAAATTTGCGTACTATTTTTTGTAGATTTTTTTTAAAATGAAAACACGGACTGTTGGATTTTTATATACAAATTACTGAATATCGAAAACAATATTTTCTGTGAAATAATAAAATTTTTAATTTTTGAAAAGCTATTTAAATTGAAAGTACATTTTTACCAAGTATTAGAATTGTTTTTTTTTTTTAGAATTTTATTTTTTGTAAAAAAAACTGTCAATTCGATTTTTTTCAAAATTTTATCGAATATTGAAAACAATATTTCTTATAAGATAAAACTAGTTTGAAGAAAATATTTCAAGTTTTTGAAAAGATATTTGAGTCAAAAATCAATTTTCACCAACTTTTGGTAAATTTTTATTAGGTTTTTAATTTTTTGCACAAAAACTGTCAATTCGATTTTTTCAAAATTTTATTGAATGTTGACAACAATATTTGTTGAAAGATAAAAGTTGTTAAAAGCCAATATCTATAATTTTTGGAAAAATATTTGAGTCGAAAATCAATTTTTACCAACTTTTATACATTTTTTTTTAATGTTTTTATTTTTTGTAAAAAAAACTGTAAATTCGATATTTCTCAAAATTTGTCCTAATGTTCAAAACAATATTTCTTATAAGCAAAAATTAATTAGAAGCTATTATCTCAAAGTTTTGAAAAGATATTTGAGTCGAAAATCAATTTTTACCAACTTTTATAAATTTTTTTTAGGTTTTTATTTTTTGTTAAAAAACTGTGTATTAAATTTTTTTCAAACTTCAACTGAATGTTGACAACAATATTTTTTGAAAGATTAAAGTAAATCAAAGCCAATATCTCAAAGTTTTCAAAAGATATTTGAGTCGAAAATCAATTTTTACCAACTTTTATACATTTTTTTTTAGGTTTTTATTTTTTGTAAAAAAACTGTCAATTCGATTTTTCTCAAAATTTTTCAAAATGTTGAAAACAATATTCCTCATAAGATAAAATAAGTTTGAATCCTAAATTTTAAGTTTTTGAAAAGCTATTTGAATCGATATTCAATTTTTACCAACTTTTAGCAATGTTTTTTTTAGATTTTTATTTTTTATAAAAAAACTGTCAATTAGATTTTTCTCAAAAGTTTATCAGATATCAAAAACATTATTATTCGTTGCACAAAATTGTTTTGGAGATGAAATCATATTTCAGTCGTAAAATTTTGGAGGTGACAAATTTATTTGTTCAGTTTTATTGATTTATAAAAAAACCGTTATATTAATTTTTTTTAAAAAATATATTTGTTTGGTATCACGTTACAATATATTATATAAAATTTAATTCAAGTCTCTAGCGCTTTTGGTTCGTAAGATATTTAGGGTTAACCAAAATTTTCACCTTTTTTTCAAACTGCTATGGTCAAAAAACCACCCACGCAATTTTCTTGAGAGCCCTTTCTGCATCTTTCTGCCTTATTATCTGTATAACAAAATTTATTTGAAGTCGATATCTCTTCTGGTTCTTGAGCTATGGACGACGAAAAAAACGTCGCGAACGTACGGACGTACGGACGTACGGACGTACGTACACACGCACGCACAGACATCTTTCTAAAAATCTTTTATTTCGACTCTAGGGACCTTGAAACGTCGAGAAATGTCAAAATTTTCAATTTGACAAATCGGACCCATTACAATAACTTCCTATGGGAAGTTAATAAGCAAATTATTAGATCATCTGCTTCCCGTATTAGTAGTCACAAGCGGCTGCAACCCAAAAATAAATGATTCCGAATGTATGAGGCTCAGAAAAAAATATTTCGCTTTCCTTAAGTTATTTAGCAGATTTAATTAAGACCACTTTAAGTCTACGTATCTGGAAGCTAACAAAATATACAAACAGGTCTGCGAGGCTTAAAAGTTAAACTACACACTAAATTTACCGACCAGCTTTGAAAGGTGTAAGGAATCAAAAAGTTGTTGGTATAATGTACGGGAGTTGGGTGGAAACAATCGTATGTCTTTAAGTGTATTACAAGCTGAAGTTCTGGCATCCCATTTCCGATCCTTGTTGAAATGTCAAGATGACTTGCACTCGTTTCATTATACTTGCACAGCCACAGCTGATGATTTGCTTGATTCTGTAATAGTCCTTGATGAACTGGAACTTGCTCTTTTGAATTGATGGCATTCCAGTTGAATTTATTAAAAACTCATCTTTAGAATACAAGCTGTATCTTCTTTCTTTTTTTAAGAACGATTCCACTTGCGTTCCCTCGAACTTTAATAAAGCTGTAATATTTTCAATATAAAAGAAATGTGATGCTAGCTTACCAGAGAATTGCAGATGTATTTCAATATTAAATTCCATTAGAAAAGTATTTTCTAGAATCCTATACAAAAGACTAATCAGTTGGGTGGAATCAAATAATCACTTAAGTATGTTTCAAGCTGGTTTTCGTGAGGGCTTATCTACGGTTGACCATATTTTTGCTTTATCGAGTATTGCTGACAAATTAATCCAAAAGAAAAAGAAGACGTATGCATGCTTTATCGACTTAAAAGCTGCATTTAATACAGTAAATCGACAAACTCTCATTTACAAAATGGTCTCACTTGGTATATCAAGAAAATATAATACCAAGTAAATATCTACGAAATATTTGCATGTCAAACTTATGCTATAGTTTGGAATGGGCCGAGATTTCAAATTGGTTTCAAACGACTGCAGGTGTTCCACAAGGATGTATTCTCATCCTAATATTGTTTTCTCTTTTCATTGATGATATCTCCGGTAATTTACCCCTTGGAGTTTGTAATTTCTGATATTCGTATAAAAATACTTTTTTACGCGGATAACTTGGTTATGCTAGCGGATAACCCATCTTCCAAATAGGGTCCAAACGTACTGCAATACCTGAGACCTTATAATAAACTCAGAGAAAACAAAGATAATGGTATTTGAGGCACGGAGTTGTAGAAGGTTGAGAGGAGAAAGGTGGTTCCTTTACTACGATGCTATTGAAATAGTTCAGGATTTCAAATATCTAGGAGTGTTGATGTCTGCTAACGGTAGCTTCAATAAACATGTTCAGCGTAAGAGTAAAGAAGCTAAAGTAGCTTTCAACATAATGTGGCCAACTTTCTTCTCAAACAAAAACATAGACTTAGGATCTAAATACCGAGTTTTCCAAGCAACCATTGACACTTGCTTGTCTTACGGTATTCAAGTTTTTGGTCACACCTATTTTAAAGAATTTGAGTTGATACAACGCCTCTTTTTCAAAACATTATTTTGGTTACCGAGTTCGACTCCAATCTATGCAATTCATGTTGAGTCTGGAATTGCGACGATTTATGTTAAGAGTGATAAGTAAACCAAGTTCGAATCTTCACGCATCTATCATAAGGTTCCTTTGCGAACAGAAGCATCGCCATTTAAGTAATGGACTTAACTTGACCGGTTGCATAATGTTTCTCTTGAGCTGATAGAGTTTAACAGATAACTGGCAAGATATTTTTGAGAATGTTTTCCGATACTACAAGAAATTTTGAAGGCTCTATTTTCAAAATAGTATCCCCTCTAGAGAACAAATGTATGGTGTAATGAACGGATGTTAAGTTCCTCCTAAAAATGTAGAAATGTTGTTCGCTCCATTAATCATATACATAGTTTTGTTTTTGAATTTAATTTTTAAAAATAAGGATTTTGGAATATTTTCTTCATAAACTGTTCTCGTCTGTTTTGAAAAAAAAAAAGAATAAACAAAACAGGGTTATTGATATACACATCACTGAAAATATATGTAAAATAGCTACAACCATTCGATAGCCGATGATTAAATATTTCCAGTCCTTATTGCCATAGATGGTTTCGTTTTACACACACTACAAGCTTTGTATACATTTTTTTCTAGTTTGTTGGTCCTTTTGTAATTCTATGAAAACGGTAATTAATTGCAAATGGAAATGCTAATTAGCTTGGGAATCGAAATGCCCCATGTGTCTATATCTACGCTGAATTAATACCAAATGCGTCCCCTGAAAATACAATCTGGATATCTAGATACAACAAAATAGATAGGAACAGTGCTATACGAAAAAGTATGTAGATAGATTTCATACAGTGACGTTCCTCTATGTGTCGACTTTACTAGTCCTCTACTGAGCGTAGAAAATATGTCAATAATGTCGAGAATCCTGTAAATAAGGTAAAATATAACTTTATCTTATCATTTCAACTGTTAAATTACAAGTTAAATTTTAACTTAGAAGTTGTTGTTTTTTTTTTATTTTGTTTGTAACATACAAAATAAGCTGTTTTAAACTTGGAGAACATTATTATTATGACATAGATTTATAATTTAAATTATTGATTTAATTATAAGTTTTGTCTAATTGACACTTTAGATATTTAAACAATAAACGAACATTTATAGATTGACTGTTCTAAACAATAATGCTATTGACTTAAAGTAATCCCTCTTCCATACATTATAATATCATATGCAATTGGTATGATTTAAAATATTTTTTTTTACAATAGATCAATAGAAAAAACCCTACTTAACATTTTTTCGACTCAAATGTCTTGAGAGAAAAAAAGAAGAAATTGACTTCAAACTTATTGCATGCACAAAAACTATCATTCCCAAGTTGTTAAGGTCACCAATGTTATATCAGTTTGGATCAGACCCCAATTAATTTTGATTTTGTTTGCATTACAGTTACATGCGAATTTTATTTTTAAAACATGTCAAATAACTTATGACAGTTTTGCTCAGCTCTGTACATCTGCAACTATACACATATTTGCAGTATGGCAATCAATTTGAAATTAGAACTTCCCCACATTGATATGAGTGTTTGTAGCTAGAAATGTGTTGCTGTGTGCATACTACGTGAAGCATCCTGCCAGCGGGATATCTGTCATCATTTGGATGATACTAACTACCGTTTTCGTAATTAAAAACCCAGAAACAGTATGCAAAGTTAGTTGGTTTGCAAAAAAATGGATGGAAAATGTTCAAGCTATAAAGAAGTTATAGGGCTTTAAACTTTGCGGGCATTTTACTATCGAATACTCACACAAAACAGTTGAGTTAAGGTATTATGGTAATAATTATATTTAAATATAAAAAGGTTATTATGTATTATTATTGAGCAATAAAAATAACCACGTTTCAATTTGAGTAGTAAAACAACTACATGGAATCCAAGTAGGTATGAAGATGAATGATTTGGATGGATGGATGGATGTTCTACTGTATATCTGTATCTGTACCTTTTTATAATCCTTGTGAATTAGAATATATATTTCAAATGAAGATTTTTTTGATACCGAAAAACGACGGCAACATTCTTCGTCGTCCCTTTGTATTTGTTCAGTGGAACGTGTCTCATTAATGTTATAAAGTTTTGACTTTTAATGAAATCAATCTGATGATTTGTAAATGAAACGAACATCATAACACGTTTGAGTGAATAAGAAAGAAATGTTTTTTTTTTTTTTTCATTTGTAATGATGAAGCAAAAAGTTGAGATTTTGTATTTATTTTAATGATGTCATCTTTTTTTTGGTTAGTTGTCCATAAAATGATTGAATATTTAAGAAAATTGAACAGATTTTGTGTTGATGTTGAATTGTGTTCAAGTTTAAATGCTCAAATAAAGTTTTGATTACGATTTGAACTTGGGGAATTGACTCGCACACATGAATGGCTGAGAGTTGCAAGTCGCTATTCCTAGTTTTCTATGGACTGTTGCACCACCTAATTTTGTATTTTTTGTAAACGATAAATATATAACGGTTAATAATTATTTATCTTAGGTGGAATACGTTCATTATTCGTTTTTATCTTTTAAAAAGCATTTCCGCTTTTAAAAATAACTAAGCTTCTCCTAGGCCATATGATTTTATATCATTAAAGCATTAATGTATTATTAAAAATGATTTTAGAAGTTTTGTTGACATACAAATTGAATGAGTTCATTTTTAGACTTTTAACTTACAAACAAATTTGTATTTTGCATTTTTATTTAAATGATGTTGGAATTCGAAATACTAACTACGAGGCTTCTGTAAAACTCAATAGATTTACATTATTTCTACTCAGTATAACATTTTAAATTGCAAAAATTTTATATTACAGTATAAATATGATACCCGGTACAAAAGACTACTACCAATTATGTATCCTCTTGTTTATTAAAAGAATGTCTTATCTCTTATAATTTTACAAACTTATTCAAATATCTTTTCTAATTTATTGTACATTTACATAATTATGAATATGCATATGTATGTGCATAAAATGAAGTCTCACTTCACATATGAGCTTTTAATGTTTAACGTAATGCCATCATTTTCGTTTTATCAATAACTGTTGTGGCCCTTCTCTCACTCTTGGTCGTTCTTCTGTTGGTACCCACATGATTTTATTATTAATTCTAAGTCGGAATGAATCACAAAACACGCCTTGTCACCTGGTTTACTCGTAAATATTTTCCAAAAATTATCATAAAAAGTTATGAAAATATAAGGAACTCAAACGAAACAGCTGTACCTACCTACTTTTATGTGTATGTACTGTACATATATAGCTTGTTAGCTTTTTATAGACTTGTTGGTAATACGAGCATAAATCAGTTGACCGTTACAAGAGGTATAGCACTCAACAACCTTTCTTATCGTAAAAGTAAACAAAAAGTTAAAGTTTTATAATAGAAAATTTCGTATTTTTTAACTTTTAACCGGTAAATGCTTTATTACTTGCGACATATAGGAACTATATGGCAAGTTTTGCATTCGTGCAAAATTTCGAACTCGAGATTTTAATCAAACATGATATTACGATGGTAGACAAGTCGAAAAAAGTGGGTCCCGCGATTCCGTCCGGTCGGTTTTGTCTGTCTGTCCACTCTCCTACAGCCTAAACCATTGGGTCAATTGAGTTCAAACTTGGAAGTTAAGGTTTTGAGCAGATTCGCGTTAGGCGTTTTTTTTCATTTTTTTTTAAGATCAAAACTAACAGTGGCCACCATACAATTTTTTTGGTCAAAAAACGAAAATTCGAATTTTCTCAAAAACAAACCGATAGATTTTCTTTAAATTTTCTCTAAAATTTTATTTCTTAACTTGGCTTCTTTTAATAAGAAAAACAAATTTTTGTATTGCTCAGGAAAGGTACCGCTCATAGAACCGTTATTTTGTTTTTTAATTTTCTCAGCAACTTATGAACCGATTTCAATAATTTTTTTTCTGAATAAGCTCTTATATTGCTTTAATAATATTTGATTATCAAAAGTGACATTTTTTATTGTTTGGATTTTTTAAAAAATATTGAATTTTATTTTTTCAAAATTCGATATCTCGAAAACTGGTCAACATTTTTTTACGAAATTCAAACGTATAGCGTATAGTAATAATTTCTAAACAACTGCGTACCAAAAATATTTTTAGAACAAAATTTAAACATTTTATATATAAAAAATTAATTTAAAAAAAAACCGCTCTAACGATTTTCAAAAAAAAAATTTAAAAAATCATATGTTTTTTTATTTATAAAATGGCATTTAAATTTTTAAAGACAAACTTATTTTTCGGGCGAAATTTTGAATCTTAAAATAGTTTTTTTTTTTTAATATTTTAACTGTGCATGAGCCTGAAAGAGCGCATTATTTTAACAAAATTGTAATTACATTCCTAGCTTTAATCTAAATTAGAGCATTTGGTACATCTTTATGTATTTTTATAAATAAAATTATTTTAAATACCAACGATATGGCCGCCCATGTAGCGAAACTGTATCGGATATGATATAATTAATCAACAATCTATTTTAAAGTGTCTATCAAGAAGTAATATCTTGGTAACTTTGTATATGTGATTTTAAAATATTATTCTTTACGAATAAGGTTGTTTCACACATGATTAACTTTCCTTCACCTATATAAAAGAATAAATACTTAGTACAAGTTAAAGAAACGGGCCAGAAAGAGTATATGTATTTTCTATTAAAATCACTTTTTCCAACCAATAGGCGATCGCTTTACAATTTAAACATTCATGGTCTGCATCTTTCTTATCTTATTTATTTTCCATCCTGGTTCTTCTTATATGAAATTACAATAAAGCTATCTAAAGGAAAAAAACTTTCAAGGAACAAATTGAATCTATATGAATCTTATCGATAGAATAGAAACCATTTTTCATATACAAAGATCGTGCGGTTTTTTTGTCAAATCAAATGGCATTTATATCTTTGAAGACAAACTTATTTTACAGTTATGTTTTTAAATATTATATAAGTACTTTTCTAAACAGACTCTTAGCATACAGGAGCAAGTTCGTGCGACCCAGTCGTGCATTTTATTTTTTATTTGAATTTGAGATACCAGAAAATAATACAGGTGACTTTTTTACTTGCGTAATAATAATATGCACGCATGTTCCAACAGAGGAGAAAGATGAAGACACCAAAGACATATTCTTCGAGCACTCCACACATCTCAATATCCACAAATGGACACGGAAATCTCCTGATCAATCA
Organism: Eupeodes corollae; assembly: GCF_945859685.1. Classification (NCBI taxonomy): domain Eukaryota; kingdom Metazoa; phylum Arthropoda; class Insecta; order Diptera; family Syrphidae; genus Eupeodes; species Eupeodes corollae. The sequence continues at coordinate 173,717,616 of NC_079147.1, read as the reverse complement.
ATCGTCACCAAGATTGATCACATTGCGACACATCTCCAGTATACAGGATATCCGAACATTCCAAGGGGTCAACATTGACTCGGACCACATACCTCGTTGTAGCCAAGGTACGGCTACGGATATCGCGATCCAAGCCAAAACAAGGAATGACTGTGAGAAGATTCGACGTTAAACGGCTACAATCACAAGAAACTGCCATGTCCGATCGAGTCTCTAATAACCTCTTAAGGAGTCTTATGGCATTGAAAACCAGTGGCAACATTGTCTTGCAGCCATCAGAGATGTCGCCTCTGAAGTACTAGGTTTAACACGGCCGTCACAGCGAAACACCCGGTTTGACGACGAATGCCGGCAAGCGCACGCAAGAAAACAAGAGGTATATAAAACGGCACTGCACAAAAGGACTAGAGCTGCTCGCGAGCTCTACGAACAGAAGAGGAGAGAGGAACACCGGCTATTTTGATGGAAAAAAAAGAGAGCATGAGAAGCGCGCAATAGAGGAGATAGAGGGATGTCACAACAGAAATGAGGTTCGTAAATTTAACCAAAAAGTTAAAAAAAAAATTCCCAAGGGTACCAGCGAAGAACCGAAGCCTGTAAAGACGATCAGGGGAACAGCGTAGTAGAACCGCAGTCGATGCTGAGAATATGGAAGGGATATAGAACCACTCAACCTCGGCGACGCAGATCAACAATTCTGCCTACCCGACCTTGACGAAGTGAAGATAGCTATATCTAAACTTAAGTCAAACAAAGCTGCTGGAGCTGACCGCATCGCTGCCGAACTATTAAAAGCAGCAGGCGATGGCTTGGTAAGGAGCATGCACCAACTCATCTGCAAAATCTGGTCGGAAGAAAGCATGCCTGATGAGTGGAATCTCACCATAGTGTGCCCGATAAATAAAAGAAAGGAGACCCTCTAAACTGCGCCAACTACAGAGGCATCAGTCTCCTCAACATTGCGTATAAGATAATCTCTGCCGTATTATGTGAACGTCTGAAGTCGTTCGTCAACAACCTGATTGGTCCTTATCAGTGTTGCTTTAGACCAGGAAAGTCCACTATCGACCAAATATTCACACTACGGCAGATCTTGGAAAAAACCCAGGAGCTTCAAATCGATGGTCTTGACAGCAGGACCAAGTATATGCTGTCATCAAAAAAGGACACTGAACAACGACGTCTTGGACAAAACGTCACCATGGACTTAACTTAGAAGGCAATTGAGAAGTAAAGTCTTCTCTCGAGCATCTAAAATCACCATCTATAAGATACTCATCATCCCGGTTCTCATTTATGGCGCTTAGGCCTAGACCCTGTTAAAGAAAGATGAGAGCGTCTTAGGATGCTTCGAGAGAAAAATTCTTCGGGTGATTTTTGGTCCCGTAGGCATAGATGGAGGTCATGTAGAGCGGATGGACATCAACGCTCCAGCCCAGAAGATCTTCGAATCCAATCCCGAGGGACGGCGCAGTAGAGGAAGCCTCGACTCAGTTGGCGCTCCCAGGTGGGAGAGGATCTCAACTAACATGGCGTGCGAAACTGGAGACAGCTAGCTAGGGACCGAGCTGGCTGGAGACGCATGTTGGTTGAAGTCTAGGTCCGCCCCGGATTGTAGCGCCACCTTAAGTAAGTAAGTAAGTAACATACATATAATAAAAAAATACTGCAAACAGAAATTGTCGAAATTTCGATTTTTCGAATACAACTTTCAAATTCTTCTCTTCACAGAAGTTTTGTCTTTACAGTTGTTTTAGTCCTTCGATATATATACAAATCTATTTTATTTAGTGCTATCTTGATTCGACCGCATGTTCATATGATTATTTCAAAAAACGATTTCTTCTTTATATGACCATTAATTCGTGCTCCAAGTTAATTTTGGTACTAAAATCCTTTTGTGATTAAAGAATTTTGTAAGATTTTAGTGGATTAAGCTTCAAACTAACTTTGGATTTTAAATCACGGTATAGAACGCACCAAATTATAATATCTTTTCAAAAATTAAGTAAAATACGTTGATTAAAGATATTTTATATTTGTATTTAATATCATTAATGAATATAAATAAAAATGTCAGTATGAATGTATCCAAATAAAACAAATAGATTTAAAGCTTGAAACACCAACGCCAAACTTGAATAGCTTTATGCGTGCTTGGTATTTTTGGGTACTTTTTGCAGTATCTTAAAAATGTCTATTTTACTTGGGCTGTACTGGTAACATTGTGTTGTTCCCTAATTTTTTAAACGTATACAAAAATGAGTTACTTTTTGTTTTTAACAAAAAGAGGTGCGAAATTAAGTGAATTTAATCAATCAATTTAAACTGACATCTTGTCTAAGTCTAAAATTTAAATTTGAAATTATCCAAAAAAGTACGTATACGCCTGAGTATACCCCACAAACTATTTTCTATATATTATGTGTTTTAAGTAGAAATGAATGGGCATATTAATCCGTTTTCGTTGTCTTTATATTTGAAAAAATATCTTTGACAAATATGTATGTTTTCTGATAGAAAAACAATATATTTACTATCAGAATCGTAAATGAATCGTAACTACATTGTACCCTTTATGCAAAATATAGGACCAATCAATATTTTCGACATAGTACATCTTTTGACACCACTGTTAATACTAGTCTCTTGCTCGTACGTAGAAAAAGGATATTCAAGTTCATTTGTAGTTATGCTTAAAACTTGTAAGACATTAACTTTTAAACAGCTCCAGCCTAAATATGAAGATAAAAGACACAAAACCTTGATAATTCCTTATGGCCACTTGGGATTTTAGGAGACTTTTTGTAAAATCTAAACAACGATATCCTCAAGTTCTGTTACAAATATCATTGACATGCCACAAATCTAATGTCTATCTTGAATTGATTCGTGTGTTTGTGTCTAAGTTCCTAAGGTACAGTTTCTCTTTTCCGTAAGTTTATTTCAATATTTTTTGAAATTTCAATATAACTGTTTTATTTAGTTCTTCTAATGTAAACACTTGTTGACTGTTGTTTAATTGTTTCACTAATTTGTTAATTCAAACTTTTTTTTTAATTTTTGCTAATAGATTTCCCACTGTCCGACTCGATGAAGGTTATGATGCCAGACAACGAAGACGCAGCAAACATATCAAAATGCATTGAACAGTCGGAAGTGTTTGATGGCCACCGAGATTATCAAATTTAAGAGAAGACGCCTTTATATAGGACATGGAAAAGTTGTCGTGGGTTGTTTCGATATATCAGATTAAGAAGAAGTCTAAAATGATAACTTCAAAGCTTAAAACTGATACATAAGACTTCAACCACCATCGGAAGATCGCTAAGGGAAATATTAAAAGGATTTCGGTTTTTTTTGATAGGTACGTTTTCCAGTTAAGATGGCATTTTGAATTTTCCGAACAAGAAATAGGGTAGCATATAATACAATCATTGCGGGTATCACACCACTGTTGTCGTCGACATTTCTTTAACACCCCAAAGTATGAGAGGGATGTGGTGAACCACTGGCAACTCAAAGTTGGGATGCGGGCGCCTTTTGTGATTCAATAAAGAGTAAAATAAGCGCTCCGTCTACAAAGCCTTTTGATTTTGTGCACAGGGACCGCAGTAAAGGACTCCAAAGGACCATCGGTCTTTCACAAGGTTCATGCATATAGTCGGCTCCGGGATGCAAGTTTGTCCAAATAGGTAGGGTGGTGGCAAAACATCGTTTGCGTTGACGATGACGATGACGATGTCAGAGGTTTTTATGTAGATAGGTATAACCTAGATAGCTCCTTGCTTCTTAGTTGCCTGAGGGCTAAAGTGTGTTCCCACTCGCGCAGGGTTATGTGTGAGTGTTTTTAAAATTTTATTCAATTGAAGGTTGCCTTTTTTTGGTTGTTCTTGCTGTTGCTGTTTGATGCCAATGTTGTTGCGGGCGTTTTTGGCTTTAAGTGGCAGTGCTACTGATGCTGGATATACTATACATTATATAGAGTTTTGCTGCTCACATTCGAGCAGGAAAACTTAGTTTGATGTTCCACACTAATGTATTCCACTCAATTCGGTGAGGCTATGCAGGCACAGTGTGGTAAAAATGTTGACTATCAACTTTGTGTGGAGATTTGACTTTGTTTATTGGTTAACTAAGTGAACTCATGACGATGTTGACGACGAAGACAACGATGGAAATGACGATGACGCTGACGATGATGGCATCGTGAAAGTTATGTAGGTTTATTTATACCGTCAAATCTCACAACCCTACAACTTTGACGACGAAAATACAAACGTAGAGGGACTAACTTTAGGAAACGAATTTTTATTAGCAATTAGTTTTGAAAGTTTTACGCTCGTCTTCATTACCATCAATCAGGACTAAGAGCGGGAACGTTTTTAAAGTGTGAAGTATATTTAAGTTAAATGGAATCAAATTTTGCTTATTTAGGAAGACACTTCGTTGGGCAAAAAACAAAAAAAAATCATAAGTAAACGTGTGAGCTTTGTCTCTTAAGCTTTTGAATTATTTTTTCTCAAAAATATTGATTATAAGCTCTTTTACGTATATGTGTAAATCAAACATTTAGCCGTGGATAATAGTTAATTTTTCATGCATGGATCACTTGTAGTTAGCTTAATTTTGACGTGGTGGAGAGCCGCAGTCTAGAGATTTGTTTCTACAGAAGTGTTTATTTCAATTATTTGCTCAATTATTTTGAGTAGGGTGGTTATCAAAATGTATGTGCGTAAAATGCAATAATATGGAATGTGACCTTAAAATATTCTTATAGAAATGGTGATAGCTAAATAGTTCTCTTGACAAAATTAAACAATTATAACATAAAATTAAAATAAATTGACAAACATTTTACTTAAGCTAGGCCATAACCGAAGTTTAAGCTAGTATTGAACGTTTTATTCGAATAAACAGTATACTCCCTACCAAACATAGAATTTACTAAGCTTTAAATTTAAGGGTTATGCATTGAATATTTTATTTATTTATTACCTTTCTTGAAGTTACAAACTTTTATGAAGACTTCCTTAAAAGTACACTTTAAAATATACAATTTTACATAAGTACATTGACTAAGCTTAATTTATACCATAGACTTGCCATCAATTTGATTTTAATTTCATTTCTTTTCCTATTAAAATCAATTATATATATATTTTTGACGTTCAAATAGTAGACATGTGCATTTAAGAGGACACAAGCCTTAACAGGTTTTTCTCAAAATTCAAAACCGAACTCTTTCTATCAACTCCTACTCTCACCTAACCGTGGTGAACATCAAGGTAGCAAACGAGAGAGGGGGGAATAGGTGTTTTCAATAAGTCTACTCTCCTTTCATCCAGATGACAGCAAAGGAATTCCCAAGATGGAATCAATGGTGGCGTCTACAGTTCCATTTAGGTTCAACTACTTATTAACAACCTTATAGGGCTACTACGACGTTTTCAAAGCCCAGGCGTGTAAGAAGTGGTTATGCCGGCTCTTGCCCTTCGAGGCAAACCAAGGACATGATCTTTCAGGTTGAAGGTCATGCGTCAGGGTGACTTCCTGACCAAATAAAGAATACCCAGTTGAGAAGCACCAACAAGGTTGACAACATCAAGGTTATGTTCTTCAAGCTCTTAGACAAAACATATGAGCAGTGTCCTAGCTATGATACTAAAATTGTCTTGGGCAATTTTAATGCCATGTTAACAAGGGAAGACATTTTTGGTGGAATATTTGGGTAAAACAGCTTGCACCATAACAGTTCCTACGTACGCGTTATATACACCTCAGAGCAATTCAGAGCAATCAACCGTCAATCAAATTGACCCTATTGCGATCGACGTAAGACACGTTTATAGCATTATGGATAACTTAACTTTGCGAGGAGCTAACATCGACTCGGACCATTACCTCGTTGTAGCCAAGGAAGCACATCGGGTTTCCAGTCTCCAGGCAAAACAGGGAGATGCAAGGAGAAGATACAACGTCGAATGGCTACAAGTAACCTCTGTAAAAGTTCTCTGCCGTCAACACAATGTATCTAGAACCAGTGGCAATATTGCCAAGATGCAATTTGAGTAGCGGCCTAGGCATCAGTGTACATTGCTTGCAAAATCTTCTCTGCCGTAATATATGAACGTCTAAAGCCCATCGTCAACAACTTGATAGGTCCTTAATCCTTATCAGTGTGGTCTTAGACCAGGAAGGTCCACAGTCCATCAAATATTCACATTATGTCAGATCCTGGAAAAAACCCAAGAACATAAAATCGATACCCATCACCTTTTCATCGATTTCAAGGCCCCATATGACAGTATCTACAAAGAGCTGTGTAGAATCATGTCTAGTTCTGGCTTCCCTACGAAACTCATCCGTTTGGACAGGATAAAATGACGAATTCACGCTGCTCCATAAAGGTTGGAAACAACTTAACAGAACCTTTCGATGTCAAAAAAGGCTTAAGACAAGGTGTTGCGCTGTCACGCGATTTTTTGACATTGTAATTAAAAGAATAGTGTAGATTGTAGAGGCACTATCTTTCAAAAGTCTGTCCAATTACTAGCATATGCTGATGACATTGACATAATCGAAAGAACTCAGCGTGATGTCAATGGGGCTTTTGTGACTTGCATTTGCAAAAATGGGTTTAACGGTTAATGAGGGCAAAACAAAGTTCATGCTGCCAAGTCCTGTTAATCAAGGACCTACAACACCGACGTCTTGGTCAAAACGTCACTATCGACAGACGTAACTATGAGGTAGGTAAGGAATTCATCTACCTAGGCTCCGCTATGAAAGTTGAAAACTACACCAGCAGTGAAATCAAACGAAGATTAACTCTTGCTAACCGCTGTTTCTTTGGACTAAGAAGGCAGTTGAGTCTCTCAAGTGTCACTATATAAGACCCTCATCATCCTAGTCCAGCTATAAGGTGCAGAACCATTGACTATCACAAAAGCAGATGAAAGCACCTTGTGTTGTTTCGAGAGAAAAGTTCTTCGTGTGATCTACGGCCCCATATTCATTGAAAGAGAGTGGAGGAGAAGATGTAACGACGAGCTGTACGGCCTGTAAAGTGACGCAGATTTAGCGAAAAAGGTAATAGTCCAACCTATGTTCCGACCAGAGCAGTAGATGAAGACAGCGGATCACGTGGCTCGCAAAAAATGGAAAGTGAATACACCCAACTTGTGGAAAGCCCTAGGCTCGTTTCACACTACACTTTTTTGACGGTACGGCAAAAAACCGCACTGCGACATTTTGTTAGAGGCGTGAAGAAGAGCATATACGCTTTCATATGCCGGCGCCACACCGTGTAGCACACGTCTACTGTCGAAACAGTATACGGCAGCCGGACGGCGTAATAACCTAAGTGGCGTACGTGACGAGTAGAGTTCGATCGATGGTAAGACACGATTACTTGTGATTAACTATTTACTTAACCAATAATTTGTTTTGTCGTTCATTATACCAACGCGCGACTTGAGTGTTCTTATAAAACTAAACCTGTGAAAAAGTATACTAGGCACAGGAACCCTGCATATATCGTGTTTTACCGAATGGTTAAAACCGTATAATGTTTAATTAGCTATTGATCCGGTATATGCCGTCCGGTTTTTTGCCGTACGGTCAAAACCGTGTAGTGTGAAGCGAGCCCTATTTCACGCAGGACTGTAGCGCAACCTTAAGTAACTAAGTATACATATGTTTTATTTCTGATTCATATGTTTTATTTGTGATTGTGAATAGCATAACTTGTACTATGATTTAAAATATATAAAAAATCACTGCGAACAGGTGTATACATATACATATAGGTACTTGGCTCAAAACTAAGACGTAGAGAAATTAAGATCAGATCAGGATCGAACTTTTGACAAAAAATTCAATACAAAATCTGCTTTATTCATTTACTCTGATAAGTATCTCTTGAATTTACCCAAAAGTTTTCAACATAATTCTTCAAACTAATTTTTGACAGGTTCCATCCTTAATTTGAGCATACTGAATCGAAATTTAAAAGAAGAATAAACCACTATTGAACCATATTGACGATTATATTCTAAAGCCTTAATCAGTCTATTCTTTGCTCTATCTCTGTGTCTCTGCTTGTTCCTTAAATAACTTTTGCATAACAAAATAATACTCGTACATTGCCATCGGTGTGTTATGTGAATATCCAAACCTAAAATCCCTTTTTCCCCTTAAAGTAATTAATAAATGAGCCTTTTAGGCCTTCTGATGCTCAATGAGCCAATGTACAACATTCAACACAGCAAAAAGGTAGAAAAGCAGCAGCAAACAACAAATGCAACCCCCATCAATGTTACCCAGCTCATCGGACTTCTTGACGTGCTGATGAATAATACAGCAGATTGTATTGACAAATGACAAGATGGATCTGCTTCGTAGGCAGCCAAGTTGCCTATATATGTAGATGGAAGCAGGCAGAATTCAGGCACTTGTGTGCATGGAGCCTCAATTATGCAAAACATTAGTCGTCCATTACGAACACAGCCTTCTCATGCCGCTGCCCCCACAAACACTCTGCCTTTGCTAACTCGCCAAACAATGAAAATGCTTCAAGCCTTCTGCTTTCCGATACCAATGCCATTCACATTGGCATCCCTGCTTGTTACAAGGCTAACATCAGCAGTGCATTGGACAGATATAGATATTCCAGAAGTCATATAGAAGCGGAGGTGGATTTGGAAAACTAATTCGATTCCATTGTTCGATTTAAAATTGATGACAGTGCAACATGTTTATAAAAGCTACGCACGGTTCTTCCCACTACAATCCTAGTCACACAGAATATGTGCGAATTCCTGATTTCCTAACTTGGAAATTGTTATTGCTATTGGGTGACAGTAATTCCCGTAATGTGCAATCAGAGAGGGTCGGTCGTCCTCGTCAGAGTAAGGGAGGATAGTAATTTTATTCAGGCATTAGGTTTTGTTAAAACGTTTAGGAAGCTTAAAGCCTAAAACGCATATTGAAATAGCCTACAAGTGAGAAGTGTGAATCTGCAATGTGTATACTGTATATCCTTTAATGGTAGCTCTGGCTTTTGTTGATGGTTATGGTTGGGATATTTTCTGGCCCAGAGCTAAATGCTCATTGAAAGTTAAGGCGGGTATATTTGTTGACAACAGGGGCTTGATAAGCAAATTTGGAAATTGCATACCCACGCACGGTAGGGAATTATGGGCAAAACTAATTAATTTCCACATGTAGGGGGAAGGAAAAGGACTTTTAATAGCCTCCCGTATCCTGTATCCGACATACACTTCCAATATTCTAAACTAACAATAACTATCCGAATATTGTAGTGCCAAGCAGTATGCCTCGCAAACTTCGGAAAAAAAATTAAAAGGTAGGGGTATTAAATATTTATATTGGCATTATTTCTGTCTTAATCCTGTCATAATTCATTTAGTGTCACATTGGAAAGCTAGTACATGCAGCGCAGTAAAATACATCAAAAAGATATGAAATTCAGTTAAGGGATTTGAAAGTGCACAAAACGAAGGACATACACTTTAGTAGGAAAGGGGGCACTCTAGTCTGGGAATTTTTTGTGGTTAGGAGCGCGTGGCAAAGAGGTCGGCAGCCTTTGTAGGTAGTGTTTGAGTCGTGGTGGTTGTGTATGTCTTATCAGTATTGATGTTTTGGGGTTAGGAGCGCGTGCCAGTGTGAGTTATAGAAATGTGTAATGGTGTTATCACAATATGTTTTTTATGATTCATTGTAATTTGTGGTTTGTATTTTGTTTAATGGGTTTATATGCCTACATACATATATAGTCTTCCATTCTTTTTTTTTCTAGTAAGAATACTTAAAGAATGTAAAAAAAAAGAAACAAAATCTAATGTCCGATGAAAACATATTTTTTCGAACGCGCAGCTGTTCTATATTTTGTCATAAATAGAAACTGTGGTTTCATAGAAATATGTATGGGAATTTCACAGATAAGATGCGCAAATGTTCTATATTTTTGTCGTAAATAGAAATTGTGGTTTCATAAAAATATGTATGGGAATTTCACAGATTAAAGAAAATAATTATAATACAAAAAGACAAACATTGAACATGTGTCTTTATTTTGTTTTTATCAGAAATACTGTGGGTTAGAATACTTTAAAGAATGTAAAAAGAAAAAACAATTATACATGGGAATTATATTGTTTTTTTTTTTTTTTTTTTTTTTTTTGTGGGAAGCTCATTCGTTCTATATTTTGTTCTAAGTGGTTTCATAAAATATTGACTTTATCTGTTTTTATCAGAATTATTGAGGTTTGAAATAATTAAAAGAATTTCAAATGTAGCAATCAAATATCCATTTGACTTAAAAAAAAAATTGGTAAAGTAACATTTTATCAAAAAAAAAACACATATAGACATTAAGCTCAATGTCTATACTTTTTTCGTAAGTATAAAATCAGGGCATATTCAACTATTGAATTCAGTCACTCTTGACAAAGTAGAGAATAGCAAGTGGTAAATCTTAAAAAAAATTTAAAAAAATTAAAAACAAAATGTCTTCAATTTTAAACAAAATAAAAGCGAACTCCAGGATCGTGAGCAAGCAATTGGTCAGCATGAAGAAGCTGACATTAAAAAAAAAATATGCGATTGTGGGTGCCAAGAAGTGCACCACGCGCTACGGACAGCAGCTGTGTCTGGAACTCAATGACTGTTACGTCTTCCTACCAAAAAGGTGTGCAGAGTCCTTCGGTGAGGAAGAAATACGGGAGCTGCCTAAACTTTGTTTGGAGGTCGTAGCTCCTCACGAAGCAACATTCGAGATAGACTTTCATGAAAAAGAAAGTAGCACCAGCGATGACAGCAATATCAACAACAACAACAGTATCAATGAAAGCAGTAGCAGCAGCAGTAACAACAACAACTATAATAACAACACCAACAACAATCATAAAAAAGACGAGGAGGAGGTAATAAATAACTTTGTGCAGTCACAGAAGAGTTTATTTTACAACTCTTTGTATTAAAAAAAAAAAAAAAAAAAGTTTTTTGTTATTAAAAATAAAAAAAAATTAAATACAAATTTTTAAAAGTTTTTTTTTCTATACCTGCTTGTTTGTTTGTTTCGAAGGATTGAGAAAGAAAGAGAATATTTTGTTATTACTCGCTTCTATTTCAAGCAATTAAGGTTTTTTTTGTTAACTTTCACTCTTTTCTTTTTCACCCATTTGTATATAGCGATTTGAAATAATAGACGAAATGGTGACGAAGATTAAAAGGTTTGGTTTGAACGGAAGAAAAATCCAGTTCAAAATAAAACCTGTTCCTGAAAATAAGGAGCCTACTTCCTGGATAAGGGAAGGTTTGAACGGCATGTTCAAACATGCTTTGAAAGATCTGGATCCCCTTGATAAAGTGGGAATAACTTTTAGCGGAAAGAGTTTTTCCACCGAACGGGGTAGCGGTTGGATCAACTTTAAAGACTGTTCCGCCATTAAATTTAGCGACATTTGGGAGATGGTCAGTAGAATCTTCCAAAGTAATTCTACAGGTCTGAGCACTGATGATTTTAATCTAAGCATAACATCTGTGAAGCTCCCTTCAGGTTCTGGAAGAAAAAGATCTAACATCCATAACACCTTTGAAAAGGAATGCTCCAAAAGAAAGGGTATTGTATCTGTACACAATACGGATAACTTGTGCTTGCCTCGAGCGCTAGTCGTTGGCAAAGTATATGCCAATAAAGAAAGTGTGTTAAACAAAAACGCAATAAGAAGAGATATTGGGAAAATTCAGACAAAGAATGCCTTAAAACTAATTAATGAGGCACACATAAATATACCCCCTGAAGGGTGTGGCATTCCAGAATTAAAAATATTCCAACAACATTTAAAGGAATACAAAATAACGGTGTATAACCACGGAACAAAAGGGCGTGATATCATATTTGAAGGTGATAATGATGAGAAAAAAAAAATCAATTTAATCTACCATAATAATCACTTCAATTTAATAACGTCCTTAACTGCTGCATTTTGTTGCAGTTATTATTGCGAAGATTGCCATGAACCCTACAATATGAAGAGCAAACATAGGTGTCATAAAACATGTCCACAATGTCAAAACACACCTCCGTGCCCGAAAATTGCAAAAGAAATTAATTGTGTAGATTGTAATCGAAATTTTAGAGGGAAAAACTGTTTCGACAAACACAAGGCAGGCAACTCAAAAGGAAACAATATTTGTGAACAAGTCAAAAGATGCATACTATGTTTAAAAACATATAGTGGCAATCGAACTCATATCTGTGGCGAATACTACTGTAAATTATGTAGGAAGCACGTGGAAGCAGATCATTTGTGCTATATACTTCCCGATAGTAGATTACCTAGTTGTAAAGACACTCTTTACATTTTTTATGATTTAGAGAGTCGTCAAGAGAGAGTTATCGGTGAAAAAATCATATCTATTGCAGATGATACTTATAATACTCAGGTGAAAATACATGAGCCTAATTTGTGCGTTTTTAGGCAAAAGTGTTATGAATGTTTTGATATCCCGAATTTGGCCTTTTGTAATAAGTGCGGGCATTCATTGAACGTTGTTCAGGAATCTGAAGAAGAAGAAGAAGGAAACATTATCCCAAAATTCTTAAAACATATTCTGAATGTTCGACAAAAATTTAAAAACGTCATTGTATTAGCACATAACGGACAATCTTATGACCATCAATTTATATTAAATTATATACTGAATGAAACAAATTTAAGTCCGGAATTAATCATGCGAGGCAGTAAAATAATATTAATGATAATAGGAAATATTAAGTTTATAGATTCCTTAAATTATTTCCCGATGGCTCTCTCTAAGCTGCCGAAAACCTTCCAGCTATCGTCGGAATTGAAAAAAGGATATTTTCCTCATTTGTTCAATACAAGAGGAAATAGAAACTATGTCGGGAAGTTACCAGCCTTAGAATTCTACAGTCCGAATACTATGAAAACAGAAGAACTTGAAGTATTTCTAAAATGGTACGGAGAACATAAAAACGACATTTTTGAACTCCAACGTGAACTTTTGGAGTATTGCATCAGTGATGTCAATATCCTGACTGAGGCTTGTCTAAAGTTCAGACGTTTTTTTCTCATTGAAAGTAATATTGAGCCATTCTTAGAAGCTACGACTATAGCTTCTTCATGCAATCTGGTGTACCGAAGAAATTTTCTACAGTCGAACACTATTGGGTTAATACCCAAAAATGGATACAGGTAAATTGTTATTTAAATGAATACAATATCTAAAATAAATGTTAAAACAAATGTGTTTTTTCTCAATATCAGGTGCGTCGATAATCAGTCAACGGAAGCAATTAAGTGGTTGATTTTGGAAGAGCAAAGTCGAAAAATCAACATAAAACATGCTGCTAAAGGACGTGAAGCCATAATTAATGGAGTTAAAGTCGATGGTTTCTGCGAAGAAAATAAACAAGTTTTTGAGTTTCATGGTTGCTACTATCACGGTCATCCTGCTTGTCTTAAACATAAACGAGACGAACCTCTATCTGATAAAGAACAACACGATACGTTGAATTACAGATACGAGAGAACGTTGGCCAAAACAGCACGTTTGAGATCGTTTAATTATGAAGTGATCGAAAAGTGGAGTTGTGAATTTGAGACCCAACTTAGTTTTCTAAAAGATGAAGAGTTAAATTTCATAAACAATCACCCACTTGTACAGAATGCCCCGTTAAATCCACGAGATGGTTTCTTTGGAGGAAGAACTGGGAATACATTTAATTACTACAAGTGTAAGGAAGGTGAGCAAATAAAATACATTGATGTATGTTCACTATACCCCTGGGTATGTAAAAATGGGAAGTTTCCAGTTGGACATCCAAAAGTTCATACAAGTAATGATGATATTTGCTCTAATATGCAACTTGATGGTATCAATGGACTCATTAAATGTAAAATCCTACCACCAGAAAACTTATTTCACCCTGTCTTACCCCAAAAACAGAACAATAAACTAATGTTTTCATTGTGTAGAACCTGCAGCAGTGAAAAAACTAAGGAAAGAGTTTGTACCCATTCTGATGATCAGAGGGCCTTGTTAGGAGTATGGGTGATTGACGAAGTAGTAAAAGCTATTGAAATGGGTTATAAGCTACTAACTATAATGGAAATTTGGGAATACGATGTAATCCAATATAACCCTACTGCAGGTACTAAAGGATTATTTACCTCGATGATGAATAAATACCTTAAAATAAAGCAAGAAGCTTCAGGTTGGCCAAATATATGTTTATCTGAAGAGGATAAAAACAAATATATTACGGATTTTCTCGAGAAGGAAAAAATCAAGTTAGAATACTCCGAAATAACAGATAATCCTGGCAAGAGATCACTTGCCAAGCTGATTTTAAATTCTTTTTGGGGTAAATTTGGACAAAGAGAAAATCAACAAAAAACCTGTATTATTAATAATCCTTCAGATTTGTTTAATTTGCTTACTCATCCATCTATAGAAGTTTCACAAATTCTACCAATTAATGAAAACAATATTGTGATAAGCTTCGAAATGAAAGAAGAAGCAGTTGAAACTCTATCAACTGTTAATGTTTCTATTGCCGCATATACCACAACTCAAGCTCGCCTGAAATTATATAGCTACTTAGAAAAACTTCAGAAAAGAGTTTTGTACTACGACACTGATTCCGTTATTTATGTTTGTCGTCAAGGAGAATTCGATCCACCTACTGGAGACTTTATCGGTGATATGACAAACGAACTGGATTGCTATGGTCAAGGAAGTTACATTACCGAATTTGTAAGTGGTGGACCAAAAAATTATTCTTACAAAGTATACAGCACAAAGGATAAAAAAGAACACACTGTCTGTAAAGTGAAGGGTATCTTCCTCAATTATGAATCTTCCCAAAAAATTAATTTCGATTCAATAAAAGAAGCGGTTTTAAATTCTTCTATACAAGAAGATTCTGAAGAAAGTATTGTCATAAAATCTAAAAATATACGACGTACCATAGAACATCAGGTAGTTACTGTAGAAGAAGTCAAAACATATAAACCAAGAGCTGAAAAACGTCAATTTTTCGACGATCACAGTTCTCTGCCGTACGGATATAAAAGGAAAAAGCCCAGCCCACCTTCATCATCATTATAATAATCATCATAGTAATAAAAAGTCGCACTTTATGTAAATATTAAAATAAAAAAAATAATTTAAAATTTTAAGCAAAAGTTTTTTTTTTTTGTTTTATTTGAAAATATTAATTACAATTTTTAGCTTCTTTAATGTATCTGCTCAAAAGATAAACATTCTGGAGTGCACATATTTTTCCATGATACCAACATTTCAAAGTTATATCCGGATAAATTCTTTTTAGTTCTTTTAAATTAGGACACTTATAGTTAAGATCTTCAAGGTTAATGACTTCAACATTTTCGTTATTAATAAGTTTTTGTAGCCAATGTTTCTTTTCTCTACCCTTGACGTAAACAACATTTTTAATTTTTTTTCGAAGATATGACTTAACTTTGCAAAAATCTGTATCTCCTCCATCCCAGGTAAAACCATGATGATACTCACGCAACCAATGAGCTTGTCTTTTGAGGTGTGACGGAAGAAAGTTAGAGTGAAATGGTGGAGTGAGTATGAAATGTTGGTGATATCCATTAAAAAGTACAGCCATTTCCTTTAAGATAAACTCATTGTTGACTCCTCTAAAACCTTGAAAGTCTACAAAACAGGTATCCATGTTTAGATCTGTTCTAAGCAAATGCACTTTTTCTACTGAAAAAATATAGATTATGACACCAATTTAAATAAGTTTGTTAACTTCTCCAGTCAATGGATTGTACTCGATTATGCGATCATGAAGTATTAAACAATACATAGTTGTTGAAGCAGGAATCGAAGTTAATGTTTTAAGTTCAATTTTTACATCCACAGGACCCGTTTTGATTGACTCATTTTGATGAGAACAATCAATAACCAGAATTGGGGCGATATCTTTAAACTCTTGTCGCGATAAAAGTGGATTTGATTGTTGTTGATAATACGATTGTTGAAATTTACTATACATTTCATAGAGAATAGCATATCGATCCAGTTTATATTTAACATTTAAATCTTCGCGAGGGTAAGATTCGGAATTTAAATGTACTTTTACATTGCTCACATCACAATGATCAAATATGCTAGCATCTTTATTTCGTTGATTTTTTCTATCAGTTTGTAGAGCAATGATAATATATCTTGGTTTCTCAAGCTGACTTGAAGTTTTAACTGTCCATACATGATCAGTGGTGGTTGGTAGTGTTGGATATTCGTACATTTCCCAATTTCGAAAATGAATTTGAATTGGATTTGATTGTATTTGTTTCAATAATGTAAGTTTATTCGAATCAGATAAGGTAATGTGTGGTACTCTCCACTGCAGTTTAAAAATCGAAAGTTTTAATTCTTCGTTGTCTTTAGAAAAATAAGCATTCTCATTCGATCGAGTACGAATTAAAATCAATTCATGTCTTGCATTTGTTATGATCTTTTTATAATCTTCAGCAAATCCTAACAGATATTTTAATTTTATACAAAAATTAAAAGTACCTGATGCAAGAGAAAAACTGCTACCCCCAGTCCATGATCCATTTTCCAAGCTCTTACTTTCATTTGCGTTTAAAGAAATATAATTTTTTAAGGTCGATGTTATTCCCACGTTTTTATTGTTGTCAATGTTTACTCCATTCAGTTCATATTGTATTTCTTCAAAAAGAAAAGCCATTGCATTATTAGTTAATTTTCCTGCTGAAACAGTTCCATCTGCTTTTGTTAGACTCCCTTCTACATAAATATAGCTTTCACTAGGTAATATACATAAGTCTTGTTGTTGTATGGGAATACGTATTTCATCACTCGGATTGAAGGACTGAAGAAATGGTGAGTAACAATGGTACTCAAACTTAGATATGCTATTATCAAAGATGGGTCCTTGAGTAATATTTAATATATCGTTCATATTGTAAATTATTTTAATTTGAATCCCAGTGACAGAAGATAGGCTTTATTTTCAGGTGATAACTTAGGTGTTGACAGTGTTGATGTTTGGGAAGAACTAGTTAAATGGTTACCTTTGATATCTGTTAAATAATTATTGTAGATTATCATTATTCTAATATTGGGGTTAGATGTAATCGAACAGTTATTCTTTCTCCTCTAAAATTTATTAAGTCTCCGTTCTGGTCCACAAGTTTTAATGTTATAGTACTTATTCGTTTGACATTCACAGGTAGATAGATGACATTTTTTGGAACTTCAATGATTTTATACCCTGACCCTGTTTCTGGTGAGAATTCATGTATTGTATGCATAGGAGTATTATTAAAGTAAGAGCCAGTAATTATATTACACTCGACTCGTATTACATTTACCTTGTTTATGTCAACAGGTAAATCTGACAAATGAGTTTTTTTACCTTCTAGAACACGTTTACTGAAACCCAATAATTTTCCTATGGTTCTGTTCTTGTTGAAATATATGTTCTCGTTGCATTGGATTTGACATTCCATTGTGTTATTATTTGCTTCTATTTCAATAATAATGGAGGAATTTCGCAATAATAATTCTTCGGATATATATTCTGCAATAGCATCAATTTCATACGATCCTATTGGGATTTCAATTTCATATTCGCCCACATGAAACAAATTATTATTCGCATCAACATTCGGTATAGAGTTGTACGTGTGAAAATCAATCAATCCACAAACATAGTCTTTATCCAAGTTCAGCGGTGGAAAATATTCAGCTGATAGAAGGGAAGTTCTCCCGCTCAGTGTAAGTGTCATTGCCATGGTGATGAAAAACATAATGAAAGCCATTGTATATAAAACTCTTTATTTATTGAAAATAACATTCATATAAAAATCTTAAACATAAATGACCACAGTTAAAAGAGTCATAACCTTGGTATTTTGTATAATTATAATTAATTTTTTCACCCAAATAATTAATAATTTCAATAGGAGGTTGAAGATTTCCAAAACTATCAAAATATTCAATTCGGTTGCCTTTTTTATAAAACGCTACCCAGTGTGTTCCAGGACCAATTGATGAGTCTAGATTTACAATTCCACATTCGTTTTTCAAAGGTTTAGTTTTTGGTAAATTATCTCTCATGAAAACTCCTCGAAAATTCGGAATGAATTTCCTTGCAAAATTTCTCAAATCTATTTCATTTAATGCACGATTGGGCAGCGAACTTAGAAGTTTTTTGGCTGTGGATTTAAATAAAGTCCAAACCCTTTTCTATAAGGTTTAAGGTATAAGCCCTGGCCTACTGCAACGGATTCCATTTGTTGATTATGACGCTTTTTCTCCTCTAAATCTTTTTTAGCAATGCTAATATCGTTGACAGCTTTTGCTACGCCTGCAGCACCTCCCGTTAAAGCTCCAAGAGCTGAAAGTCCAGCAAACAACGGTACAAGAAATGGAATTACACCACCAATTTTCGGTACAGAAATAACTCTGGGTGTCTTAATGTTATTACTGTTTTTTCTTACTGTTTTCTTAGCAGATGATATGGCTATTTGGATTGCCTTTTCCAGATTGAAGGGTTTTTTACGTTTAATATTATTTCCAACAACTGTTATTATTTTTCTAAATGAGAGTTGCTTAGCATTTTTATCTAAATTTGACTTATTGTCGTTTTCTTTTTTATTTTTCGCTTTTTTCTTAGGCTTTTTGTCTTTATTCTTAGAACAACCCATACCGAATTTTGTTTTTGCCTTCAAAAGATTGGTAACCAATAGCGCGTTTGCCTTTTCACCTAAACTAGCGTCTCCGGATTTAACTCGTTGCCAAGCTTTTTCAGTTAAAACCCTATCGGCAATGTGTCGATCAGATGTATTTTTAAATTTAGAATAAGATATATCGTGTTCCTTGCACGCTTGATCAAGTAAATTAATTCCCGGATCCCCTCGAGCTAGACGTTGTCGGAGTTTTGTTCCAGGTCCACAGTATTGATAACCAGGTAAATGTAGTTCAAGAGGTAGTTTGTTTATTAAAGTATTTAATAAACCTTTTCCTTTCACAATGTTTCGTCGACTGATATATTTTTTGGAATAATCAATCATTTTAAATGATTATCTTAACGTAAGAATGGTTGGATGTCATATGACACTTTTAAAATATAAACTTGTCATTTATAGGAAATCATTTAGTTTTAATTAATATGCGTTTCGTTAAACAACAATGCCAGTTACCAGTAATAAATATGGAACTGGCTAACAATATTGAAAGAAAAAAACATGGTAAACTATTCCCTCATAGTATAAGAGGGTTAATTACTGGTCCCTCAAATTGCGGAAAAACAAATGTCATGATGAGTTTGTTACAACATCCAAATGGATTAAAATTTGAAAATATCTATATATATTCTAAATCCTTACATCAACCAAAGTATGAGTTTTTACGAAAAGCCATAAAACCTATTAAAAATATGGGTTTCTTCACTTTTGCCAATAACAGTGATGTTATTTCACCCGAAGAGGCTAAACCAAATTCTATATTTATTTTTGACGATATTGCCTGTGAAAAACAAGACACAGTTCGAGTTTACTTCAGTATGGGACGGCATCATCATATTGATAGTTTTTACTTATGCCAGACTTATACAAGAATACCCAAACACTTAATTCGAGACAATGCGAATTTACTAATCATCTTCAAACAGGACGATATGAATCTAAAACATATATATAATGATCATGTTAATTCAGATATGACATTTAATACATTCAGAATAGTTTGTGCAGAATGTTGGAAGACAAATTACGGATTTGTGGTAATTGACAAGGATAGTCCTTTGAATGAAGGTCGTTATAGAAAAGGCTTTGACTGTTTTCTTAAGTTATAAAACAAATAACACTTTTGCTTTAATACCATATGTAAAGAAATGTTCTATGAGAACAGTACAGAGCAGTACAGTGAGCAGATAGTAGCAGTAAAAAGCAGTTCCACCCAGATTGAGACCCAGTATTCTTCAGTTAAGATCAGTAATCTCAATATCAAATTCAGTTTAAAATTTTTTGAACGATTCTTTCAACAACTTCGAAACAAATTAACAACTTGCCTCTGTAGGAAGAAATAAATGTTTACATTATGATGAATATAGATGTAAAACTTACAAAGGAATTAATTAAAACTACAGATGCTCTACGAAAGAAATACAAAGCTCTTAAGATCGGTAGGGAAGCTTACGAAACTCAAATTAAAGAAACTCTTAAACCTCTTACAAAACCACTAAACGAATTAGTAAAAAAATCAAATATCAAACAAGATCAACATAACCTTATAAATAGTCCTTTAAAGAAAATAAAACTCAATTTTGAACATCCTCAATCACAAGAAAATGATTATGATAACAAGAAACATTTTCATGAAGAATTCACCACCCCCAAAACTTCTATTGATGATGATGATGATTCAAGAATTTTTTCCGTTGATAGTAATACTACTCCAAAAAGAACAAAGAAAAAGTCAAGCCATAGTAGCTTTGCAGAACGCTTGTCACAAAAACAATTTCATGACACCCCTAAAAAATATATAGATTTATTTCTAAATAATTCCAACACCCTTGATAAAACGTATGGTGTACATTCAAAAGATGGAAAAATGTACATCGGTAATAGTGAGTTAAACCTTATCGGAAAAGATATAGAAATTAAAAATAAAACCTTCGAAGGAACAAATGGGTTATATGAGCTTATATTTAAGAAAAACCCTGATAATCAAGTTTACACCAATGAAGATTTAAAAAACTACAGGACTATATTACATGACACTAATGCTCATAGAATTGATCATAATTCACAGAGACAAGTACACGGCAATAGAGGTTATAAGTATAAAAAAATTATAAGTAAATTATTCGGATTAACAACAAATACTTCTAATACTCTATCGCCATCATCTTCAACACTACAAATACCTTCAGGAAGTGGAATAATGCAATTATCAAATTTGAAAAAAAACTATATATTTTGGGATAATCCCAATGAACTAGTAGATCGATTGAGACTTCTTATTGGTTCACAACAAGCTGGACACAACAATCACTCTAACGAAATTATTTCAATCATTGAAGAACTTAAAGAAGCCAATATTATCGAATAATAATAAAAAAAAAAAGATGAGTGTTGATAAATTTGGTCGTTTCTCAAATAGAACCCCACCCAGAGGACCAAGAGGAAAACAAGGAGAGCAGGGACCACCAGGTTTACAGGGAGAGCGAGGTTTGCCTGGACCACCTGGAGAGGGATTCCTCAAAACAGAAAGCGGAGATTACAACATACACTTTAAACGGTTAAAAAATGTTCAAGAACCACAAGAACAGGAAGACGCTGCTACCAAAAAATATGTTGATGAAACATACGAACAACTTAAAGAATACATCCAATATAGAGTAGTTGACAAATTTGAGAAACTACTGTTTGACACAATTGATAATAAGGAAAAAAAATCTGAAAATAAAATTGAAGACAATTCTATTAGTTATTAAAACTTAAAACCAGTCATTATATAACTTTAGTCTTTAATCTATCTCCTCAGTGTGGAGAACTCAATCATTATGTCTAACATAGATTTTTTATTAATTTTTGATGAAATTCTACAGTTTCTGAAAACAAATCATCATAATATACTAGAAGAACATCATGAAGAGCTTTTGAATTGTGTAATCTTTTTGAAAAGATTTATGAATGTATCTACTACAACATCAAAACATGGATGTCATTTCGATAACTGCCCATGGTCTTCAAACTTATGCAAAAATGGTCCAGATACATGCGCATGTTACATGCTTGAAAATAGACTGTTAAAAATAAAAAAACTGATGTCTTTGTATAAAAGATTGAAATAGTATGACTTAAACTTGTAGTTATTATATAGAAATATTTTAATTAATAAAATGCATGAACAAATACTTTGTTTTTATCATTCAATAAAAAGATGAGTCAGAGAAACGTTGTTGAAGAACTACATAAGCCTGCTCGAAGGAATTTTCCAAAAAGACGAGTAATTATTAAGGGTCTAGATGATTTATGGCAAGCCGATCTAGTCGAGATGGTTGTGTATTCACCCGAAAACGAAAATTATCGATATCTTCTCACAGTTATTGATACATTTTCTAAATTTGCTTGGACGGCTCCTATTAAAAATAAAACAGGAACGAGTGTCACTCAGGCTATGGAAGATATATTTAATAAAGGTCGTCACCCAAAAAATTTACAAACAGATGATGGAAAAGAATTCTTCAATGCATCGTTTCAAAAACTTATGAAAAAGTTTCAAATCAATCATTACTCTACATTTAGTGTTCTCAAAGCTTCCATTGTTGAACGATTTAATCGTACCTTGAAAACTTGGATGTGGAAAGAATTTAGTTTAAATGGTTCATATCGTTGGATTGATATTATAGAACAACTAACAAAAACGTACAATAATTCCAAACATCGTACGATAAATATGAAACCATCTGAAGTCAATGCTGCAAATGAAAACATATTACTCTCCAAGATCTATAATCACATCAAAATACATATTACTCCAAAGTTTAAAACCGGGGATTTTGTCAGAATTAGTAAATACAAACATGTTTTCGATAAAGGATACACACCGAATTGGACCACAGAAATCTTTAAGATAGCCAAAGTGCAACGCTCAAATCCAATAACGTACCTATTGGAAGATCACCAAGGACATCCCATTAAAGGAGGGTTTTATGAGCTTGAACTACAGAAAACTAAGTTCCCCGATACATATCTAGTCGAGGAAGTGCTTCAAAGAAAAAAAGATCGATTATTTGTTAAATGGCTCGGCTTTTCACACGATCACAACTCTTGGATTCCTATACCTAAAATTAATAAATAAGACACATCTTTTTGTAATTTTTTTTTAAATAAAAATCTTTATTGATATATACACTTATACATTTTTTTTTTCTTAAGAGATATTCATATGGTATGATTGTTTTAATGATTTGAAATTCAGTAATTCGACATCAGATTTGTATGCGAGATCCTCCTTCATAAAGACCTCAACTTCTCCATTACTTAATACTCTCTCAGTTTCATATTCATGATACTCATAACATTTAATGCTTAGAGTGCGCAAATTATAATTGCTATCATACGAACATCGAACAGTTAGTGCCTTATCTTCATCAAACTCAAGCTTGAAATGTCTATAAAAAACATCCTTACTTTGTATAATTCCTGATATTTCAGTTTCTTTTTTAATTAAGTCTTGCCTAAAACTCTCGATTGCTTCCTCTACGGTTACTATTTTTTTCTCCTCCAAAATTGTATTTACCACCGTTCTTGCTGTTGTTGAAGTCACTGTTGCATCATTTTGAAATGATGTTGTATCGGTTGTTGTTGTTGTGGTATTAAGCAAATTTTTACCATTTGTAAAGGTTAACAAACGAAACGATAAACCTATCTGCACAGTATCATTATTAGGTAAACTCAATGAAAAAGAGAGATTGTCAGTTATGTTTGCTTGTTGCAAATTGATATCCACAGGTAATGGCAAAGTAGCAATTAATGAAGGACAAATTAAAAGCAGACATAAGACTGATGAGTAAAACAACATTTTAAAAAAAAGATGTTTGCTATCCAAAGGTTTGTCATAAACTAATAAACATTACACTCAAATTTTAAATTTTATAAAATTTTTATTCTATCTATATTCATCTCTCTTTCTCACATCTTTTATTCTTATCTCATTTTGTTTATATTAAAATACATTCGATTGAAATGATGTGTCATGAACTCGTTCAACTGTCTCTATTTTTATGCGATGACTGTCTTTTTTCTTTTTAAGTTTTTGAGGTTCATTAAGTAATTCAACCTCACCAAATGGACAAAGCGATGGATATTCACCCTCTTTTCTCTTTACAGCATTCGAATGAGGTGTAATCGTTCCGATCAGTGTTAACTCCCCTCCTATAATATAATTTTATGTTTTATTCATTTCATTTTACTTTTTTTTATGAAAACTAATATTCTCACCTAAAAGTTTAAACCGTACATGTTGCATAGATTGAAACTGCAACTTAAAACTCAGAATAGGCGAAACGGTCTCACCATTTCTAATATGAAACAAAACGCATTCGCTTCCATATTCTGGCTGTAGCATCAATTTTAATGTGTCATTATAGAATATTACATCCGTAAATTTTATGTCCAACCATCCAGATTCACAGATACAAAATGTTTCTCCTTCCCTTAATCTTTCACACCAAAACATATTATTTTTTCTACTTCCCCCAATTAATGTTCTCTATATCAGAGCTGTTCTAAAAATAAAAACACTTAAGCAATCATTGCTAGAATATACATTTTTTTTCTCACATATGTATGTAGACATATAAACCCATTAAACAAAATACAAACCACAAATTACAATGAATCATAAAAAACATATTGTGATAACACCATTACACATTTCTATAACTCACACTGGCACGCGCTCCTAACCCCAAAACATCAATACTGATAAGACATACACAACCACCACGACTCAAACACTACCTACAAAGGCTGCCGACCTCTTTGCCACGCGCTCCTAACCACAAAAAATTCCCAGACTAGAGTGCCCCCTTTCCTACTCACTTTGAACGTAACGATTTGATTAATATTTCATAAGGAGAAAATGAAAACTAGAAGTAATGGGATGAAGAAAATGAAAATGTCTTCTTTCTAATGCAATGGAATATTTAATTGAATAATAATGGATTGTGTAAAGTATTGAAATAAACTTATAGAGTGCGTTACGGATCATTGGATTTCAACTTCGATTTTGATGAACTGATTTAAAATTGTTGAAAAGATTGATTTTTGTATAGAATGATCGGATATCAATTAAATATCTTAAGAAATTTTAAGAAGTTTAAAAACTTCGTATTACAATTTTATAATATGAAGAATATTGAGTTGGAAATTGATATGGAATGGCAGACAAATATAATCTGAAGTAATTTGCTAACTTTTTTTTGAATTAGCATCTCTTTCTACGAACCTTTTTCTTAATAATTTAAACCAACAAAAAATTCATCTAATTAAACCTCAGCAATATTTGTAGCTGTGGTGACAAAATTGTAATCAAATTAAAATTGGCCTCTAGCTTGAATATTGATGGTCATTATTCTCACTTAGGAGGTCAAGGTTTATCATTACTTAACTAAGAATTTGAAGTACGAAGCAGAAAATTACTCTGATCAATTATTTTTGAGTGATCAGAGGGGAAAATAAAAAGTCTTAAATGGAGTAGAAAGATGTTTTTTATATCAAGATAAACTGAATATACATCTTTCGGTAGTAAGTGCGATTATTTTAACATTTAAAATCGAACACAAATAGTAATTTCTATAAAAAAAAAATCGGTAAGAAGAGCACTTACGAAAGTTTGTAGGATTTCAAAGAATAATGGTTTGACACAGAGTGAGTTTAAAATTTTGAATGCACTTAAGAAATTTTAAAAATTAATTAAATAACGTTGTGCAGCAATATTGTCTACAGTTGTTGCGTGCAAAGCGATTTAGAGGTTACTGCTCATACAGGAAGGAAAACAAGTGGGCCGACTTAGAACCACTTGGCGAAGAACGGTCAAACAGAATTCATCACGACTGGGGAAAAATTATCTCCAGAAATGTTTGATATCAATTTAAAGTTATACGTAATTAAAAGGTCAATTTATTTTACCTAAAAATTAGTCTTTCTTTTCTCTCATTATTTATATATGTTCATCATACAAACTGTTACAACGTTATTTATAAGTAGTAATTAATTTATTTAGTCACGTTATAATATAAAAATAAGTATAAGAAATTAAAGTAAGTATTGGTAGTATAATAGATGGGTTTAATGATGATTGTTCGGCGGTGGGACTACGACTGCGCTCGCCAAGTAATCGTCCAATAATTGTCACATCAACATAAGTGTACGTACAGTGTTGTTATAAGTTGCAAGCTGTCATAAAGGATTTCGTATACTACATTTCCTCCCACTCAAAGATATCATCAATGTGAGACCTGGAATCGAACGACAGGTCTTCGTTGTCTGTAAGAGCGTCTAGGTGTTTGCACAGCCGGAATCACCGACGGCTTGGCAGCTGCATTGTTGTCCCTTGTTTCTGGAACAATCTTGCTTACTGTCGATGAGACTGAAGGAATATTAGTATTATCAGAATTTATACTTGCCTGATTTGCTGCAGAACTTTGAAGGCCCTTATTCATGAAAAACTCATCCAAGTGATTTTCATTCGAGTGCTGAGCCCTCATCTGGTTTTGGTGTCGCTTAAGAGCTCCAAAAACTGTGGATACAAGGTATGTCATCCGCCCAAGTTGCTTTTTTACCCTACCTCGAATCCATTTTGGTCCTCTTGAGAAGTTCTTCACTAACACTAGCTGTTCGCTAACAAAACGATTAAGTCCTTTGCTGCTTTGTAGTTTGTTCTGTCGAGGGAACATCAAAGCAAGAGGAATTTTAGGCTGTCGTCCATGTAATATTTCTGCTGGTGATTTCCCGGTAACAGGATTCGGTGTCGATCGAAAAGTGCTTAAATGGTGAAGTAACGCATTATTCAAGTCTTCTCCTCCTTCCATAATCTTCTTTAATGACGTTTTAAAGGTCCTTACAAAACGTTCAGCCTCTCCATTAGAGGCAGGATGAAAAGGTGCTGACGTCAAATGTTGAATTCCATTTGAAGAACAGAATTGTTCAAACTCGTGGGACACAAATTGTCGACCATTGTCCGAGACGATTGTATCAGGTAGTCCCTCCAGCGCAAAAATACCTTTCAGAATTGAAATTGTGGCAGATGACGTTGTTGTGGACATTTTAACAACGAACGGAAACTTAGAAAATGCATCTATACAGACCAACCACATGTGTCCAAGAAATGGACCCGCAAAATCCAGGTGTATACGCTGCCATGCATGATCAGGTGACGGCCACGACGAATACTCCTTCCTTGGGCTACTGCTTGTTTCCTGACATTGTATGCATTTTGCTGCACGTTCGGTTATGGCCTTGTCTATAAATGGCCACCAGCAATATCTCCTGGATAGCTGCTTCATTCTTGTGATCCCCCAGTGTCCATCGTGGAGGAGCTTCAACACATTTGGCTGCTGCGATGCTGGAACAACGACGCGAACGTGCTCAGCCTGAAGTAAAATAATATTATTTTCTATGAGAAGAGAATATCTTCGGTCAAAATAAGGTTTCAACTGTTTATCTATAAGCTTTGATGAGTCCGGCCAGCCGTGGCGTAAAAACTTGAGTACTTTGGATAGAACGGGATCTACGGCTGTGGCACTGGCTATTTGCTTGGCATCCACTGGAAACGCTTCAATCACTTCATCAAATTGAACATGCAGACAGGAGTTTTCGCTTGCATCAAATTGCTCATCCTGGCCCATTGGTAACCGCGACAACGCGTCTGCGTTTCCATGTTTACTTGTAGGCTTGTATCTGATGCTATATTGATAACCCATCAAGAACAAAGCCCAGCGCTGCAATCTTTGAGCTGTAAAGACAGGTAAATTTTTTTCAGGGTTAAATATTGAGACCAGCGGCTTATGGTCCGTATACAAAATAAAATGTCGACCGTAAAGATACTGATTAAACTTCTGCACCCCGTATATGATAGAGAGGGCCTCCTTCTCTATCTGACTATACCGTTTTTGATGTATGTTCAAAGTTTTTGAAGCGTCCGTAGCCAGAATTATAGGCAAATCGTCACGAAAATGAGATAGCCTCGTTGCGTCCACTAGTTGTGATTTTAAATATTGAAATGCTGACTCTTGCTCTTTCCGCCACACAAACGCTGTATCATTCCTGCGGAGTATATTTAAAGGGGCACTGATTTGAGATAAGTTTTTAATGAATTTATTATAATAATTGACTTTCCCCATGAAAGCCTGTACATCTTTCACGTTAGTTGGACGTGGCAATTCTTTAATCGCGATAACCTTGGAATCTGAAGGTCTAATACCTGTCTCACTAATGATGTGGCCTAGAAATTCAATTTCTGTCTCCAACAAAATACATTTTTCACGCTTGCAAACCAGACCATATGACTTAAGCCTTTCAAAAATTTCGCGTAAAGTGTCCAAGAGCTCATGAGTGGTTTCGGCTGCCACAATTATATCATCAATATAGTTCCCACACTGGCGAACCCCCGCAATTACCTGTTCAACTAATCTTTGGAATATTGCCGGCGCACTAGCAACTCCAAACGGCAACCTCTGACACTGGTACAATCCCATGACTGTGTTGACGACCATAAACTCCTTCGATTCATCATCCAGCTCAACCTGGAGGTAAGCGTCCGACAGATCAATTTTTGCAAAAAATTTGCCACCTCGCACCTTGTATAACATCTCTTCTACTCTCGGTATAAGCGCATGTTCTACTTCTAACTGCGCATTTAAAGCTTTGAAGTCCCCACAGATTCGTACTCGCCCGTCACTCTTTGGTACCACGACGACTGGTGCTGCCCAATTACTAAACTTAATTGGTTTCCAAATTCCTTCTGACACAAGGCGCTCCACTTCCTGCTTAAACGAATCCATCTGAGAAAAAGGGATTGGACGGCTTCTGAAAAACTTTGGAGACGCTTTAGATTTTAGTTGTAGATGGGCTTTAAAAGGTATGCAACGGCCTAATGATTTATCAAAAATGCTACTAAATTCATTACATAAATCATTTACCTTCGATTTTAACGTGACGTTAGATATATTATATACTACCTCTTGCTTCATATTAAGCCCAAATGAGTCTAGCCAGTCTATGCCGAGAATATTATTAGCCGCTTTAACATCAGTCACAATGAGAGGTAGCACCATTTTAATCGAGTCGTATTCCACATTGACGAATGCTTTTCCAAGCACGGGCACTGTAATGTCACCATACGCCTTAAGAACAATGCCTGCCGGCTGCAGCTGGTTACATTGCAACTGTCTAAATTGTTCTCTGCTAACCATGGAGCATGAAGCCCCAGTATCCACTAAGAAATCCATAAACCGATCATTTATTTTAAGTTTTAAAATCATTTTATTGCCTTTTCGGACTGGCTGACTTTGCAAAACATTCGTATCGTGTGCCGTTTCACTTTGATTGTCTAAATCTACCACGTTAATAAAATCGATCATGTGACTGTCCATCGTCTCAATATTTTCCATTTTCTTCGACCCGTTAACCGACTGTCTATTGCGAGAGCGATTCCTACGATAAGAATGCTTGTTTCTTTTTTTATTTCTACTACCCGTTAAACAAACTGAGGCGATATGACCAGTACCGTTGCAACTATAACAGTCCGCATTACGAAATTTACAACTGTCTCTATTGTGGCTTACCCCACACCGCGGACACGATTTAATTGGCTCCGTAATTTGACCGCTACTTTTCCCTCTACCTTCACTCATCGGACGATTTTTACGCGTTTTATTTGCGTCTATACGAAAAATTTCTTGCTGTTGAGTACTTTGCCCTTTTACATTTTTAAGGACACTTACTGTGTTTTTCGTGGCTTCATAAGATTCTGCTATCAAAAGTACATCTTCCAGAGTAGGGTTTGGCTTTTGGAGAGCTGCCGTACGGACAGCATCGTGGGGAGTATTGATGACTATCGTATCCCGCAGCAGTTCATCAACAAATTCTTGCTTGCATTCTGGTTTGGAACAGATATACTTACAATTGCGGGATGAGCCACGTAGCTCAGCTACCCAATCTGCATAGCTTTGGCCTTCCCCCATTTTCGCCTGAAAAAACTCATATCGAGCTGCCAATATGTGAACGTTGCGTTTAAAATGTTCAGACAATTTATCTGTGATAACCTTAAATGACAGATCCTCTAATTTGTCCCCAAGTAATTTTTGAGCCAATTCAAAAATCTCAGAACCTACCCATGAAAGAAGGAACGCCCTTTTTTGCTGGTCTTCCTCTACCGAGTATGCCGAAAAATGTTGCTCTAGTTGCTTCAAATATGATTCCCAGTGATGCTTCTCTTTCTGGTATTGATGAAAAGGTGGAGGCGCAGGTGTATTTGATGCAAGTCTACCCAAGCCATCCATAACCATACCTGGCTTCGTCACTTTTTCCATCCATTCTCTTTGACTGATCATTAAAGACTTCAGAAAATTTTCCTGTTGTCTGAGTAGCTCCTTTAACTCCGCTGCTTCCATAGCTTACACACAAATTTCAGCAGTAAACTGAACTGACACGTGGAAAGAAAGTAAAGAAACCCAAATTAATTATGTTGGAGTGAAGGTATACAATTTTGCGTATCGATATTATTTATATCGCGTAGTTCGATTTTTTTTTGTATTAAAAAAAATGTGTTTCTCGTCGCCAAAATGTTACAACGTTATTTATAAGTAGTAATTAATTTATTTAGTCACGTTATAATATAAAAATAAATATAAGAAATTAAAGTAAGTATTGGTAGTATAATAGATGGGTTTAATGATGATTGTTCGGCGGTGGGACTACGACTGCGCTCGCCAAGTAATCGTCCAATAATTGTCACATCAACATAAGTGTACGTACAGTGTTGTTATAAGTTGCAAGCGGTCATAAAGGATTTCGTATACTACACAAACTTAAACAAAATCCTTTTTATTTACGAACTATGTACTGTACATATATTCATTTTTATATTAGCTTATATTCTTTGAATTTTTCATTGCATATATATTTATTTTTGTGGTTTCTGTCATACCCATAAAAAGAAGCAAATTTTATATTTCTTAAATTAAGCGTCATACAAAAATCCATGGTTAAGCTTGTTTATGGAAAACAGAAACAACGCTTGTGTATTTTCTTGAACTGTAAAGTTATCTCTAGGTTCAACTATTTATATAATAATATTATTCTCATAAACGAACCAACAAAAAAACGCATAATTCTCTCTTCATTATCCAGCGAAAAAGTTTTAATTGATTTAAAATTTTCAAGGTATAGGAGAAATTAATTTTACGGTGAGAGACTAAAACTAATTGCAACTTAGCCTGGGTAAGTAGAAAATTGAAACTTTTCTATCAGTTGGAGTTTTTAATAAGAGTAGGTAAGGTACCCACAAAATTTTTTGATCCAAAAAAAAAAAAAATGTTACATCATTGCCAGTCCTCCTAAGTTGAAATAACCAGGTTAAAAGCTGAAATAGAAGGTCGTAAGACATGTTTTTTACAGTCATCATTCCAAATACTATAAATTAAAGCCGCCGACGAGTATGTAAGCTACAATCTGAAAAAAATGTATGAACATTTTTTCATTTATTTATATGACAGGATGCCATCCTGAGGAAGCTTGAGGTGCTAATTTGTAAGGCTTTGTTTTCATAAAAGTAGTAAAATTACGATATTTGCTGAAGGTGCCTGAAAAAAACAGGCCGTATTACTATTTTAATTGCAAAATATATTTGTCTAGGTGTTCTCAAAATGATTAAAAGAGTGTCTTAATATTGCTAATGAAAAAGTTGCACCATTTTTTCATAAAAAAAATAAAATCTACAAAAAACAGTACGCAACATTATTAAATATCGATGTTCGGTTCTCGATATCTCGATAACGCAGGCGACATAGTTAAATGACTGATTTTCATAGAACAGTTAAAAACAAGCATTTTTAATATCGGAGGGGTTGTCTATCTCCCCCGTTTAGGCGGTAAGGGCAATTTAAAAAACCATGTACGTTAAATAGAAAAATAATAATATAATAATAATTATTTATATAAAAACAAGTAAGAGCAATGAATTCTAAAAAAAAAAAAAGTATATAATCTAGAAGTTTTGAAAAATTACACTTTAAATATTTGTTTAACTTTTTTGTACTCAAATTTTGAGTTTTGACTTAATTTAAAAACTGGCTAACAGAACAGAATGTTCTAATGTATAATAACTAATAATTAGTTGTAAGTATTAATGTTCTTTTTAACTATTTTTTCCATTTTAGGTAATAAAGGTGGGAGATAGACCCCCTCCCATAAAAAAATTCTTGTTTTTAATTGCTCTTAAAAAATCCGTTATAATATTTTGTCGCCTGAGTTATCGTACTCTTGACCGTGAACAATAGAGATTATTGACTTAAAATCAATATAATAAAAAAATAAAAAATTAACAAATGCTCAAAAAATTGGTTAAAATTGGTTTTCGACTCATAAGCTCGTTAACAATTTTTGGCAATTTTTTTTTTGTTTAAACTGACAACTTTTTTAACAAAACACGAAATCTTACAAACCTTTGAAGCAAGACAAATCGACAGACGGGATGGGAAGTTATCAATGTGGGTCAAATCTCAGCCGCTTGTTTTTTTTTGAAACGCCTCTTGGATATAGGTATATATTGTAGGAAACCTGTGGTCTCAACTACCAGCTGGACCATAGGAGGGAGATTGTGTTAGAACAAAGAACTTAATCCTTTTCTCATAACGAAAGAGTCGAGGACCGAACTCGATCTGTTAGTTATTTTTTTTTTAGGAATAGCAGGTCAAAAGTTTGAGAAGCTGTAGAAGATTAGATTTTTATTGCATCATAAATTTAACGTTAAAATAGTTGCATATTCGCAGGTGCCTTAAATATTATTATTGCTTGTTTCGAATGCTAAATTTATAAATCTACATAATAAGTAGTTTTCATAAATATTGTTGATTTTCATAATTTGATTAAAAAAAAACAATAGTAATAAATAAAAGTATAAAAAAAAGAGAAATGAAAAATAATAATGTAAAAAGTTTTATAAATAAAACTAAAATTATAGATGTGCTCACTGGGAATCGAACTGGGTACGGCTGGTGTGGGACCGGAGTTTTTTTAAAATTCATTTTTATTAATTCATTCTTAAACCTATCTTAAAGCTAGACAAAAATTCATAAAACTAGCCTAATTATCCATAACTTGAAACAAACTTAATGGTCCCATGCGGACACTCTAAGTTAAACTATAACAGTAACTAATTTAAAAAACTAATATCAATATCCTTTTTATTTTAACTTAATAACTACTTAAAATAAGGTCCCTAACATAAAACTTAAAACTAACTTAAACTACCTATTCTACCTATAAACTACTTAAAACTAGAACAACCACAGCAGCCAATCTAACGTTTTTTGTTTTTATATTTTATTGTCTTTTTTGTATGTTTTTTTTAATTTTTTTTGTATATTCCATGTTTTTTTTTAATTTTTTTTTTTTATTTTTTTATTTTTTTTTGTATTTTTTTGTGCTACCATGCCTATTCTACTTAAAACTAAACCCTAAAACTATAAAACAAGTATGTAAGCCGGCCAAGGCTTAAAACCCCATCCCGACTACCCAATACTAATTGCCGATTGGAGCCACCAAAACTGGTTCTCCTGCTTCACCCTATCAGTTCGGTCCCGTTCGGGCACAGCCCTACTGAACCGAAGGAGCTCTGCTCCGCCTTGTGCCATGACGTCCCGATTGTACTGAAGTCGCCTATCCACGGTTCTTCGTCTGACGTGGTAGATTAACGAACTGCCAATCTATCCTGTATCAGACCGCATTTGTCTAAAAAGAGGAATGCCTCTGGTGGAATGAGGCTGCTCAAAATACTCGTCGTTCGGATAGAACGCCCCGAAAATTAAATTGTTGGTCGAAGACATAGCTCTTGCAATGTGACCTCGAACGAGTTTTATCACGAAATTGTCAATTCTGTTGATTCGAGCCCCGTTGTATAGGACCTCGTTGGAAAAGTAATGCACATAAGAAGGTTCGGCTGTTCGATATAAGCCGGTACAGCGTCGTAAACACTTCCGCTCGAGCACCCGAAACTTCTCCGTCTGAGAAGGGGCAACGTTGAACCACACAGCACAACCATAAACAATCATCGGCCGTATGAGGGCCATGTAGCAAATTACCTTCACTCTGAGGTCAAGCCGACTGCTAAAAAACAGCCGTTTCGTCAGAGCGAAGGCTCCTCTGGCCCTGGTCAGAGCAGCATTTATAAGTCTGTCGAAATATAAATACTGATCTAACCATACCGAGGTACTTCACTACACTTTTGCTCGCTAATGGCTGCCCGTGAAGATCAACGATAACCATCTTGCGCCAATTCTTACACGTATCCCTCGTGGCCCTAGCCAACGGAGTCCGGAACAGGATTGTCTCCGACTTCTGGGCATTTATTTTCCTTTTCCAGTCGTCGCAATATCGCTGAATCTTGTTGCAATCACGCTGCAAGAGAATTCTAATAACCTCAACCTTTCGGCCGTTCTGTACGCAATTAGATCGTCGGCGTACGCAATTGCGTGGGACCGGAGTCTCTAAAGCCGCCTCTGAAGTGCTAGGTTTCACACGGCCACCACAGCGAAACACCTGGTTTGACGACGAATGCCGGCAACCGCACGCAGTGAAACAAGAGGCATACAAAACGGCGCTACACAAAAGGACTAGAGCTGCTTGCGAGCTCTACGAGCAGAAGAGGAGAGCGGAACACCGGTTTCTTAGATAAAAAAAAAGAGAGCATGAGAAGCGCACGATCGAGGAGATAGAGGGATGTCACAACAGGAATGAGGTTCGTAAATTTTACCAAAAGGTAAAAAAACCGAAACCTGTATAGACGACCAGGGGAACATCGTAGTAGAACCGCAGTCGATGCTGACAATATGGAAAGATCACTTCTCCAAATTATATAACGGCGATGACGAACCGAATTCCGCTATAAGGGAGATAGAACCATTCAACCTCGGCGACGCAGATCAACAATTCCGCCTACCCGACCTTGACGAAGTGAAGATAGTTATATCTAAACTTAAGTCAAGCAACGCTTCCGAACTGTTCAAAGCAGCAGGCGATGGCTTGGTAGGGAGCATGCACCAACTCATCTGCAAAATATGGTCAGAAGAAAGCATGCCCGATGAGTGGAATCTCACCATAGCGTGCCCGATACATAAGAAAGGAGACTTTCTAAACTGTGCCAACTACAGAGGCATCAGTCTCCTCAACATTGCATATAAGATCCTCTCTGCCGTATTATGTGAACGTCTGAAGTCGTTTGTCAACAACCTGATTGGTCCTTATCAGTGTGGCTTTAGACCAGGAAACTGCACTATCGACCAAATATTCACACTACGGCAGATCTTGAAAAAACCCAGGAACTTCAAATCGATACCCACTATCTCTTTATCGATTTTAAAGACGCTTATGACAGCATCTACAGGGAAGAGCTCTACCGAGCAATGTCTGGTTTTGGCATCCCTGTCAAACTTATCCGTTTGTGCAGAATGACGATGGAGAATGCACGCTGCTCTATCAAGGTCGGAAAAGATCTTACCGATGCATTTGATGTCAAAAAAGGTTTAGACAAGGCGATGCACTGTCATGCGACTTCTTCAACATCGTTCGAATTGTGCAAAACTCAACCGTCAACACCAGAGGCACAATCTTCCAAAGATTCATCCAATTACTCGGATACGCAGATGATATTGACTTAATTGGAAGATCAAAGCGTGATGTCAGTGGACCGTTTTTGAGCATTGCGACGGAAGCGAAGAAGATGGGTTTAGTGGTCAATGAGGGCAAGACCAAGTATATGCTGTCATCAAAAAAGGACACTGAACGACGACGTCTTGGACAAAACGTCACCATGGACAGCTATAACTTTGAGGTAGTTAAGGACTTTGTCTACCTAGGCACCGCTATTAATGCAGACAATGACACCAGCGCTGAAATCAAACGAAGAATAACTCTTGCAAATCGCTGCTTCTTTGGACTTAGAAGGCAATTGAGAAGTAAAGTCCTCTCTCGAGGATGTAAAATCACCATCTATAAGACACTCATCATCCCGGTTCTCATCTATGGAGCTGAGGCCTGGACCCTTTTTAAAGAAAGATGAGAGCGTCTTAGGATGCTTCGAGAGAAAAATTCTGCGGGTGATTTTTGGTCCCGTACGATCAACGCTCCAGCCCGGAAGGTTTTCGAATCCAATCCCGACGGACGGCGCAGTAGAGGAAGACCGCTACTCAGGTGGCACACTCAGGTGGGAGAGGACCTCAACCAACTTGGCGTGCGAAACTGGAGACAGCTAGCTAGGGACAGAGCTGGCTGGAGACGCTTGTTGGTTGAGGCCCAGGTCCGCCCCGGACTGTAGCGCCATCTTAAGTAAATATCCAATTATAATCTTAGTATTGTCCTTTCTATATTAAGTTATTTTGAATAAAATATTATTTGTTATTGTTTTTCGAAATTTAAAAACGTTTTTGGAATTGAGATATTTTTTTTGTTGAGTCCAGATTTCTTTTACTCCTTTTCTTTTATATTGAAACCGATGTGATGATTTATTTCTGTAATTTTATTCTTACCGAATTTTTAATTTAGTTTTGGAGACAATGATTATGGTTTAGATATTTTGTAACTTTTGGGTGGATGTAGCTCTGATAAAAAGGGCTAAACGATAACGAAGGCATAAGACAAAATGGGAACATAAAATTATGTTTTCATAATCGTTTGGGGTTACCAAAATAGTTGAGGTCTTGGTAACCAGGTTGGTCGCATGGTCTTGCTCATAGAGTGAGATTGTATGACAAAAGGGTGGGATAATCCTCTGAGGGCAGAACATCTAACTCTCCTCACACACACAGGGACATAAAATTTTAATTCAAGAACAAGGACAAGTCGGCTCCGCGAATATTATAGTACGAATTTTTAAACGGCATGAAAAAACGTAACGGCCGTCCAATTTCCAAACCACAAGAACCCCGACAACCCGACGAGCTTACCTTACGATCTTACCATGCAAGCATGCCGCGGTAAGGAAATTGGGGACCCATACACTTTGCTGCCAGGACAGTTTTGGAGTCCCTGTAAGCCCTAAGACTTACTGGTAGTGTACGGAGTGTGTGGTTTAGAGGGTTGAGATTTTTGTATTTCATCCCTTACTCGATGTCAGCTCGAGGTACGTTACAGTATATTATTTAGTTAAACTTTTTTATAAATATTATTATTACCATGTGGTTTATAAATTATTAATTATCTGCTACAAACTCTCAGAGTGTACTATAACTCTAACTATCTTTTATATGTTCCGACAGTTAGTTTCGTTTTTGTTTTTGCATACAAGAACACACTTTTTATTTTTAGAAACAGAGACATAGCTATGTATGTACATAATATGAATGTATGTAGGTAAACATACTCCTTTACACAATTTACAAATGGTGGAATTAATTCATATCCCCATTCAGTCAATTTGAGCCATCAGTAAATTGTGATTTCGTAAGTGACAAATCAACATAAAACGTATCCTTTTCCTGTTAAAATAAAACGAAAATAAACAAACAAAAAAACAAAGCAGATTTTTCAAAGATAACAAGAGTTTCTAAAATCAGTGAGAAAAAAACAGGTAATGTACCGTATACCATACCTACAAACGGTCTATCTAAATATATATAAGCAAACATACACATACATACATATGTATGTACGATTAAAAGAATATCCTTTCTTAGTTTCCGCCAGCTCCGCCATATTCTTTAGTTCCCTTTACCTCGTTGTGCATTTTTATTTTTTTGTTTTATTCATTTTAACTTTCTACCATCCAAATTCCAAATGCTCATTTCCACTTCTCTTCTCTCTGACAACTGGAAACGGAAGCATAGCAAGCAGTATGCCATCATCAAAGTGAATTACTCCAAATGGAACCACAGTACAGTAAATTCTGTGTATTGTTGTTGGCGTGATGCAGAGGGGAGTGTATTGTATAGGTGGATGATCTTGCGAAAAGCAAACAAATATATAATATGGCGTTATGTGTATGATGGTATAAATGTTTGCAGAAATCGTGTACTTACTTATGTGCAGACATTTGTATGCATGTAAGTCTAGAGCATATACATATTTTCAACATGGCTGCACTATTAACTTAAAGGAATCAAATAAAAGGCCTCTATACACATTATAAAATTAATACATTTTACCTTTTCTCCTCGCATCTTGTTTAAAAAAACATAAAACAAAATCATAATTAAATTTTGTGTATTATACTTTGAAACATATATAAATATAAATCAATTTAAAGATGCTATCCTTAAAATTCGGTGTTAAAGTGAGTTTATTTGAATCGGCATGGCCCATGTCATCCATTCATTGGTTATATGCGAATATTTTTTTTTATTTTTTATTCATATCAATTTGTATGATTAAATGAAAACTAAAAAGTATTGCGGAAAAATTCACATATTTATAATGCAAAATAATGTCAATAAATCATATCAACTACAAAGTTATGTATAGGTGGGATGTTTTTTTTAAGCTTAACAATCTTCAGCTATTTAAGAATCACTATTGAATCACATTTAAAAGTTGTTTTTAAGCTGCGATGATGGCAGTCTTCGGTCATTATTTATTTTGGAATAAGAGAAGAACTCTTGCCTTGGCGAACGGACAGCGGTATCAAACCATGGTTACTAATTGTTTGTTTCTAAAAATTAATAGAACAACCATCGACATTTAGTTCCAACAAGACGCCGCAGCGGCGAATTATTTTCAGTAGCTTAGCAGTTTTATGTGCCTATGTTAAGCTAATATTTTATTCCGGCAAAACAGATACTTTTTAGGAATTGAAAGCTAATACTCAAGCCAACATTGACACCATAAAGATTTAAATTATTATATACTGAACAATAATAAATCAGCCTTGTATTACTGTTTAAAGACCTAAAGCTCTTAGAAAACACCTGATATTTTTAAATCACCAAAATTGCAATACAACGCATGATTGCAGTTTTTTTTTTAAATGAAATATTTAAGTGAAGAAACTCATTTTTTAAATAAATACAAAATAATATTAAATTAAAAAATAAAAAAGAGGCTGGGATGCGACCCACACTGATAACTTCCCACCCCCTCTGTCGATTTGTTTTGCTTAAAAGGTTGTCTATATGCACTCGTATCAATTTTTACCAAATTTGCGTACTATTTTTTGTAGATTTTATTTTTTATGAAAAAACGGACTGTTTGATTTTTATATAAAAATTACTAAATATTGAAAACAATATTTTATGTGAAATAAAATAAGTTAGAAGCCATTATTTTTAATTTTTGAAAAGCTATTTGAGCCGAAAGTAATTTTTTACCAAGTTTTAGTATTGTTTTTTTTTTAGAGTTTTATTTTTTGTAAAAATACCGTCAATTCGATTTTTTTTTAAATTTTACCAACTGTTGAAAACAATATTTTTTATAAGATAAAATTAGTTTGAAGCCAATATTTAAAATTTTTGGAGAGATATTTGAGTCGAAAATCAATTTTTACCAACTTTTATACATTTTTTTAGGTTTTTATTTATTGTAAGAAAACTGTCAATTCGATTTTTCTCAAAATTTGTTCTAATGTTGAAAACATTATTTCTTATAAGAAAAAATTAGTTAGAAGCTATTATCTCAAAGTTTTGAAAAGATATTGGAGTCGAAAATCAATTTTTACCAACTTTTATTAATATTTTTTTTTAGGTTTTTATTTTTTGTAAGAAAACTGTCAATTCGATTTTTCTCAACATTTTTCAAAATGTTAAAAACAATATTTCTTATAAGACAAAATAAGCTTGAAGCCTAAATTTCAAGTTCTTGAATCGATATTTAATTTTACGAACTTTGAGTAATGTTTTTGTTAGATTTTTATTTTTTATAAAAAAAACTGTCAATTCTATTTTTCTCAAAATTTTATCAGATGTCAAAAACATTATTTTAGAGATGAAACATTTGTTTTAGAGATGAAATCATATTTCAGTCGTAAAATTTTGGACAAATTTTTTTTTTCAGTTTTATTGATTTATAAAAAAAAACCGTTATATAGATTTTTTTCAAAAAATACACCTGTTTGGTATCACGTCACAATATGTTGTATAAAATTTAATTCAAGTCTCTAGCGTTTTTGGTTCGTAAGATATTTAGCTTTAACCAAAATGTTTACCTTTTTTTTAAAATGCTACGGTAAAAAAACCACCCACGCAATTTTCTTGAGAGCCCTTTCTGCATCTTTCTGCCTTATTATCTGTATAACAAAATTTATTTCAAATCGATATCTCTTCTGGTTCTTGAGCTATGGACGACGAAAAATACGTCGCGAACGTACGGACGTACGGACGTACAAACGTACGTACACACGCACGCACAGACATCTTTCTAAAAATCTTTTATTTCGACTCTAGGGAGATTGAAACGTCGAGAAATATCAAAATTTTCAATTTGACAAATGGATTTGACAATAACTTCCTATGGGAAGTTAATAAATTAAAAATACAATCATTTATGTCTTGATTTGACACTTCTTTCAGAAAACTCAAAACAACAGCACTATGCACAGAACTTAATCATTTAAAAATTTTAAATTGTTGGCTCAGGCTTAAATACTGGGCAAC
Organism: Eupeodes corollae; assembly: GCF_945859685.1. Taxonomy (NCBI): domain Eukaryota; kingdom Metazoa; phylum Arthropoda; class Insecta; order Diptera; family Syrphidae; genus Eupeodes; species Eupeodes corollae. The sequence continues at coordinate 173,677,181 of NC_079147.1, read as the reverse complement.
AGAATGGGGAGTTTTTAATGCTCTAAATGAAATGTAGACGTTTCATAATTTGGATATCGACCAATTGTCTATGAGTTTTCTGCTTTGAACGCAGAAAAAAACAGAAGTCCTGAGATCAAAAGAAGAAAACGAAGGATTACTCTAGCTAATCGCTGTTTCTTTGCGCTAAGAAAGCAATTGAATAGTAAAGCCCTCTTTCGAGCATCCAAAGTTTCGCTATATAAGACGTCCTGCTATACGGTGCAGACATGGACTATGAAAAAAGCAGGTGAGAGCACCTTCAGTCGTTTCGAGAGAAAAGTTCTTAGCATGATCTTCGGTCCCGTATGCATAGAGGGTGAGTGGAGATGAAGATGGAACGAAGAGCTGTGAGGGCTGTGCAGCGATGTAGACTTAGATAGCTAGGTCACGTAGAGTGCATGGAAACCAATGCGACGGCCTGGAGAGTCTTCGAATCCACACCCACAGAACAGCACAGTAGAGAAAGGCCGCCAACTTGGAGTGCCCAACTCGAGACATCTAGCCGAGTTAGAGGGATATGTTTGTTGGGTGAGACCCTAGTTCACACAGGATTGTACCGCCAACTTAGTAAGTAAGTATGGGTTCGTGATAGATTATTGTTAGGACGGATAGAATTTGAGAGTTATGTTTCTGTTTTTCGAAGTTTTGAATAAAAGCGATCTCTACTTTCCAGAGTTTTCTGGGCAATCATTTTTGCTCCGATTTCATATAAACCACACTTACGTAAACTTGAAGATGATAAAAATAATATATTTTTATGGTTAAAATGTTATTATAAGCAGATCCTATTAATATTCTGCTAAACCTAACATCCATCCAACGTACAAATCCCTCCGTGTAATTGCAGGTGGAATGAATAGGTGGTTATAAGTTTTTTTTTGTTTGTTCGACCTTATCGTCGTCGTCGTAACCTGGTGCCTATACATATACATAAGTGCGTTATCCTCGTACTGTTTTGTTTCACATTCGAGATGAATTTTGACTCTATACCTCCGAGGTCGTGGATGGTGAGATGGTGATGGAAAAGGAGGTTAACACATGAAAGTGTCTCCTCCTCTGTCACATTCAACTCAGGTATGAAAGTCAGCTAGCAAGTACGGGTATAAAGTGTGCTTGTGTATGGTAATTTCTACACATAAAATATTTATGCTTGTGTAGTGTTTGTATGTCATTCCAACCCAGCATCACCATAAAAGTCATCAAAAGAAACATAACAGCAGTAACAAATTTTTATGCGTTTTCTTGTGTGCCAGCCATCAGGACTTAATACTAGGCAAGGGATGGGGCTGCCTTAGTCTTTCTGTTGATCCTTGGCATTCGTGGTTGTAAAAAAATAAGCAGCCAGCAGGTACTTCTGTATACTCTGCATTCCCTTGCTCACAGAGCTCTTACCCCTTTTTGTGAAATAAAAAAGTTAACCATTTAAAATAAATTACAGCACCCCGTGCTGTGTGTATAGTGTGACTGAAGATGGTAGAAGGCTTGCTCATAAAATCTGTGGAATAAGGTCTTGGTACACAACAGGATATAGCGTCGTTTGGAGTTGTAGAAAACCAAATCACCCTTCCCACACCTCGTTTTACTTTTGGCGTCATCGTCTTCCACGAGCTGACTTGAAGATGTGAGCTCTCTTTGCGTGTTTCCATCAGAAGGGATAGCAGGAGCTGGTTAACAAGTCGCAGCCCAAGTCGGAGCCGGAGCCCTGTCTCTGCCCTGAGTGTGTTCATACTATACGTATGTTCTTTTTGTTGCCAAGAAAGCATAAAATTAGGCATTTGTCTGTACTATGACATGATGTAGATATGGATCAGACATGGAGGAGATGTTGGCGGGCCAGAGTAGGCGGGCAACCATATTGACGCCATCGCACTCTTTAGTGATTGTGAATTATTTTTTTCTTGATGGTGGTAGTACTTTTTCGCGCGCTATTAGCGCTGCAGGGAGGCATATCCGATGCTGGATATATACTGTATCTACTGTTGTACATATGCATTAAATAGTCAGGATAATGAGGTTACATAGGATCTTTTTTTTAAGACAAAAGCAAGCCACCAGGAAGTCAAGAATGAAATTAAATGTGTTTTTTTGCACTTTATGTCGAGGTGGGGAAAAAAATCAACTTTCTTCTTTTTTTAAATATCTTCAAATGAAAGCTATTAGGAAGCTTGTATAAGATATATGCACGGTGTCGAGATTTCCATTTGGATTAATGTGTTAAATGGGCGGAAAAACGTCGTCATTTAGATGGAACGAACAGCGATACTAATCGGGTAAGGTTACCTATGGATATAGGCACTGTTTTAGGTGTATGAACGTATTTTGTAAGATGGTTAAGCGAGGCAGGTAATCATGTGTCTCATGGATTACTGTTTCGGGTTGAAGGTAAGGTAAGTAATATACATATAAGAATCATTTATTGTGAACAAAATTTTGTAGGTGTGAATACATTCATAGATACATACATATGTGTTAATCCAAGAATAATCCTTATACTTTCGGCAATTTTCATATCTACATTTATTTACGACTCTTGAGTGTGTAAACAAATACATATGATGCAGGAAGTTGGTAGGTTTAGAGATTTTTTTTTTATAGCAGATGAATGAGAAGAGCTACAACTCTTTTCTTCAAATTTTAACACATCATTACTTTTCCACGATGAAGTAAAAAATATCACCACATAATAAGGAAAAATTTTTCTCAAAGCTATGTTTAATTAGTTTAATAATAATCACGCTCACTTCTATAATTTAATTTCTTTAATCGAAGTTGAAATCAACTTGAGTATTTTTTTGTTAACTTTCTTAACTCAAGATTTTCAACTCTGGACTTTATAAACTTTTGATTTGCTCTACTTTCTAGAAATAAGAAAGCTGACTATACAAGTTTAGATTTGGTATAACATCTTGTGTTTGTTTTTGTATTTAATGAAATAATCCTATCCAGAACAAAGAATGTTTGTAAAAATTTTGTATTACTAAAAGAAAGTCAACACTAAAAGCTACTTTTTATCTAAAAGTTTAAGGTTCTCTGTCTTACGATGAGAGACGTTATAGGTTTTTTTTTATTCCTAACACTTAAACATGATGATGGGAATGTTTACTTTTATCTACATATAAAAGCGAAATAGATCTTTTAAGACTCCTTAAACTGTAGCAGTGTAAAGACTCTTCCTATACAATCGTTAACGCTTGCAGGTAGAGACAGGGTCATGTCACTTTCTGGCAGAGTCGAATTTAGTAAATTGGCTTTATCAATTAGAGTATACAAAAGAAGTGTATGTCGCAAACGTTTCTGTCCACTATAATTTTTCACTTTTGAATACTGTCCAAAGGATCAATTGGAGTTTCGATTTTTGTTATTTGTAAACATTGTATATTTTTAAATTTTACCAGAAGGTAATTCTTCGCTTTAATATTTAAATTGAAAGTATTTCCCAGTCAATTTTGTTTTTTAAAAGTTTTCATTTTAATGTTTATAATGAATTTATTATTTACAAAAATCCACTAACTTATACTCATAGCTCTGGAGTGGAAATGTGTGGGCCATAAGTAGAATATAAAAGGTTTAGGACGGGGTTCTATATCCCTCCTGTTGAAATGGAGAAATTTATTTTGATTTAAGGTTATTTCGAAAGATAACTAGCGAACAATCTAATTCAAAATTCATAAGAAAATATATCGGACTAAATAATGTCTAATTTATGGAAAACTCATAAATTTGTTTGCACGTTTCAAACCAAAAAAATTGAATATTGGTAAAATTAACTATCAAAAAAGTTCAAATATTCAAACAGTATATCCAACGACAAATTATGAAGTTTTAAAGTGAATTTAGTTCAATAGTTACTGTAACAAATATTTATATTGGAAGAAATGACTTATAATAAAAAAATAAATTTAGCAAATGAGTTCTTAGCTTTTAAATCATTAGAAAGCGATAGATAGCTTCTGTAAATTATTAAAATAATGTTTGAATTTCTTAAAAGGGCCTTAAAATATTCGAATTTAATAATTCAACAATCTCAGAAATGCTTCTAACATCATTGTTAAATCTTGGAAGCAGACATCAGTTTAAACATGATATTGATTTCTTGTAGCAACAATTTCCCTGAATTTTGAATTATCAAATTCTTGTTTTCCGTGTCTTTCTACTTAGAATTCCTTTATGATACCTAATTAACAAATAAAATTCAAATAACTATAAGTTTTATGACTTCAGTGCAAACCATTAAGATAAACGAAATATTCTTCATATTGCTAACAAATTTCTCTAACTTAAAAATTTCTGTAAACGAAGCAAAGGAATAAGTTGATGTTAGAACAAATTTAATTTTTTGAATGAAATGTGGTATTGTAGTTTTATTAAGCCTAAAAAAATACAATACATAGGACTTGCAAGAAAAGACAGTAGATGAATGATGAATTTGCTCAAATATCGTGACGTTTATAAAAAACATGAATTATTTTTCGAAGTACCTACTTATTTCTACTTCTTTAACAGGCTTAAAACATACATCTTTCTTTAATTTATATACTTGTATTCTAGTGACCATCAAAAGTCGTGATACATCAAAGATCAACCATTTTAACTTGTCAAATCAGCCCGAATGCAATAACTTCCAGTAATATATCAAACAAGAAATCACTGCAAAAAAGTCTCCATTCTTAGTGTCATGTGCCTCCTAGACTATGACTGTTTGTGATTGACTTATGTGAGTAGTGTATTATTGAGTTTAAGTTTGAAATTGTTTAAACTTACTTTTTTTGGGCAAGAAAATAGAAAACTTGTTAAAAATAAATAATGTTAGTTTACCACAAGAAACACACAATTTTCTAATTATAATGCTTTTTCTACAGCATTAAACTTTTTATCTACATTCTACACCCACATGTGTCCTTATTTTTTTTTTTGTTTTTTTTTTTGTTACTCTGATCTTCTATTCAATTTGAAATGTAAACAAACAATTCATTTATTTTCTCCCAAAACAAATTCAATACAAAACTTAAACAGCTAAGAAAAACACCAAAACCCCAAGTAAAATATCACAAGCCGTTTATGTCACTTCAAGATTTACACCCATGTCATACATACCTGCCATTCTACATCCCCATCACAAGGAAAAATAAAACCAGAACTAACAAATGACTTTAGGTGTGACACACATGGGCACACACATTCATATTGGACACACAAACAACAACAAAAAAATAAACCCGGTTGCTCCTTCATGCTCATTTTAACCGTATGAATAATTCTTAAAGCAAGTCTTATTCTTAATTAAATTAGCATTACAAAATGAAACGGCGCGCGTAGCAAACAACGAAAATGCCCTGAGAGTGTGGGAGCATCCTTGAGATCTACTTGAAAATGTGCCTTCAAACAGTTGGGTGCGAGCGCGAGAGTAAGAGTGAGAGTGAGATGGCCACAACATGTCGAGTGAAGAAATAAGAATATTTAGGGAAAAGTGTAAAATTTAATAGGATAACAGACTTTTCTTGGAATTTACCGTCATTTAAAATGAACATTGCCAAGAAAACGAGCAAAAAGTGTACAGACGAGTGGGAGCACTAAAAGCTTGAAAGTGCAGAAAAAACCCTTCAAGTTTCGGCTTACCTTCCAGGAGTACACTTTTCTAATAAATCTTTCGCCGGCTGAAATGGAAAACGACTGGTACATAAAGCGTACATATACCAACACAACAGCAGCGGCGAGCGACAACAAGGGCGTGATGATGATGGCGGGATCGGGAAAGGCAACGGAAAAATCGGCGTCGGCATCAGCTTTGGCATTGGCATCAGCATCATCGCGCGGCAGCGACAGCAAACGGAGCGCGGTCGGTGGTTGTAGCTTCGTCTCATAAAAATTATTAGAACGGAAAGTGGATGCTTATCGGATAGATGTTTTAATTAAAAGTTCCAGGGTGATGCCTGTTTTAAACGAAAAAGGCCAAAAGAAGCCACAACGTTTATGTTACACGTCACAAAGTTTTAACCTTCAGTTATCCGGTGTGTTATGGTATACTTGGATTTGTTAAAAAGAAAAAAACTTTTCATAGGAGTTTCAAAAATGTGTGTCAACGAGAATAATATGGAAAAAAGAACAGTATAGGTAGTTAAGTATTTCAAGAAATTTCGTAAAGGATTTAAAAATGTATTTTTCGGTGGTGTAAGCAAGAGATTGCCATGGGTATGAATGCAAATTTTTAACATAACAGTTTAAGATATTTAAACATCATAACTTCTAGAAATCAACAATCCTAAAGGATTTTCGAAATTCAGCTTACGAAGCTTTCAAAATTCCTCCATTTGAAGGGTTTTCAATATACATTTTTAAAATTTTTCTTGTGCTTAAAATAACAAGCAAAACAAAATTACTGGGTTATCTACAGCCACACCCAACAAACTTCTGCATGCAACTTGGTCCCCAGCTAAATGGCTCCCGTTGCGCTCTCCAAGTTGGATGAGGACACTTTCCACCTGATAAGCGACCTTCATTTGATCTCTAATGTGCTGTTCTGTAAGGGTTGTATCACCTTCTTCTCCAATCACCGTCTATGCACATGGGAGCTTATCGCTTGTGGAACTTTTCTCTGGAAGGAATCCATAGTGTGACATGGTCCATGCTTTTGTACCTTTATTTGTCGAAGGTCCTGTATATAGTAACACTAAGGTTGCGCGGGAGAGATCTTTGCTACTCAATTGCTGTCTAAGCCCAAAGATACAGCAGTTGCAAGAGAAATCCTTTTTTGATCTCAGCGCTAATGGAGAATGTTCATATCGGAATGTAAATCGTGCTACGGAGACCAAACCTAAAACGCATGTTGGAGTAGAGGTCGGATAAACGCCCGGCGTGTAAAGTTACCGGGTCACTTAAGGGTTAGACAGTTCTTAAGACTATCTCTTAACAAAACTTAATGCAGAGTTGGTCTTATGAATTATTTAATCACGGTTACATAAAATCTCACGATCGCTTAAGTTGTTACTGATAGTAAACGCGGTACGTTAAATGTCATTTCCTGCCAATTGCTAATTTTGAGAAGTTGCCGAGATCTGTTTCGAGGTGAGATATGTCTAGATGTGCTGCAATGATTTTGATAAATTCAACAAAACCATTTGATGGTAGTTAAGTTTTTTAAGAAACAATGGAAACGGTAGCTGTTTCATGTTTCAAAATGTTTAGGATATGAACAAGTATTTTTCACCTCACCTTTCGGCCCGTTCTTTTATTTAAAAAATTACAAAATATTAAAAACAATATTGAAATGGGTACTAACCATTAACGGTTATTGCGTAGGACTGTCACGCCAGAAGTCTTGGGTTCAATCCGAGAATCACAGGTACTGCCTCTTCGAATTGACAATTCCTCTAAGATTAATACTTGCCATTAACAAAAAAGTTATTTAATTTGTTTTCGAGTTAATACTTATAATGTATTGTGTTATAATGTTTGAAGTGAAATTGTAGTCACTAATGTTTTTACTTCGACATATAACTGGGGTCAATCATATTTTTCACTTCTTTTTAAATTGCAGTTGTAAAAAAAGTAACACTAATTTCTTTTGGTGTTGTTATCTATAAAACAAAATTTATTCGTCGGAACTATATCAATAACTTCCTGTGGGAATTTAAAAACTAATCCCTGAAAAGTTGAATTTCAGTCCATTTGCGAATTTCTTGATATAAAGCATGAAAAAGAATTGAAACTTAGATCGACACATGGGGCGGGCTGTGGGTCCTTAAAGTATGTTATGGTTTAATGACAAGACAATAATTTGTATATATTTCTTTATACCACTTGCATTTCTTAAGCCTGAATAAATATTAACTTTCCTGAGGACTGGGACTAAGAAGACATTTTTCAAAGTTCTTTGACATGCAAAAACTTCTATTAAGCCCATGGTTGCTATAGAGTTAACCACAAAACACTCATAATATTCGTACACATAATAAAGCATTTCCAAGGAAACCATTTCAAATACCAGAGAGTGTACAAGAATTCATATCCGGGGACCATCCCAGCCAAAGCTGTTTCAAAAGGATACACAACATTTATTCGAAATCTTCTCGACGTTGGCTTAGCTTACAGTTTCCTTCCGCATGAAGAATAGGTAAATCTTTACTTCTTTTTGGCTTCGCTTCTTCGTCTAGCGAACTTTTACTTTGCTTCATAAGCGCATTTACTACTCCCACCCTCCATTAGTTCGGTCTTTGGGCTTCGGTCGTTGTCGACATCGGCAAAAACGCTGAAAAGCAATCTAAAGTATTGACAAGGTGGCACCATCCCCATATTTTTATTATTATTTCCCCGCATCTTGTGAATAGGCCTGAGTTATCACCAAACCTTAAAGGTATACCTGCCTTTATTGATTTGTGGTTTAAAAGGAAATAACAACCAACAAGTTCAATGAAAAAAATGAAGAAATATGCGATTGGAATATTTTATGGTCAGGATGATGGGTAGGGGACATATTATGAAGTTGTATTTGAGCTTCGTGTTGCTTAACAAAAAAAAGAAATAATAAGGTATACAATTCAAAAAGGAAAGAAGGATATGTACCCTTTTACAATCATAAAAAGTCCTTTCACAAGAAAAATAGAAGAAGAAAATAAGAATAAGGCTCAATATGCTCCGCATACAATCCTTGTATATTTTCTTTAGATTTTCTTAAATGTAACCAAAAATAAATCGCATTATGATTTCGATGGTGGTTGTGATGTGGTTACCTATAAAAGGAGAGAGCGGAGAATCTTGATTCCAGATGCGAAGCTGTGAATAAAATCTTTTGTTGAGACACGTGTTTCACCCTCTCGGATCGTGGATATGGTAAAGTTTTTTGTATGCATTCTTATATCGGCCTAAGTGGTTTTAAAAAAATATTGCTTATTTTGCTAATTTAAGCTGACAAAGGATTCAAGTGTCGTCTGAGAGGACTTTAATAATGTTGTGTCTCATTTCAATAGGAAACTGAAGCTGTGATGCGGTCCACACTGCTACCTTCACATTCATGTCCTTAAAAATATACAAATGGCATTGTGTAAGTGAGCCTTGTTTTATTTTTAGGATCTTTAAAACGTTTAAAATTATAAAATTGACGTCTAAGCTGTTTTCTGTAGAGATATTTAAAATTTTGAAAAAATTTAGAAGGATTTTTTTTACTTTTGTTTGAAAAATTTTGTAAGGTGAATGTTCATAACAATGTTTACATATATTTCTTCTGTTAGCATTTTGTGTACTTTTTTAATCTATATATATAAAAATTACTGTTCGTTAGTTTCGATTCAACTCGAGATCTGCTGGACCGATTTGGCTAATGTTGGTATTGAATTACTTGTCCAGAAAAGGCAGTGAAGGCACGTTACAAGGATTGGGAAGGCGTAATGAGAGACTTAATTTCAGTCGTTCAGAGTACACATCTTCACCTCCACCAGAAAGATCTAGAAGATCTAGATTTTTGTAATTTTCTGTCGAATTGCAGGTAGGGGATGGTGTAGTCTGTGTGTTTTATAATTGATTCTAAATACTTAAGAATACGGAGTGGATAATGTTGTTGTTAATTCACTGCGACGAAGTTTTGAGGCTAATATCAAAGTTTGCAGTTATTTGTAGATGGGGTCGTGCGAACCTATCCGCTAATTCATAGATAAGCTGAACGTTGGAATCTATTTGTTTTGTCGCGACTTATAGTTTTTTCTAAAGCAGTCCACCATACTGCGACAACGTACATTAAAATCGGCCTGATAACCGATGTGTATAACCATTGCCTGAATCATTTATTACTAATAAGACTCAAGTACCTAGACTGAGTCTAAGAATTTTATTATTTAGGGAGGGTTAACAAATGGAATTTTGTATTTCCTCGAAAATAGTACTGATTCGAAAATGGGAATGGGAAATGTTTTCAATTTCATTGCTTTTGGCGAGTATCAGATCGCGAAATTATCTAGAAATAGCGCAGGCTTCATCTCGATTAACTCAAATATGCAAATCATCGCAATACCAATTTTCAACATCGCCAAATTGATATTTTGGGATAAATTCACAATATCCCATAAAAAGTCACCAGAGGCGCTGGATCTTCGTGGCAACCAAAATATTTTGTCTGTTGTCAGGCGATTTTGATAAGTCTCTTTCAGTTATTCCCCGATCAACAGTAGCTGATAAAATAAACGCATGGCTTATATATCATATCTGTAGCTTAAATGCGAATATTTTCGCAACATGATGAAACTGCAAATGTGTTTGCGGAGCAGTTGTTAGAAATTGGAAACAATAAATTTCACATACTCAAAAGAGAAGCTTATTTAGCGTGTTTTTAAATATATAGCGAACAGCTGTCGAAGACCAGTTGATCATTCAAGACAAATCGAATCGTTACGTCCAAGTGGTACCAGCCGGGTAGCCGAGCGTTAAATCCAGAGTTGAGACACCAGAGTAAACTTCTAAGGGACAAGGACAATAGATAGAAGTGAGTCTGACACATAATGAGCGGCCCATAGGCTGCTGTATTTATGGTTAGAAATGGTAGCTATAAGCACAAATTTGACTTATGCGGATACTTTGTGGCGAAATAAAAAAAATTAAAGAAATTGTATGAAAAAAAAACCAAACCTTTGTAGCTCACATCTTAATTAATAAAATAAATTATGTAAGTTTGGTCATCATCAAAAATTTGTAGCTTTTTAAAGGCTTTTCAGTTGTAACTTTTCGTATTAATAGCTTTAATTTATAATTCGCTATTCAAAATTCCGCTAAATAAGACTGATGTTAGGAGGAGTGAACATAGCATAATGCTAATTTGTTTTATTTACAGAATTGATGCTTTTTAAATGCTAATTATTTGAATTTGTACCCAATGGCGGATCTAGATCATGATTATCGTAATTATATATTTATTAGATATAAAAATAAAATTTGTAATTTAGTGTTACTTTTAAGTAAGGACTTGACCAAGAATATAATATAAATCGGAAATGTTCTATTTGAATAGTGCCGCACAAATTCACTTTTAACCAATGGAGTGTTTAAGCATATAAGAGGTAATGAAACTTCTCTTGACAACTTGGAGGCAGATGACAGGTAATAACTTTGAAATGAAAGTTTTGTTGTAAGCAGACCAGCTGTTCTGCCAATAGTTATACTCAAAGTATTTATAATTATTAATTGATTTTTATTCCATTACAATATGAAGTTATTGTGATGGAAAAGTTGGTTGCTTATTATTTGTTATTGAAATAAAAGTTGGAATAAATCACAAAAAGTAATCATTATTTTCCAACTCGGCTTTAAAACCTAAGGTTAATGATGGAAAGAATGTTTGAAATTTGCTGCATTAATACGTAAGTGAAAATACTAGCATTAATGTTAGTTATCTGATAGATTTTTGTAAGGAAAAATTTCAAAACTACCCTAACTTACATAGGTATAAGGATTATCTTTATCTTGGCCTTTCTGTATGATGCTATTTTTGAAATGACATAAGTTTTGTTTGATTTTTATTTTTACTTGCGGCATATAGGATCTACATGGCATGTTTTCCATTCGTAAAAAAATTCGAACTCGAGATTGTAATGAAACATGACATGGGTCCTCCGATTCCGCCCGCCTGTCTATCTGTAATGGCCCTTACAGCCAAAAGAATTGGGTCGATTGACCTTGGAAATTAAGGTTTTGAGCCGATAATGTTTTAGGCGATTTTTTCTATTTTTTTCAAGACTAAAAATAACAATTGTCCTCATTCAAATTTGCTGGTCAAATATTGAAAATTCAAATTTTTAAATAATTGCATACCAAAAACATTTTTACACTGAAAATTGCTTGTATAACAAATTAATTTAAAATAAAACCCTCAAACTATTTTCAAATAATTTTTTTGAAAAACTAAGTTTTTTTTTGAGAATTTAAATGGCGTTAAAAGTTTTGAAAACAAACTTTTTTTTGCAGGTACATTTATAAATCTTAAAATGGAAGAAATATTTGTAAACAGACTGTATGGATACATGTGCAAGTGCAAGTTTGTACGACCCTGTCGCGTTATTTGATTTTCAAAATTTTTCGGACCTTAAACTGCACAAAAATTAATTATCTTTTATTGTCAAAGTATTTTCTATCAAACATTTCCTTACCACAATTCATAACAAAGTCTTCAGATACAGCAGGTCAGGGTTGTGGAAATTTTACAATTCCAAATTAAAGGGTGACCCTCATCAATCCTTCTCTACCTTCCTTATTCTAATATCGAGTTGACTTTTGATTTCGGGGACTAAAGGAATGTTACATGTTTTTATATACACACCTACCGATACATTATTGAAACCCATTCCAGTTTCGCATTTTGCAATTTTTCAATTCACTAAAGCCTTCAACCACAAACCATTGGTTATCTAAAAAGCAAAAAAAGTTTCCCTGCGGTTAAGCCATTATAAGTCGTCAATTCGTAACGAAGGGGGTCACGACAGATTTTCTGTACCTTCTGTGTATTTTTATATATTTTCTTTTTTTCTTGTTGTTTTGCTATAATCTGACAGACAGGAAGCTGTCCAACAAAAAACAAATCAATTTATCTCAAAACAAATCACGGAAACTCACCGCAGAGTTTTGCCCTCTGGCTCCGAATTTCTATCTTTAGCGAAAAATATGTACAGTACATACATATATAAAAATACCTACCCACACCCACCTCTGTGTAGTTCCCTTCTATAGAAGCAAAGTTAATTTTTTCCACATCTCTCACTAGAAACAATAAAAATAAACCCTCACCCGCCCTCGTCACATGTATTCCTCTATTCTACATCAGTCCTAATGTAGCTCTGCACTTTGGCGGGAGGATAAAAGAAATGTTTTTGGAGAGAGTGGGAGGAAAAAAGTCAATCCAGCTTTTCGATATGGTGACTTCCTTGATCCTTGTCCCGGGGATCATCAGACATTTCTGGGATGCTGCTGCTGCTCGTTTATGGATTTTTGATTGGACATAAATGTGGGTTTTTATCTTTTCAAGATTAATAATGTATGTCGTAGGGTTTGAAAGTCAAGGGTGAAAGTCAAAGTAGATCCTATAGTTGGAAGGAAGGGAATTCGGGTTGAAAGAATTTCAGTTAATGTATTCTTTATTTGTTTTATTTTTTTTTAAATTTGATTGCTTTGATTTGGTGTATGTATAATTTTTTGATGCATGAAAGTATAACAATGAGTGAGTATGTTTATAGCCTTTAAAAATATTCGTAAATGATAATAAATAACTAAAGATGTTCTCCATTGCTAAAATGCAATAATATTTTCGCAATTGTTCGAAGTTGAGTAAATATGATGTATTAATATCTTGAAAAATTGTATGTAAAGATGCCGAAATTGAACTTAGTCAACAAGGTTTTGTAACTAGCAATCAATTTGCAGTTTTCCTACGGTTTTGATGGTATTAGTTGTGATTCGACAATCTATTAAGTTTTTCAGAAAACTCTTTAAATTTCCCGAAAAAACATCTATAAGGCTATTTTAAAACTGTGTGAATTAAAGCTGTGTATTTAATGTTTATAGGTATGCCTGTGTATTTATAAACTTAGGTTTTAATTGAAATGTAAACACTGATTTTAAGACTCTGTATTGATATGTTTGGGGAAGCAAACGAGAGAGGGGGGGAGAGGTGTTTCCACCAAGGCACCTCTCCTTATCCAAACGGCAACGGATGAATTCTCGAGATGGAATCAACGGGGTCTACAGTTCCAGTATGGTTGAACTACTTAGTGAACACCTTATAGGGCTTCTTCAACATATTCGGAGCCCAGGCCTGTAAGGAGCGGTTTATCCGTCACCCCGTCCTTCGTCCTTGGAGTAATATTAAGGATCTGGCCCTTCAGTTTGGGGGTTGTGCCGTCAGGGTGACTTCCTGGCCACGTAAAAAAATACCTTAGTTGCGAAGCACCAACAAGCCTCGGATACGGACGGATTCACTGTTGACAACCCACGCAAACGAAATAAGGACAACGAACTTCGGATCTGTACGTGGAATGTTAGGTCCCTCAACAGACCACGTGCAGCTGAACAACAAGCGGAAGCCCCAAACTAAAAGATTGCGATATATACTACTGCGACTGCTTCCGAGAAGACAGAAAAAGACAGCGTCTATTTGGGTGTGGATTTGTTGTTTGAACTAGACTCAGGCAAAAAGTCTTGAGTTTCAACAGTGTAAGCGAGATCATCACGACAATCCGCATCAAGGCTAAATTCGCCAACATAAGCCTAATATGCACGCATGACCCAACAAAGGAGAAAGATGAAGACACCAAAGACATATTCTTCGAGCTTGGGAGATACAGCCTGAACGACACCACCTCCAACAACGGATTCAGGCTGATCGATTTCGCTGCGGGGCGAGACGTTCTGTTAGCTAGTACGCAGTTCACACAAAGGGACATGGAAATCTCCTGATCAATCAACCGTCAACCAGATTGATCACATTGCGATCGACACACGACACTTCTCCAGTATACAGGATATCCGAACATTCCGAGGGGTCAACATTGACTCGGACCACTGCCTCGTTGTAGCTAAGGTACGGCTACGGATATCCGATCCAAGCCAAAACAACGAAGTACTGTGAGAAGATTCGACGTTAGACGGCTACAATCGCAAGAAACTGCCATGTCCGATCGAGTCTCTAATAACTTCTTAAGGAGTGCTATGATGCCGGCCATCAGAGATGTCGCCTCTGAAGTACTAGGTTTCACACGGCCACCACAGCGAAACCCCAGGTATGACGACGAATGCCGGCAAGCGCACGCAGCGAAACAAGATGCATACAAAACGGTGCTGCACAGGAGGACCAGAGCTGCTCACGAGCTCTAAGACCAGAAGAGGAGAAAGGAACACCGGCTTCTTAGATGGAAAAAAGAGAGTAGACACATTAACTCCATTTAAGCAATACAAAATAACCTTTAGTGTTATTGATTCGCAAATGATTTTGATGTTATTTGACATGGTTTGAACATACTACATATTCACAAGTTGTTTGTTATAGTTTTATTGATGGAATTTTAGTTTTTTGATAGGATTGAATTTCAAGATCACATCGTTGTCACTGTTCAGAAATGATATTTATTATTTTTTGCTTTATTATATATTTATGTTCACATAAATAATCATCATTAATTATTTGTTATTTCAATTTGACCAATTCCCTAATTTATATTTTGCTGCATAAAACTTAATAACTTAACTTAAAACTTAAAATTATTCAATTGCCAAACATAGAATAGTATACCCTATGTATTTACTTTCTTAAGCTAATCTCTTAATCTTCTAAGAAAACAAACAACTTAATCTTTTAATCTTCACACCTCATATGATTGCATGTAAGATGTTTTATGCTTAGACTTCTTATTCCAAGGTTAATTTTTTATATATATAATTTTGTATGGTTGGAAAAATTTATGATGCATCGAGTGCACTTGTTTCGCGATCGATCGGCCCTTTTGCCAGCAACCACCAACGAGTTAACAGCTCATCTTCTCTACTTAAATTTTGTCATACTAGCTATTGAAAGTAAATTTTGGCTTGATCGATAATAGAAATAGTTTTGTTAAAGTACAATAAATTAAAGTTATTATAACGTTGATGAAATTTTGAGTTTTTCTATTATTGCTAATCAAAGTTGGTCCTTCGAGCCGGATTTTGTTATTTGGAATAATTTTGGAACATATTTGGAGCTGTTGGTGGTTGCTTGGAACTTGATTTTGGACACGAAACGTAAGACTTATTGGTACCAGGTAAACTGTATTGTATACATCATAAAACAATTTTGCTTTGGTTTTGTGAATTCTGGTGTTGAGATTTTGCTGTTGCTGTCGCTGTTCCTGTTGCTGCTAGGGGTTTTGTTTGGAGGGGTTTTTTGGATCATACCTCGTTATTTTGGAGATCGATTAGTGAAAATTCGGTTTTTCGGGATAATCGCTAATAACACGTGTGCTGAACTTTGAACTTTGCTAAAATCATGAATACTTTGAAACAAGCTCGTGGACACTTCAAACGTGCTATTACTCGCGCGCATACGTTTATTATCGAGGCGAAAGTTGATGATATCGAAATTTTAAAAACGCGTTTGGAACGTTTGGAGGAATCATGGAAGTCTTTTTGTTTGAATCAAATCGAACTATTTCAATATTCCGAGGAAGAGGGTTACGTCCGTCGACCCTGAAATTGATTTTGAAACCACCGAAAATAAATATTTGGAAGCAAAAAGTGCCTTTTTGAAAGCTATCCAAAACAATACGCCATCGCTTCCTCCAACGGTTTCAAGTAGTAGCGCTAATAATAATGTCGACTCTTTGGTTGGACAAAATTGCTCATTTGCCCTTTCTGCGGCCAAGATTTGTTCGGAAATTGAACTACCGAAATTTAAGATACCGCCATTTAGTGGCGATTATCGACAATGGCCAGAATTTCGTGATATGTTTTTAGGGAGTATTGATTGCAAAAAACTCACTGGTGCTCAGAAGATGCGATATTTGAAATCCTTTTTAGAAAATGACGCCGCGAAACTTCTTAACGGTATTGAGATTTCGGACGCGAATTATGAACAAGCGTGGGAAAAACTGGAACACCGTTATGATAAACCGTTATACATTGTTAACAGTTATATCGAAAGTTTTTTAAAAATTTCCAACGTAGCAATCGCGGATAGTGGACACTTGCGTCGGTTAGTGGACAAGTCGGACGAGGTGATTCGTGGTTTAAAAGCTGTTAAGGCTGAAGGGAGAGATCCGTGGCTTATATACATTTTGCTCGAAAAACTAGACTTTGATACGCGAAAGGCTTGGTCTCTTCACACAAACCATTCGGAATCGGAAACTATAGATACATTTCTTGAGTTTTTGGGGAAACGAAGCGATGCTTTGGAAGCATGTGCTAAGCCAAATGAATCGAAATCGTCGGGAAATAGACAGAAAACGCGCATTTCGAATAATATAAAGAGTCTTGCGGTTGCCAAGCAGTTATGTCCCATGTGTAAGGAAAATCACGTCCTTTCACAGTGTTCTAAATTTATTGAGTTGCCCATTTCGTCACGGCGTTCCTTTGCTCGAGACCAAAAGTTGTGTTACCGATGTTTAGGAAATAATCATTCGGCTTCGCGTTGTCGTTCGAAGAATCATTGTCCTCATTGTAGCGTTCGTCACCATGTTCTCGTGCACATGGATTCGTCATCATCGGTTGTTGAACCCGACAAATTGAATTTGAACGTCGGGCAAGCTTCAACATCTAATGCTGTTTCGATTGCTAGTCATCATTCTCATAATGAAGTTCGGCCATCTGGGATTTTGCCCACTGTTGTTGCGCAGGTCATGAATGCATCGGGACAATTTTACAAATGTCGCATGCTGCTAGACACTGGATCTCAAGCATCTTTTATTACGGAAAATTTAGTGAGAAAATTAGGTCTTAGCCGTCGCCATGCTCGTCTTCCTATATCAGGCATATCTTCGATAGAAGCTTGTGTTACTCAGGGTGTCGTTTCGCTCAATGCATCTTAGATCTTGCGTTGATTTAAATGATGTGGAAGTTGACGCTTTCATTTTGAATCGCATAACTACGAATACCCCTTTGAAATCGTTTCGGATTGATCAATCATCGCTCTTGGGTGATTTAAAGTTGGCTGATCCAGGCTTTAACAAACCAGGTCCCATTGATATTTTGCTGGGATCTGATAAGGCTTGGAGTATTTTGCGTGAGGGTAGAAGAACGGACGAAGCTGGTAATTTGGTTGCTCATAATACCGTTTTTGGATGGGTGATAACTGGTTGTACTCCCAACGAAGGTTTTGTTTCGCTACGAGTTGGAATTGATGAGGATGTTGATGTACTTTTAAGGTCCTTTTGGGAAGTTGAAGAGATTGATCCTAAATTACATTCATCGGACTCAGGTGATTTCGTAGACACCCATTTTGTTAATACATTTTCGCGTGCGCCCGACAACAAATACATTGTTGAACTTCCTTTTCGCCAAAAGGACATCGTTTTTAGTAACACACTCTCCGGAGCTTTGTCCAGATTGTTCTCAATGGAACGCCGTTTTGCTCGTCAGCCAAATCTACGATTTGAATATTGTTGTTTTATGAGGGCATATCTGCAATTAGGTCATATGGAGAAAATTCCGGAAGCTGAGATTGAACCATCTTCGGGGAAGGTTTATTATTTGCCGCATCATGCAGTAGTTACAAACAAGCTACGCGTTGTCTTTGATGGGTCTCATCGAGATGGAAAGGGTGTTAGTCTAAATGAGGTCCTCCATGTAGGACCTCCTCTCCAGCGGAACCTCATCAACGTTTGCTTGCGGTTTAGGGTGCACAAATATGTTTTTGGAGCTGATATCGTAAAGATGTTCAGGCAAATTTGGATTGACCCAAATCATTTTCAGCGTATTGTGTGGCGAGAGAATTCTACGGAACCAGTTAGTCATTACCGATTGCGTACCGTCACTTACGGTACTTCACTTGCTACTTTTTTGGCAATGAGAGCTTTGAAACAGCTTGCCTTGGAATACAAGAAACAGTTTCCTATTGCTTCTCTCTCTATTTTGCATGATTGTTATGTTGATGACATCATGACTGGGGCAGAATCTGTTACTAAAATTTTGGAGCTTAAAAATGAGCTCGTTAATCTGTTGGCTTGTGGCGGCTTAGAGTTAAGCAAATGGAGTTCTAATTGTTGGCCAGTCTTAGAAGGAACTAGTTCGGAACCCACAATTTCTCTTGACCGTGACTCCTCTAATAATTGGACAAAAGTACTTGGATTAATTTGGAATCCTCATCGGGACATTTTCTCTTACAAAATCTCTATGAATGATTCGTCGTCAACGCCCACGAAGAGGAAACTGTTGTCAGAGATTTCCAAAATCTTTGATCCACTTGGCTTTCTGGCTCCTTCTACAATTTTGTTAAAAATGCTATTATGGTTATGGGCGCATTCAATGAAAATCGGATGGGATGATCCCCTTCCTACTGAGGTAGCCGAAAAATGGATTTTGTACCGAGACGAATTGTTTTTGTTTGAAAAAATTGAGATTTTGCGAAGATGTACTTTCAGTGCTGAAGGCTTAGAACTGATAGGTTTTTCTGATGCGTCCGAGAAAGCATACTCAGCGGTGGTGTACGCTAGAAGTTTTTCTGAAGACGGCCAAATCGAAGTTCAACTTATTTCTGCGAAAACTCGCGTCGCTCCAATTAAACAACTTAGCATTCCCCGTCTTGAGCTATGTGGAGCTCTGCTTCTTAGTCGTTTGGTGCAACTTATTCGGAATTCTTTGAATTGTAAAATTAGTCAAACCTTTGCCTTTTGTGATTCGCAAATCGTGCTAGCCTGGTTTTCCGCTCCACCTCGTCGTTGGAATACCTTTGTCGCTAATCGGACCTCAGAAATACTTGGTATTCTACCCCGCTCTAATTGGAACTATATTCGCTCTGAGGAAAATTCAGCGGATTGCGCATCGCGAGGGGTAATGCCAAGTAAATTACTCAATTTGGAAATTTGGTGGAAAGGGCCGAAATGGCTTTCAAAAAACTTTGAGTGTTGGGATATTGCTGCAGAGAGCGAAGAACTTAAAGAGGTACCGGAAAGTAGGAGGCAAATTGTAGTTGCCAATGTTTCGTGTGCCGATGAAGACTTCCTGGATAGGCTTTGTAAACGCATTTCTTCGTGGGATTGTGTAATTCGTATTGTAGCAGTATTTGTTCGCCGAGCTAAAAACGGAAAACTTCCGGTTGAAGAACGAGTTCGAGGATACCTTCGCTCCTCCGAATTGCTTTATGCTAAGCAAAAATGTTTAAAGTGGGCTCAGAAAGAGTTTGAACCAGATAAAGCGTCCCTAAAAGCAGAGAAATCTGTCTTGTATTCTTCCAAACTTTCTTCGTTGGCTCCTTTTGTTGACCATGATGGCCTACTTCGTGTTGGAGGTAGAATTTCGAAGGCTGTCAATACTACTTTTAGCATGAAACATCCTGTGATATTGCCGAAAAATCATCAAATATCAAAACTTATTCTAACTAGCTTTCATTTAAGATTTCTGCATGCCGGTGTATCGGAGCTTTTCTCCATAGTTCGCCAGGAGTTTTGGATTTTAGGAAGTAGAAATCTCATAAGGAAGGTGGTTCATAATTGCATTGGTTGTTTCCGTCAACGCCAAGCCACATCACAACAGCTGATGGGAGATCTACCTTCTTCTCGGCTTTCACCATCCTTCGCCTTTGACCAAACTGGATGTGACTATGCAGGGCCCATCACTCTTCGCTTAGCCAGAGGAAGGAATCCCAAATTTGTAAAGGGTTACTTCGCGATCTTTGTATGCATGACAACAAAGGCATTGCATTTGGAAGTGGTTAGCGATTTGTCCACGGATGCGTTCTTAGCGGCCTTGAGGAGATTCATCGCTAGAAGGGGGAAGTGTAGTATTATCTACTCGGACAACGGTACTAACTTCCGTGGAGCTGCAAGCAACCTATCGGATTTGTACGATTTGGTTCGGTCCGAAAACCATAATGCACAAATATCAAGGACGTTAGCAGCTGACAGCATAAGGTGGGAGTTTATTCCACCACACAGCCCGCATTTTGGAGGGCTTTGGGAAGCGGGCGTTAAAAGTGTTAAAACTCATCTTCGTCGTGTTATAGGGAACAATATTTTGACCTTTGAGGAAATGACAACTTTGCTCTCTCAAATTGAAGCCTTGTTAAATTCTAGGCCACTTTGTTCTATTTCCGATTTTGATTTGAACCCTCTAACTCCGTCTCATTTTCTTATAGGCCGACCGTACACAGCAATTCCGGAGCCAAACTACCTTGAAGTTCCAGAAAATCGACTTGGAAGATGGCAGCTAGCACAAAACATGCTGCAAGGATTTTGGCGGCGTTGGCACAGCGAATATCTCACATCATTGGAACAACGTCCAAAATGGCACAAGAAGACCAAAAACTTCGAAGTCGGTGACTTGGTTGTCGTCAAGGAACAAAATTTGCCTCCATCAAAATGGGCTTTAGGACGAATCGAAATTCTTCACCCAGGGGATGACGGCCTTGTAAGAGTGGTATCTCTTCGAACCAAAAATGGCATCTTCCAACGCCCAATAACAAAGCTGGCAATCTTACCATGTTCCTGAATTCCTTCAGGGGGGGCCGGCCGGCGTGTTCAGAAATGATATTTATTATTTTTTGCTTTATTATATATTTATGTTCACATAAATAATGATCATTAATTATTTGTTATTTCAATTTGATCAATTCCCTAATTTATATTTTGCTGCATAAAACTTAATAACTTAACTTAAAACTTAAAATTATTCAATTGCCAAACATAGAATAGTATACCCTATGTATTTACTTTCTTAAGCTAATCTCTTAATCTTCTAAGAAAACAAACAACTTAATCTTTTAATCTTCACACCTCATATGATTGCATGTAAGATGTTTTATGCTTAGACTTCTTATTCCAAGGTTAATTTTTTATATATATAATTTTGTATGGTTGGAAAAATTTATGATGCATCGAGTGCACTTGTTTCGCGATCGATCGGCCCTTTTGCCAGCAACCACCAACGAGTTAACAGCTCATCTTCTCTACTTAAATTTTGTCATACTAGCTATTGAAAGTAAATTTTGGCTTGATCGATAATAGAAATAGTTTTGTTAAAGTACAATAAATTAAAGTTATTATAACGTTGATGAAATTTTGAGTTTTTCTATTATTGCTAATCAGTCACTATCCGGCAAGAATTGAATAGGACTCAAGTAGTTTCCTCTGGAGCCTTTGTTGTTAATTAATGTTTTGGTTTTTTTGAAACTTACTTTGCTTTGTCCTGGGATTTTGGTGATCGCACACGTTTAAAAATATTGAAAAGAAAAACTCACGATAAAAGATAGATATTACTAACAAGGTGTCTTACTCTAACAAACACTTCTATATGACTGTAAAACCCCATGTTTTTTCTGGAAATAGATTCCC
Source organism: Eupeodes corollae (assembly GCF_945859685.1). NCBI lineage: Eukaryota > Metazoa > Arthropoda > Insecta > Diptera > Syrphidae > Eupeodes > Eupeodes corollae. The sequence goes on along the minus strand of NC_079147.1, from coordinate 173,655,180 downwards.
ACCTAGCATGAGAACTAAAGCCCTTTGCCAAATTGGGTTTCGTTCTCACTGAGTGGGAACTAAGTCCCTCGGTGGACTACGTTTTCGGGGACCTATAGCTGAATCACAAACACGCTTCAGCTTCGGCTTCGGCTTCGTCTGTTTACGGTGGGCCTGCTTCGAGTTTGCTTTGAATGACATTTCTATTATTATGATTTAAATCGTTTAAATCGTTAAAGAAGAATTCTCCTAGGTAATTCTTTCGTTTTAGAGCTAGAGCAGGGCATGTGCAAAGAAGATGAAGAACCGTTTCTTCCTCTTCCTTGTCCATACAGCTTCTGCAAAAGTCATTTGAGAATACGACTAGTCTCGTGGCGTGTTTTCCTATTAGACAGTGTTCGGTTATGACACCTATTATCGAGCTTATATGCGATCTGTTGTTCCACCTGGTGCCTGCCCTCCTCACAGCGTCTTGCATTAGCAGCAGTTTACAAGTAGCGATTGGTATGCCAGTACTTGCCAAACGTGGTAGGATGGGCTGTACTGTACCGTTCCTGGCGAGTTCATCTGCCTTACAGTGACCTGGAATGTCTCTATGGCCCGGCACCCAGCAAAGGTTAATATTAGGCTGTTCCGCCATCTCCATTAGAGATGATCGACATTTAGGTACTGTTATAGAGTTTGTAGAGACAGCGTCCAGAGATTTGATAGCCGCCTGGCTATCAGAGAAAATACGAATATCAGATATTGATATCACGTTTTCTTTGAGCCAAGGCAAGACTTCTTTTATCGCCAAAATTCCACCTGGAACACGCTACAATGATTGGGAAGGCGGAATAAGAGACTTATTTTCAGTCGTTGAGAGTACACGCCTCCACCAACCCCTTCTTTTGTTTTTGAACCATCTGTGTAAAAATGGATTGATTCATCCTCCTAGAATGTCCTATCCTCCTAAAAAGATCTGGGAGGTATAGAAATCTGGAAGTTTTTGTCGAATTGCAGTTGAGGGATGGTGTAGTCTGTGTGCTTTGGAATAGATTTTATGTACCTTAGAATTACGGAGTTGCTAATGTTGTTGTTAGTCCACTGCGACGAAGCTTTGAGACGAATAACAGAGCTTGAAGCTATTTGTTTGCTAAATATGTCAAGAGGTGTTGTGTAGAACAAGGTGTCCAGTGCCGCAGACGGGGTCGTACAAAGCGATCCGCTTATACATAATCAGTCTGGCCGTTGGACTTTATTTAACTTATCCCTGTTTATACCTTTCTCTAAAGCAGTCCGCCATACTGCCACACCGTACGTTAAAATCGGTCTGATTACCGATGTGTATAGCCAATACGTGATTCTGGGTTGTAAACCCCATTTATTACCAATAGCTTTTTTGCAAGAAAAGAGAGCTACAGTAGCTTTTTTGACTCTTTTCTGTACGTTGTGTTTCCAATTTAGTTTTTTGTCTAAGACAAGACCCAGGTATTTAGCCTCGTCTTCGAATTTTAATTGGATTCCTTTAATATAAGGAGGGTTGGCAAATGGAATTTTGTATTTCCTCGAAAATAAGACCAGATCAGTTTTGTGTGTGTTAACACCCAGTCCACACCGATCAGTCCAAAGTATTAGTCCGTCCAAGGCATTTTGTAAGAGTTCTTTTAGGATGTTAAGATGCTTTCCTGAAACTGCTATAGCAACGTCTTCGCATAGGCTATCACTCTGAAACCCTCCTCATCCAGACTAGTTAGGATTTCATTCACCACTAGGTTTCAGAGGAGAGGGTATAGAGCACCACCTTGCGGTGTACCTCCACTAACGAATCGTCTACTAGAAGAGTTGCCCAGTTTTGAGTTAATTATTCCATTGTGATATCATGCATTGAATTCCTATAAATTCCTGAAGCTGAAGCGTGTTTGTGATTCAGCCATTAATTCCCTGTACCGAAAGGTAAAAGCAAAGTGGTCTTGTTGCCAGGTATGCCAATGATACCGTCAGATTCTACCATACCGTTTACAGTTTCCAATTCGTTTATCTTTTGCCATGTCTATAAATAACTCTCAAGGCCAAACACTGCCCATCAATATTTTTCTCTTAGACTATATGCATATGTTGCATATTCATGTGTAGGAAAACCTTCGAACCTATTTGTGTTAGCGAATGATAAGTTAACCGAAAATAGTATGCACCGATTAGAGCTAAATTAAATTGAAGTTTAAAGTATTTATAATTCAAAATATTATTGTTACAAGATTTTAAACTATCCGCTCATCCTACACAATCTTTTGTTACAAACTTAAATAAAAATAATAATACATTTTAAATTTAATTCTTTTGTATTGACTTTTGCTTTACATCAACTGTACGAAAATTTTGATCAATTGTGTTCAAATCCTTTCCTTTGAAATCCCAAACCAGTAAATTTGTATACAAGCTTTTATAATTCCGTCTTCGATCGTAAATAATAATTTCATTGTAATAAAAGGCAACGGTTGTAAAAAATTAATCATGAAGTATCATGGTGGTGCCCATATTTGTGTTCTACTAACGTTTCACTCAAATAGTTTGCAACAATGTTGTATGTCAAAAAACGTTATCCATACGAACGCGTGCCCGGGTTCGCTAGTTATTTATAAATATTACACTGGAAAAAAATAAAATGAAATAAAATAAAATAAAAATATAAAAACTTTATTTTTAATTCAGTTAATGATAGTTTTGTTTTAAGATTCCATTGTATTTGGGATAAAAATGTTGTTTATATTAATGTTTTTTATAAAAGAAATAAAACTTATGTCACTGTTTTCAATTTTTTCACTAGATAACTTTCACTTTTGAAAAGGGTTTCGCCCTCCCTATGGGTATTTTTGAAACTTTCTTGTGGAAATATTCCTTAAATATATTCTTTTGATTGGATAAATACCGAATATATGATGCAAGGTTAATAACTGCACTTCATATTCATATCCTTGAGAGAAAAGAACCAATTTATCGGAGTCTAAAAGATGATCCCGCAGTGAAAAAAATCCAAAATAAATTTAACCAACAAAAAAAGCTAAAAAAAGAATCCTATTTTTGCTTGTATCTTTAAACTAAACCTTAAGCTTTTATTTAATACATCCTGCCTTGCAATATTTCTTATGTTTTATTATTTTCCAGCTTTTGATAAATTAACTACAAATCTGTGTGGATTTTTAATATTAATTAATTTTTTGAACATTCTATTACTTTTTCTGATGACGGCCATTAAAAATATTTTGTTTTCCTGAAACTACTGGTACACAAGTTGTGAATCCACATCTTCCGACGATTTTTCATGTATATTTTATTGAGAAGCCTTCACATACATACTTTCACCCATACCCCACATTAGGAAGAATTTTTATACAAGTATTACATAAAGTAGGTACTGTGGCTGCTCTCGATTTTGAAGTTTTCCAAAAAGCTATTTGGAAAAACATCAGCAATACTTGGGCCTGGGAAGTTAAATCTAAAATTCCTTGAACCCAAGGAATGAATATTTAATGCATTCCAATGGCACATTGTACAATGACTCCTTGCACTCTTAGAACATTCTTTATACCTTCAAAGTCATCTGTATATATATAGAACTACTATATGCGGCCTCCGCTTTTGCCACCCTCTACCACTTTGCTGATGGCAAAAGTTTCGTCAGTTACATTACGAAAAGTGATTCTTGGTGTGAGAGGTGTACGTTAGGGGGTCGACAAACTGGTCGTTTTGTGCTATAATAAACTTTACGATCCAGTGGACAATGATATCCATCCTTATCCTCGGAAGTCATTCACATATCCTTTTTGAAATTTGCCCAGTATATATGAACACAACACCAAACCAAACCGAACCGAACCGAAAGGAAGTCCTGGGCTATATTAGAACTGGCTTTAGTTGGGCTGCTGGCAGTCATTCTTAGCTTTTGGTATGCTTGATGAACGAAGAGCTACAAATACCACTAACACAACCAGCACAAACTAAATATAAATACATGTGTGAGGTTATTGATATCCCTGGACTAGAGAAGAGGTTAACCGGAGAAATATTTACAGCCAGGGAATTGGTCTGGGTTTGCGTGTCTTTTTGGCCAAAAAAGTTCAAATTGCATCGTTATCTTTAAATATTAATAACAAATGGGGTCTGGATGATGTCTTTTTTTGTATATACGTATTTTTTGTTGTTACTACATGTTACTGTCTATATTCGAAATTACTTTGGGGCGGTTTGCTGGAAATGCTTTTGAATTTATGTACACGTGGAATGTAATTTATTGAAGGTGTGCAAGATAAGAAATTGGACTGTCTTACAAACTATTATTGTTGATCTTTATAATTGAGAAGCTTTCAAATTTTCGGGAGCACTGGTATTATAAGCTAAAGTACGAAACTTAAAAAAATAGTAAGAAAACCAAAATGTATTGTCACTCCAGTTTGAAATTAGCCTTAACAACAAAAAACTAGTTTCGAGAAAATGACGTTTTTAAAGTTTGAATACGAACCAACGAAAATCTTCAATAATCTAATATTAATAATAAACAAGATTTGTTTTAAATTGCATGACAGTTTTCAACGGCTGTTGTTTAAAACTTAGGAATGCCAAACTTCCTATTTTGTAAGGTTTTACAATTCTTCATCAATCAATAAACGAAAAACCAAAGCATTTAATTTGTTTCAGTACCTAATTTTATGTTAACACCATTTCAAAAAGTGTTAACTGATCTCACCGTTCTTGCGATTATATGCCTCTCGCTAACTACCTATGGGGCTGTAGTTAGTCATTAGCTTCTGCCGACAAACCAGCAACTCTCGAAGCATTTGGAGCGAGTACTGAAGCCATTATTGACGACATAGCCCAATCCTTAGAATTAATTTCCTAGCGCTGGCTTTTAAACGTTTTTGAAATCCCACCAAAATCTCAAAGAGAAACTATCACATAGATTAGCCACATGAACAAGAATTATTCTCATCAAACTTTATCAAAACATTTTGAAAATGTTCAACTCTCCATTTATTAATTTGCAAGGCCTCAAGGACTAACTTTATTCTCATATTTTATAATGATGTTGATGTATGGATACATATATGTATATGAATATTCGTACGTGTTTAGGTTAGGTACCTACTTCTGTATAAATGAATCATCTATCATTTTTATGGATTTTTAAATTTCAATCGCTATGCAACATTAAAGAGGAGTATGGACTTTTATTTTCAATTTGTTCTTTTTTTGCTGCTTTTTATATTTTGTCTCTAAGGTTCACATTGAACAACAAACAAAAGGACACAAAAAAGTTCCCCTTTTCACATAAAGACCAAGAGTGAAAGGATATAAAAATGTACACACTCTCACAATGGTATTGTTTCCTTTAGTGGAAAGAAAATTTATACAGATATGTGTACCTATGTATACGTAAATGGGATGCATGTATGGTTGGGGCTTCGAGAAAAGTCGGTTGGCGCGCGGTGGGGAGGCGATGATAGAGAGCAAGTGATTTTTTTTATTATTCAGGGCCGCAGGACGGCCCGTCTGTCGTCATTGTCATCGTTCTCGTCTTCAAAATTCTGCCTCGCGTCGCGTCGTTCGTTCGGTCTCTTGATAGAACAATAGACACACATAAAAGTCATCGTCACAGCCACTTGTTACGCATGTAGGAAAAGTCCTGCCGTTGTCCTTGCTAAGAATATAGTACACAGGGGTAGGTAGACCGTAGACATTGTGGGGAGCACTAGCTGAAGACCCAAATGAAATATGGAAGCTTAGGAATTATTTCTTTTTAATGGCAGTAGAGATTACAGTTTTGTTGTTGTGTTGTTGTTGTTTTCCGATGTTGGAAATGGTGTTGGGGATTGTATAATGGAGATCCACATAATATCCTGTGTTTGTTTGAGTAGAACGTGTTGAAGCGGCCTGGTTGAATGTGTGGTTGTGTATGTGTGTTGAGAAAACGACTGCGTAATATTGCAAAAATGTTTCGCCATGCCGTTTCCTGGTCGGTTTCGTAGGAAAGGGAAAATGTTAAATGTGGAGTTTAAGGCTACATTTCGGAAGGACAATGACTTCTTTGTCATTAATGTTATAGGGGTTTTGTGTTCATTCAACCTACACTCACATGGTGATATTGTTTGCGGATGGGGCCATCAGAAATAATGAAAGAAAATTTACCCAAATTGAAAAGAATTCGTAATTAAGAAATTGATTTAAATTATTATTTAATGCCCATCCACGAAAAGGTTTTCCTGATTTTTGACATTTGGCATGAAACGGTTTTTTAGGGAAAAGTTGGTATCTGTATCCCGCATAGTGGTTCTTTATTTATTATAGAAATTATTACATTTTCTACTACAAAGTGTAGTGGGAGTTAACGGAACCAATATGATCATTACTTAAACCTTTGAGAAATGAAGTAAGTAATGCATAATTTTTTTAATGTTTTGGACTAACATATTTTATATAAATAAAAGCACTTGCCATTCGGGTGCTAAAATTCCATTACCAAAATTGTATATAATATCTCAAAGTTGCTTCCGAAACTGCTGTACAAAAAAAATGTTAAAGGCAGCTTTTATATTTTCTTTACTTTTGAAAACAATATTTTTAAAAATGAGTGTTATTTAATTTATTTTCTAGATACATAAACACGACACAACTTGATTAAAGCTGAATATATTTTTTAACTTAAAGCACAAACATTGACCTCTTAACCTACATCTCAGAAGTTCTTAGCGATTTCAATTAGATAAAATAAGATGTATCTACTAGGAAAATGGGTCGGAGAAAAACTGGACTACATAAATCTTACCTCGGGTAATTTAGTTAACCTTATTTGGCTATGTTGTATAAGCTTAATTGACTGCCAAAGGCATTGCGCTCATTTAACCTCATCACCCTAGTGTTGTCTAGAAATTCTAGCCTGAGCGAACTTCAAAAAGTCTTTTTCTTGATGGAAAAAACATTTTATTTTCTCTGTGTCCTTGTGTGTACATTAACCTTAGGATTTTATGAGTGTGTTATATTTGTAGGTATGTGTTTATCAACAGAGTTAACAGTTCAACCAATCATTCGCAACGCTCTGACATCATAGCTTGCATTCCCCTGACCAAAATTTATATCAAGTAAAGTACGCACTATACATTACTGTAGAGAAGAAATAAATACCGACCTTAATTTTACCCTGACACAACCACATCTTAATTTGTCAAACAAACAATCCTATTTGGTCTTGCGTCTTCTCCGTTTTCTTTTTATTTCTTGGCAATCTAGATACAATTCCAAGCTAGATGGCACACATACAAAACTCAGAGTCTGCCAGGCAAGCAGAAGGCAAAGCCAGAAGCAATGGCGTCTGCATAAATAAATCGAATTAGGGCACTGTATACGCATATTAGCCGAAACCACCTTCTCGACCCATTTCCGAATATGGTATGGAGTATATTTTATAGGTAAACCAGACTCTCTGATCATCTGCCACCCAATCAATTTCAATAAGGACAACGTTTCGACTTACTAACACCTCACTAAATAGTCGGGTCCGCTTTTGGAAACATCATTACAAAACAAAACTCCAACCCCAGCCCCTAACATCAAGAAACGAAAATAAATTATGCAACTGCAAACTGATTACAAATTGAAATTCGAATTGAATGGAATCCCAAGTGAACCCTAAGAGCAGTGCGGTAAGACTTAATCGAATCGGTTAAGCCACCTCACTCACCCCAATTCAAACTTCCAGTATACCATAACCCCCCGCCTCAATCAACTATCCAAAAATCGAAGTAGAAGAGACGAGTAACCATATCAGCGGCAGTGGTGGCGGCAGCGGCAGCGGCAGTGACTACGAGATGCCATTGCCACCCCACATACTTTTTACAAAACTTAAATCCCGTTCCACATTTCTTGTCATGAATAGATAATGATTCAATTACACCACCCAAAGGGTCGTTATAAATTGAAATTTTCCAGCACAAGTTGCACACAGAATTGTATAGCGCCCGGGTTAGGCCTACATATTTCATTTTGGCATTATGGGAGTGGTTCTGTTTCATTTTCGGTGGCCGTTTTTAAGAACACAAGGCCTTTTAAACGATAGAGGGTTATGTTCATTGTTACATTTACCAGCACTTGCTTTTAGCTACCTGTGCGCTGTATGCGACAACCGACAACGAAGGAATCCCGTTTTGTCCTATTTTAATTCGTTTGTTTGCTTATCCAAAAGAAAAACACAAGTGTAAACCGTGGAGAGCGTTAAATTAGGTCGACATTATTTTGTAAAAGGAATTAGGCTTTGAATGTTCGGTTACTGTTTTTTTTTGTATCATCCGATTGATTTTATCTGTGGTATAGCATTGATTTGTAATACGAGCCAATAAGAGACCTGAAAAGAAAATTCTACGCGGAGTAGTTAAAAGTTTAGGAACGATGTAGTGGAAGGGCCGGCCGACCACTTAAATGTTTGAATTCAATTTGCAATTCTATTTTTAAAAAATTTCCTGAGCGAATAGTGTGGCTCGGTTTACTCATGTCATGAAGTAGATACTTTTTCCCCGATTTTAGGGGGTTCAAATAGAAGCAAAAATAATCTTATTGGTTTTGTTACAGACTTATTTAAAATGAGACCAAAACTCTTTTACTTAATACCGAAAAGAAATGTCCTTGTCGCTGTCTTAAAGGAAAAATAATGTTTATTGGAAGTATTCCCATAAGTTCAAAATTGATATCATTATTTGTCGCGTAGTTTTGCAAAATATTTTCAAAACTGAATATAATACCAAATTATGGTGAACACATAAAATATACTATAAAACCGTCCTTGTTCATATACTTAACTTTTAACGGACTTATAAATAAAAAATAATGATTTAGGAGTATAATTCAATTAATAGAAATCTACATTTGAAAATAGAATAAGGAATTTCAAATCGAGTACCAATAACTTTTGTAAACATGCAAAAAATATGTTTGTTACCAAAATTAAAGTGTAGTTTTGAAGCAATTTTTAATCTAACGGAACGTTGGTTCAATACCTGAATGTTTTATTATTGTATGTATAACGTAAGTTCAGCCTTAAGATATATGTACCTCACTCGTATTCGTTTTTAACTTCCCATAGAAAGTTATTGTAATGGGTCCGATTTGTCAAATTGAAAATTTTGACATTTCTCGACGTTTAAAGGTCCCTAGAGTTGAAAGGAAAGATTTTTAGTGTGTACTTACGACCACACGTCCGCCTGTCAGTACGACCACACGTCCGCCTGTCAGTACGTTCGAGACGTTTTTTTCGACGTCCATATCTCAAGAACCAAAAGTTATATCGACTTCAAATAAATGTTCTTATATAGATAATAATGCAAAAAGATGCAGAAAGGGCTCTCAAGATTACGTTTGTGATTTTTTTACCATAGCAGTTTCAAAAAGGTGAACATTTTGGTTAACCTTAAATCTCTCACGAACCAATAACGCCAAAGACTTGAATTAAATTTCTTATTATGTATCGTAACGTGATACCAAACAAGTATATTTTTGGAAAAAAAAATCTAATTAACAGTTTTTTCATAAATCCAAAAACTGAAAAAAATGTGTCACCTCGAAAATTTTACGAATAAAAAATGATTTCATCTCCAAAACAATTTTTTGCAACAAAAAAAAACTCTTAAGATGTTAAATCTAGTAAAATTTTGAGAAAAATCGAATTGACAGTTTTTTTTTATAATAATAAAAAACCAAGAGAAACATTACTCAAAGTTGGTAAAAATTGACTTTCGATTCAAACAGCTTTTCAAAAAATACAAATATTGTCTCCAAACTTTTTTATTTCACAGAAAATATTGTTTTCGATCTTCAGTAAATTTTTATAAAAATCCAACAGTCCGTTTTTTCATAAGAAAATAACACGCAAATTTGGTAAAAATTGATATTCGGTTTTTGATATTCCTCAAATTAATTTTAATCATCCCGTTTCCAAAAATTTACGAAATGCTACTCATGTTGGTAAAAATTTGTTTTTGATCTATTTAACAAAACTAGATTTGTAAACTGACCTATTTCTTCATATGACAAATATTGTTGGTAGCTCTTAACTTTTTAAGAATACAAACGTTTAAGCAAGACAAATCGACAGACGTGATGGAAAGCTTTTTTTTAACTCTATCATCTCTTTGGATACATGGTTACAGGTACAAATCGATTCGGTTATATTCTTATTTTTTATTTTAAATAATACAACTTAATTTTTAATATTTAAATCTCCGAAACGCGTCGCAGATTTAAAATATAATATTAAAAATTAAGTTGTAATTTTAAAAATTAGATATAAAAATAAAAATTAAATAACTTGTATTTATTTATTTCTCATAAATCTAAACTACAACTTAGAGACAAGTAAACAACATCGTGTATATATACATACGTTATAACTTTTGAAGTATTGTTTTAAGGACTTTTTTTTCATTTTCACTTTCTACTCTAAAATTGCTACAAAAATATCATTGTTTGATTTTTTCCTCACTTCAAGTCTGAATGTAATCTTATTTGAGAATACAATAAACTTATTTTTACTTTCTTATCTTATGGTACAATATTTTAAAAAGTTTACGCCACACTTCGGTTGATAAATACGAATTAAATTCACACAATTTCATGTGGCACTGCAATTTCTTGCAGAATAAATGAGTTCACATTCATCCTATTACATGATGCTATCCTATAAAACTTACAACTGCACATGTCTGTATATACACTAATTTGTAAATATATCTAAAAGAAAATTCCTTGCGTATAACATAAGCTAAGGATTCTGTGTAGAGAATATACTGGCCATGTGAGAAGCTTAAACGATGTAAATGCAATTTACTTGTTTTATTCTGAGTGAAATATTATCTATGTATATTATTATTTTGCAAAGTTATTTAAGGCAAGCGATATGAACACTAAAGGTTGGTGGAAATACAAGAAATCCATCGTTTTTCTTAGTGGAAATATATATGCTGTGTAATTTTTGCATTGTGACCGAATAGTGGTACCTATGACATAAATGCATTTTCGTTGTATAAACAAATTAATTGTCCAGAGTATTCAAAACAAAAAAAAGCTGTTCCAAAAATCAAAATAAATGTAAATCTTTAATTTATTGCTTTTATTTTAAACAATAAGACATTTATTTTACAAAAAAGCATTAACTTCTTCTCAAAACGAAAATACAACTACATATTTGCAATTTTATATCTTTCTCGACTCTTAAGTCTTTCGCGTTTGAAGAACTTGATATTATTAGTAAACGGATTTAATTATTTATTTACTACGTAATAGGTTTAGACAAAACCGCAGTTGCTCGAAAATCCACTCAAGGAAACCCTTTTTTGTAATTTCAGTCAGATAAATAGGCAAGAGTACGTACGATAACTCAGGCGACAAGATATTATAATACCTCCATTTTAGTGTTATATATTTTTTTAAACCTAAAATTCCGTTTTATTAGCCAGGTTGTAAATCAGGTCAAAACTATGCATATTTTTTTAAATAATTTAATTTTATACTCAAAATTTGATTAAAAAAAGTTTATAAAAATTTTAAATGTCAGTATTTCAAAATTATAATTTTGTAACTAATTTTTTTAATAATTTGGTGCTCTCATTAATTTTCAATCAAAAACTGAAAACTACATAGATGATTTTATGTCTTTTAGTTTTTGAGAAAATTGAAAATAACCACAACTACTATTTTAATTTAATTAATTTTTTTTGCTTGAGTGGTCTTATTGATAGTTTTGATGGTAGGTGTGAGTTTGGGTGCACGCAACAGTGGGGTGTGTATGGCGAGGCATGCTGCCTTCTGCAACCCCTCTGCGTGGACCTACTAAACTGGATTTGGGGTAATTCGAGGTTGGGTGTATGCAACAGTGCGTTTGTATGCAACCCGTTTGCTTGGTCCCAATATAGGATTTGGGGTAGGTGTGAGGTTGGGTATATGTCACACCGCGGTGTGTAAGGGGGGCATACTGCTAACTACACCCCCTCTGCTTGGGCTCACTAAAGGGTGGATCCAGACTTTTAATCATGGGAGGTCAGACACTTAACATAAATGAGTTTTTACACACCGCTTAAAAATTAATGTTTTTCAAAGTAGGCTAACAAAATTTAAATAACATAGTGTGTGTATTAACCTTAAATGTACTCATTCCAAGAGCTAAAATGACAACTTTAGTTATTAAAATAATTTAAAACACTTGTTTTTCAAGGTATAGTCTAACTATTTAATTTGGATTACTCCCTACACATGAAAGCATTCTAAGATTCCAACAGTTTTTATATGCCATATTTAAGAGCTAAAACACAATAGTTTAGGTTTTTGCTGTTAAATTCTTTTCTATTGCCATTTCTATTAATGCGAAAAACGCTACAAAATGAGACAGAATCTGATATTAAGAATTTTCTGGCTTTTGTTGATGTGCTTTTTCTAGCTCAATTTCTCTGCTTACTCGTAAATTGGAGCGATGCTAGAAAAAGCTTTGATCTTAAAGGAGTCAACAAAACTTAAAAATTGTAAAGAAACAAATATTTGGTTTCTGAATTTAAGGAAATACGTGCATTTAAGTACTTAATTTCTCTAAAAATTGAAAAATAAATTAAAAATTAGAATTAACATTTCAAAAATTAAGGAACACATTTCAAAATTTCTTTTCACTTCAGTTCTAAAGAGATTCAAAGCTTATATATTAAAAGATATTTAACGTAGCTATTAGTTTAACAAAAGTTTAATTTTTGCTGTTTTTGGGACATTTGTATACTTTGAATTCGCCAATTCATTTTACAAAGTAGATTTCTTTAGTTTACGTTTTTGTATTCAACAGAAAATCAATTTAGAAAGAAATAAAATGCACCACTGGGTCGTTAGAACTTGCTAATTTCTTCCAAAAAGTCTGTATACAAAACAACAATATACTTATATTATTTTAAGATTTAAAAATGTATCTCCAAAATAAGTTTTTCTTAAAAATGTAAGTGCCATTTTATTTCTCAAAAAACTTTAACTAACTTATTTTCTTTCGAAAATCTTTTTAATTTCTAAATTTTGTCTTACAAATATTTTTGGTAGCACTGAATAAAGTGCTTATAAATATACATTTAACATTTAAATTTCGTTAAAAATGTTCTGAGATATCGACTTTTTAAAAAAAATTATAATCATTCCATTAGTTTTTGAGAAAACTTGAAAAATTCGGAAATCGGGGGACCCGCTTTTTTCGAAAATTCTGCCATCGAAATTTCATGTTTGGTTAAAAGCTCGAGTTCGAAATCTATTACGTATATTTCCTATGTGTCGCAAGTAAAAATCAGGCTTGTTTTAGGAATTTAAGGCAGCATAATATAAAATTGACTATCTTTTATTCTAGGTTTCTTCTTAAGAACCTAAATATATGCTCTTTTTCTTAGAAACAAATTTTATGAAAATAATTTAAAGCATTACCAACGATTTTCCAAATTTTTAATTTAGTGAAAACAACAATTTTAGTTGTTTTTGACAGCAAACCACTTTTTGGTGAATGTCGTTAAATTACCTACACAAATAAACTGGATATAAAAGTTGATGAATTTGTGCTGCATTATTGGAATAGGGTTGAATTTCCGATTCATATTATGTTCTTGGTAAAGTCCTCAGTTAAAAGTATTACTTTTAGCAACAAAGTGTAACGAAAGTTTTGTTTGCATATAAAAAAAATACGAATTTAATGGGGGTTTATTTAACATATTTTTTTAATTTACCTCTAACTCCTAAACGAGGGAGAAAGCCCTTCGCTCCTAAAGTAAAAAGTGCTTGTTTTTAACTGTTCTACACAAATCGACTGATTTATTGTACTCTCCCCGCAATATACCTCTTTTAGACCCTACATAATTTATTCCAAACCACTAAGAAATAAAATGCACGACTGGGTCGCACGAACTTGCTCCTGTATAATAAGAGTATGTTTAAGAAAGTACTTATATAAGAGTTTAAAATATTCCTGTAAAATAAGTTTGTCTTCAAAGATATAAACGCCATTTGATTTGTCTCAAAAAACTCCGCGCGATCTTTGTATATGAAAACCATAGTACTCTCATGAGCAGAAACTTTTAGTGCGACCTGATGCCGAGTCGTTGGCGTGGCGTTAGTATCGAAAGTGGAGAAATTCGCAGCCAGCAGAATAAGGGAGATAATTAATTTTCGACCCAAAAAGTCTACACAATTTCCTTCATTCTATTTGAATCTATACTTGTATATGTTTTCACATAAAAGAGCTTACATATGAAGGTTGATGAATTTGTTTTTGTTTTTTTATATCAATGCACATATCAACTGAAAAGTGAAACAAAATGGCTTAATATTGTATCTAATAAGGGGATGAAACAAACTTTTGCATGCTTACGTCAGCTGTTTAGGATCTTTTACCGATATTTGTTTTTATTTAATTTTAATTCATAAGTCTGCTTTTACTTGGGTACGATCTTTGTATATGAAAAATGGTTTCTATTATGTATAAAGCTACACTACGATTCATATAGATTCAACTTGTTCCTTCAAAGCTTTTTTCCTTTCGATAGCTTTATAGAAATTTCATATTAGAAGAACAAGGATGGAAAATAAATAAGATAAGAAAGAGGCTGACCATGAATGTCTAAATTGAAAAAGCGATCGCCTATTGGTTGTGTGGTTACAGTCAGGCTTTTGTGCGTTTTGGATTTTAGTTAAGAAGTGACACGTAAGCAGTAGTTGTAGAAGTTGTACGTAATACCTTTCAAAATAGGTATAATATATTGTGTACCTACGTTGAAAAAGTGATTCTAATAGAAAATACATATACTCTTTCTGGCCCGTTTCTTTAACTTGTACTAAGTATTTATTCTTTTATATAGACTAAGGCAAGTTAAAAATGTGTGAAAAAACCTTATTCGCAAAGAATAATATTTTAAAATCACATATACAAAGTTACCAAGATGTTACTTCTTGATAGACACTTTAAAATAGATTGTTGATTAAATATATCGTATAAATGTGTACCAAATGCATTAATTTAGATGAAAGATAGGAATGTAATTACAATTTTGTCAAAATAATGCTCTTTCGGGTTCATGCACAGTTAAAATAATTTAAAAAAAATATTTTAAGATTCAAAATTTTACCTGAAAAATAAGTTTGTCTTCAAAAATTTAAATGCCATTTTATTAATCAAAATACAGTTGATTTTTCAAATTTTTATTTTGAAAATCGTTAGAGCGGTTTTTTTTTAAATTAATTTTTTATATATAAAATTTTCCAATTTTGTTCTAAAAATATTTTTGGAATGCAGTTGTTTAGTGATTGTAAATATACGTCTTACATTTGAATTTCGTAAAAAATTGTTGACCCGTTTTTGAGATATAGAATTTTGAAAAATAAAAATTCAATATTTTTTTAAAAATGCAAACCATTAAAAATTGCATTTTTGTTAATCAAATATTGTTAAGGCAATATAGGAGCTTATTCAGAAAAAAAATTATTAAAATCAGTTTATATCTTGCTGAGAAAATTAAAAAACAAAATAACCGTTCTATGAGCGGTACCTTTCCTGAGCAATACAAAAATATGGTTTTCTTATAGAAAGAAGCCAAGTTAAAAAATAACATTTTAGAGAAAATTTAAAAAAAATCTATCGGTTTGTTTTTAAGAAAATTCGAATTTTCGTTTTTTGACCAAAAAAATTGTATGGTGGCCACTGTTAGTTTTGATCTTAAAAAAAAAAATGAAAAAAACGCCTAACGCGAATTCGCTAAAAACCTTAACTTCCAAGTTTGAACTCAATCGACCCAATGGTTTAGGCTGTAGGAGCGTGGACAGACAGACAAAACCGACCGGACGGAATCGCGGGACCCACTTTTTTCGACTTCTCTACCATCGTAATATCATGTTTGATTAAAATCTCGAGTTCGAAATTTTGCACGAATGCAAAACTTGCCATATAGTTCCTATATGTCGCAAGTAAAAAATCTGTCTTCAAGTAACCTTAAAAGCTCATAAAAAGCTTGCATTTTTGAAAGCACCCTTAGAAAACCTAAATAAGAGTACACCATTTCCACAGTAACTTTGATGACATCGTGTGTTTGTATTATTAACTTCCCAAAGAAAGTTATTATAATGGGTCCGATGTGTCGAATTGAAAACTTTGACATTTCTTGACGTTTCAAGGTCGTATGGACATCCGAACGTCGTCCATAGATCAAGAACCAGTAGAGATATCGACTTGTTATACAGATAAAAGTACAGAAAGATGCAGAAACGGTTCTCAAGAAAATTGAGTTTGCGGTTTTTTTTATTATAACAGTTTAAAAAAGGTGAACATTTTGGTTAACCCTAAATATCTAACGAACCAATAACGCTAGAGACTTGAATTAAATTTTCCATTATACATTGTAACGTGATGCCAAACTAGTATATTTTTGCAAAAAATTCTAATCAACGGTTTTTTTATAAATCAAAATAAATGAAAAAAATGTTCACCTCGAAAATTTTACGAGTGATAAATATTTGTATCTCCAAAACAACTTTGTGCAACGAAGAACAACTGTTTTGAAATCAGTAAAATTTTGAGAAAAATCAAAGTGACAGTTTTTTTTTACACAAAATAAAATCCTAAAAACAATTAATAAAAGTTGGTAAATACAGATTTTCGACTCAATTCTTTTCAAAACGTAAAAATATTAGCTTCAAACTTATCTCATAAGAAATGTTGTTTTGAACTTTAGCTAACATTTTGAGAAAAATGGAATTAACAGTTAAAAAAAAATACCTAAGAAAAATTAATAATTAATAAAAGTTCGTTAAAATTGATTTTCGACGCAAAAATCTTTTAACCATTTTAAATATAGGCTTCAAATTAATTTCTTTTTATACAAAATATTGTTTTCAACATTTAGTAATTTATTTATAACAATCTAACGGTTAGTTTTTTCATAAAAATTAAAATCTACAAAAAAAGTACGCAAATTATCTAAAATTGGTGTTCGGTCCTCGATATCTCGTGAATGATAGAAAACATTGGTTTCAAATTAATTTCATTCAGCTAATTTGTATTTGTTTAAATACAAAAATTAGTTTTTGAATTAAAATCTCGCTTAACAAAATAGATTTTTAAATCAAACTCTTTTATTATAATATGTAGAATATTGTTTGTAATTTTTAAATATTTTACAATAATTTAACTTTTTTAACAAAACACGAAAACCTACAAACCTTTTAAGCAAGACAAATCGACAGGCGGGATGGGAAGTTTTCAGTATCTGTCCCATCCCAGCATCTTTTTTAATACGGCTTAGATTGGGCTTGAAATTATTACGGAGTGAATTACTTCAAATTATATTATTTCAACTATCCGTTTTTATATTGTTCATACAAGAAAAAACAATTAGCAGATGCAATGGTATGTGCAAGACTTAGTTTAATAATTATTTACCAAAACCTTTCTAAGCAATTCTGTGGTTTATCATTATAGCTTCAAGGCAACTGAGTAAGTTTACGAATGTTATTGTTAGAGTGGTTAATTTAACATAAATCAGTCTAACGTTATTCTAAAATAATAAATTTTGCAAATTTTAAAGGTTGATATTAAATATTCATATAAAATAAATATTGTCGTCAATTTTTAACAAAGTTCTATTTTCTATATGAAAGTTTTTGTTTTTGTTTAATCTACTTAAATTAAGATTTGGGACGCCAAAAAATAACAAAATTTCAAGATCTTAAGATGCAATTGTAGCATGCAAAGGCAATGTTCTTACAAAATACGATTGTAAACGCTGGAATTTATTCAAGAACATATGAGTTTATATTGATATAAGTATAACGTATCATTGCTCTTTGAGTTACAATTTCGGCAAAATTGAAAAATCTCAATTCGATATAAACGCTTTTTAAGATCAAATTAGGGCAATATATACACAATAATAGTCGCTTTTTAAAATTTTACTTTTTGTAGAGTATTAAGGATACAATTACTATTTTAAAAGTTAGGTATTTAATCAACACCTTTAAAATTCAAGAAACTTTTGATGTGCGTTGACTCTTAAGATGCTTTATAAAATTATTTAATTTAGGTTTATATTCATCTTATCATATCTGAATGTTTTTACTTTATTTTAAAAAAAAAAAAACTACTAAGAAATCTTTGCATGAAGTTTGTCTCAGATCCGCCTTTGGTATACACTGGCTAAATAAAAATGCACATCCAAGCTCTGTATTTAAGATCTATGATGAGTCTTGTACTGCACACTATTATTGGAAAGAGAAAAGAATAAATTTGAATAAGAAGAGTGTTTTTTTGTAAGGTCTTTCCTGTACAGTCGACAAAAAAGTAAATTTTACTTTAACTGGTTACAAATTTAGCACAAGGTACTCTTCTGAAAATTGTTTTCCTTTTAAATCGATTAGCAAACATGATTATAAGTTATTTGATTTCAAATGCTCAGAGACTAAAAAGTTACAATTAAAGCAAGTATGTACGATATACCCTCACATATGTCTAAGAATCTATTAACTTTTATTCTACACTGCTACATTTATCTTATATAAACTCCTTTGCTATAAATATTCAAACACAAATTAAAAGGTTAGGTTCAAATAGCTCAACTAGGCAACATGTGTATCTCTAATTATTCTTATTTATAGCAAGCAAATAATTTCAAAACGCGTGTAATACGCCTTTGCCTCCTTACCTGTGCCAACAGCAGGTTTAACCCAGGAATATGAGTACTCACTTTACAAATTCATCTCTTCCAACCCCTTAACGGTGATGATGATGGAAGAAATACAGTTCCATTACTCTTCTTCTTTTGAGTTTCAGTTAAAGAAAATTTTGGATTTGGTCGCATTGGTTGCTTGGTTGGTGAGAAAATATACATTAATAGTCTCGGGGTTGTTTTCCTCTTTCATTTTTTTCTGCTTAACTTAAATTCTAAATTAATTATTTATAAACTCTGAGAACATAATTCCATCTCTTCCCCGACCACATCAAAGCAACTCGTACCACCCTTCTGGCTATTGGATTTTAATCATTCTTCGTCTGACATCGTTATATGTACATTTATAGCTAAAGTAATTTCCATATTCATTTTATTTTTACTTCCATCCAACCAGGTTTAGCTCCCAGCTTCAGCCATCAAGAAACAGCTTGGGATTTTTGAATAATTTATATGGAATTTTTAATTAAAAGTATTGCGACATAGAGAATTAGACTATATCATAGCAAGTGATCCATTGAGAAATTAACAGAGAGATACCTTAATATTTCCTTCTCAATTAGCTCACTATATCGCTGCAAGCCTAGAGAATTTGAGTCCAAATACCATCAATTTCAGTGCGATTCACCCATCAATTATAAATGCCAGTAAGGACACACTCGTATCTCTAAGCAAAAGGTATAACCAAAGTCAAATTTTACTCAAGAAGATTCTTAATACGGAGCCGTATATAATGCAAATTACCGAAATCTTCCATTTGTGGCTGCTTGGATTGGCAATGTAAATGTATTGCTTATTACTACATGTAAAACATTATAACAAATAGGACAGAATGTGAGCTATGTATATAGGAAAGACGACAAAGACAAGTACAACGACAACAACGATGATGATGACGTGCAATATCTTCATCTCTAAATGAGCAGAAGGACTGCGAGGAATATATATAGCAAGCATCACTTCAAATAGTGCTCATGCCAAACTTGATTGTAATGAATGCTATTTTGACAGCACCCTCACTCCCTACTCCCTCTCTTTATGTTTACAAGTGTAAAAATTACACAGTTAATTGGGATCCAAGCGACCTACCCTTCAAGGGAGCACAATAGAATCTCACAAAACTGAAAGCTGAAGCACGACAGGATAAGGATTTGTTGGAGATGTATAAAATGAGTCCTAACCATGTCACTATACAGAAGTTAGTCCTTTTTTCATTTGTTATTTTGTCTTCTTTTTTTAATCTATTCAGAGAACATTGTGCCACTTTTGCGTTTGAATTTAATTTGAATATACAGCAAAATATAAAGGACGACAAAAAAATATGAAATTCAATGACGAAGGCAGTGCTAGAAAACCTTTTTCCAAGAAATATGTTTTTATTACAGGACCATAAGCTTAAGTTGTTATTCCCATAATCAGATAAGACATTTTTTGGAGCTATATACTGGGATAAGAAAATGGACCGATTTAGAATGAAAATTTTCTTGTGGTTTATGTACTCAGACCAAGTTTCGCGTCCGTAAAAAATGGGAAAAAGTCTGTCTTAAAATTTTGTATATTTGTTAGCCTGTTGTTAAATTTCTAAAGAAACCAAAATATAAGATAATTTAGTTTATTTATTTATATTTTCAATACTATCTATATACATATCTTTACAAACAAGAATAAATATGTTTAATACAGAATAACTTCAAAAAAAAAAAAAAAAAATCGCTAAAGTGCTTTTATTGAAGTGACCAAAAACGCAAAGCAAAAGTTTTATAAATAAAGAAACTTCGTGGTTTAGCTGGGATATTCTAAATAATATCACATCCTAGCTTATAACTTATGTAAATGGTTTCATTTGCGGGTCGTTTGCCATAAAATACCTTATGGACAAAATTTGATATGTAAGTAAGAATTTTACCTCGAAAATTCTTCCGCTCAAGAGAAATTTGAAATGCAATTTCGATTTTATAAAGTGATAAGTTTTAATTGTAAATCCAAATGGCTCGAGACTTTTTTGTTGAACCCAAAAATGACTCGCACCTGGTATCGTAAAAAAGAAATAAGTTCCTATACAACATAAAGAAATAAAATATATATACTATCTTACTACAAATAACAATTATTAAATTATATTGTTTTATTTAAAACCTATTTCTAAATTGCGTATTACATCGTCAAAATAAAACGATAGCAAGTTAATGTCTCAACTATTCACTTTTTGCAAGAAGATTGGAGAAAAAGGTCATCTGGTAAATCTGCTGAACCGAACATTATGCATCAATAAATATGATCTATTTAATTCAGCTTAATTGTTTTTTATTATTTGCTAGAAACCGTTTGGTTTGCAATAACAAATTGAATTAAATAATTAATTAATTGAATAATTCAATAACTGCCAGATACAATTTGGGCAAACAAAAGCGTTTTTTTTTATATAAAGTACTTTTACATTTTTTTAATTTATCAAACATTGAGATACATTGAAGCATTCGGTTTTAATTTTTATTGATTGTTATTAATAAATGCATTCAGCTTTGAAAACAAAAAGTATAATTAATGACATTTTTTTGGTAATTTCAGGTTTAACTTATGTTTTAACTGCTGTTAAAGTCAACTATTGCCAAGTTGATTAACTTTAGAGTTGATTGTTAACCTCACGTTAAACATAGTGAAAAATTTGGTATGAATGATTTTATTTAAAAACATTCTATAATTGAAGTTTTAAATATTAATTACATAGTGTTCTCTAATATTTTCAACTAGAGCTATCAACATTTAAGAAACATTTGAAAGATTTATTAGAACAATTTAGTTCTATTAAACAATGTCACTTAAATACAACACTAGACCTCTTTTATTCAATTTCATTCAGCAATAATGCTTGTTATCGTGGTAAACTACTGTAATAAATCTATTGAAAGAATTCAACTCAACAGCAGCAATTGAATAAAATTGGGTACAATGATTTTCCACGAGCTAAATAAAATAATTTTTATTCAGAAAGACTTCTAAAACATCTCAACCGAATTTCAAGAATAACAAACCCTTGCATTAAAAGTTAAAAAAGAGGAAACAACGCAGATCACTTTTATTTTTATCAACAGAACAATAAATATGAACAGAACATTTACAAATTGACACCATCTGGGTGAGCAACCCCTGCAGCAACAGCAACACAGAGAAGTGGGTGTTTGGTGGTTACGCTGACATCCTTTTTTTGTTCTTTTAATTGGATGAGAGTCTCAGGGCTGAATTACATGCGACATTTTAATGCGCAACATTTGAATGGTGCTGGTGTCCTTTTCACGTATTCATAAAAATATTATATCCTTCAGGGTCCACCGACTCATGGCAGTTAGTAGAGCACAGTATAGTGCCATGCAAGCCTTACTTGGCTTCGTCATCATAGTCATCGCCAACTTAATCATCATTGCTGTCACACTTTGTTAGTTACTTTTTTAAGGTTTTTTATTTTTTGTTGTTTGCGATAATTGCAACACAACAAGCAATACCTGAATACAACACAGGTCTTCTCAAAAGGCAACTTGACTTGCGAAACCTTTTCGTACAGCTACCAGTGTATATAAAATTTGCAGTTTAAAGTTGAAACGACAGAGATAAGTATACCTACCTGTGCCAAAACTTATTGTGAAATCTGATGATGTTTTCATGAAATCTTCTAGGTTTTATATTTATATTTCTCTTTATGCCTTGAGAATAGAAGACAAGCTGATTCGCAAAAAGTCCGCATGCAAGGATGATATTTCCTTGTAACCGTCAATTGTAAGTTTGTTGACATCGTCTCAAAGACAACCACTTGAACCATCAGGAACATTACTCATTTGCAGAAACATTATTATTCTCTTTCTAATTTAATTTCTTCCAAGAAGCCAAGTAGTTCGAATGTACACAGGTAACGTACATATGTATGTACTTTACACGGCAGCACTTAAAATTAATTTAACTTGATAATCCGGTGCTCATTAATGCGATAAATTGGAAGGAGACGTATATGCTTCTGTGTTTGTATTTAAGCTATTGAATTTCATTGAGGATATCATCATGGGAACATAAAGTGCTTGCCTGAAGTCCTTGCTGTTAATGTTAATGATGAAAGTATTTCTCTGCATTATTATACTACTTATGCAGTATGCATGTATTTGAAATTGGATAAAAGTCTGGTTCTATGATTTTTGAGAGCAAAAGGAAATTCCCTTTGGTCTTAAATGCTTTCCTGATGAATGTGGTATCATTCAGTTATCAACATAAAAGGCAGAATTACAAGCCCAATGTCAGAATTTGAGGAAAAAGCTAATGAACTTATAAGTAGACAAAGGTCACTCACAAGCCTGAACAGATATAAAGTTAATAAAGTTGCTGATTTATGACATTCGATACTATTGAACCTTTAATCTAAATTATATATTTAATTAATGGCTACACATAGAACTATACTTCTAAAACATTAAAAACAAAACATTATCGACTTTTTGTTTTAACTTTTTGGAAAATGATTTTTGTCAAAAGTAGTTAACAAAAGTCAGAAGTAGTAAACAAAAATATTTATATAACTTAAAATTTCTTTTAAGAGATTTAGAATATTCATACATATTCAATTGCCTTAAAACTATAATCTATAGAAAAAGTATGTAACATAAATAATTTTTTGGATCATAAATGAAATTTTATTCAAGGAAATGTAAAATTACAAGTGTTAAACTTAAGGTTGCAAAACTTCCATACTAAAAATTTTAGTTTCACTTATTTTGCGTTATATAAATTATGTTACTTACAATAAAAACGTATTCCTTATTTTGAGAAACTGTTCGTGAGATTATTTAAAAATTTTGATGAATGATGGGTCAGTAAAGTCTTCTAGTCCAAAGTTAGTTACAGCCAGCAAAAGCATTCAAGTATGCTTAGATTCTGTCTCTACACGATGATATACAGGTGAGACTAAGATGAAGACTATACAAAGATACATAAATATAGTTGAAATCAATACAAGTTCAAACTTTTAACTCTGCGATAAATAATCTGCACTTCCAAAATACGGGAAAAGACCTTTGGAAAGAAACAAGAAACACGAATTATTTTGCACATTATTTTTGTTCAAAACCTTAATCTTTAAAACGGTCTTTAAACATGTTGTCTTTAAAAAATGTTGATTGCAGTTTTCAAGTCCTATAACAAATTTATATTCTATTCTATTGTGTATAACCAAAATAAATCTAACATGAATAAATTTAACTTATACATTTTATTGTATATATATTTCATATGAATAAAACTCAATTCCAGACCTTTGAAAGGTTTAAAGAACAAAAACAAACACGAACCAAAAATTCCCTTTGATTAGTCTTAGTTGTGAAATCACATTCAGCTTTGTCCACTCCATTAGGTACAATTAATTGCGAACTTAATGAATGTTGTGGTGATGCTAGGAATACAGTATATTTACGATACGAACAAAAGTAGTTTTATAGCAGATAATATGTACAATTGTAATGTGAATAAGTAAAACTTTAGCTTTGCACACAAGTTTGTCATGTCAAAAAGGACTATAATTCGATATAATAGCTTGTGTTGTTAACTTAATACTGCTTTGAATGTATAAAGATCCTACTGCTATGGCACTTACGAAGAAAATCTCTTTTTATAATGGAATACAATTCTTTGATGCTCTCAGTTATAGTAATACCATAGTGTCTCGTAAGGTACCTACTTCTAAAATTAATACAAAATGCAAGTTACAGTACACTTTTCAGGAAATTACAGAGACAAAGTCAAGGGAAAAGACAAAAATATAAATTTAAACGAGCACTTCGTGAAACATTTATCAGTTTTGTTCCTTTGTTTGTTGTATTTTGCTTTCGAAAACGTTTTTGGAATTCTAATATTATGATCAATAATCGTATGTAGGATGATAATAACATTCAGAATTAGAATCTTATCGAGGTAACTTATGACTTCTATAATAGTAACCAATGAAGCAATAAATATTGAGTGCTTAGAAATGGTTCTCTTGGTATTTCACTAAAAAAAATATTTACCGATACGATGATTTGATTAGACAAACCTTATTTTATTTCTAAGTCAGACTATGTAATGATAAGATAAAAATTACATTTAGTCCTAACTAAGTATTAAAGGAAGTTATACAAGATAGATAAGATGTAGCTTTTTCAGTTCTATAGATACAATTTCACTCATCATCGCAAATCGGAGATCAATGTGTACTTTCATCATCGCCCAGATTGTTATTCTTTAAATTAAGGAAAATTTGTCACATAATAACATTGCTTTGATCAAAGACTAAACCTTCTTATTTGCCTTATGTAATGAACCTTACACTAGTATGAGACCATAACCAACAATGACAATAGATTAACCAACAATGACAATATTAAGGAGATTTTTTAGCTATTGTCTTTTTGGCAACACTGGTTC
Organism: Eupeodes corollae; assembly: GCF_945859685.1. Lineage (NCBI taxonomy): Eukaryota > Metazoa > Arthropoda > Insecta > Diptera > Syrphidae > Eupeodes > Eupeodes corollae. The sequence continues at coordinate 173,630,026 of NC_079147.1, read as the reverse complement.
AAACAGCTGACAGCACGATTCGTGTTTTGTTTCACTGACAAACACTTTCAGTATGGTCTCTAATTTAACCATGAATCGTCTTACAAACGAAATTAATCCAAACTATTGAATTGTATATCATTTTTGGCTCAATGGGTACGTAAATAAGCAGAATTATCGATTTTGGAGCGAATATCTACCGGAAGCATTGCAACAGCTACCAATGCATCCAGAAAAAGTCACATTATGGGCTGGTGTCTTCATTGTACCGTACGTCTTCAAAGGTGATGCGAATCATAACGTAACTGTCAATGGTGAGCGCTACTACTTATTTTTGCCCAAAATACAAGAGCTTGACTTGCATTACATGTGATTTCAAAAAGACGCTGCCACATGCCACACAGCACGAGCAAAATGGACTTATTAAGAGGCGAGTTCGGTGAACATTTTATTTCAAGTTCGGGACCGGCCGCCTAGATCGTGCGATTTAACGCCTTTAGACTAGTGTTTGTGGGGCTATGTTTAAGCTCATGTCTATACAGACAAGTCTGATTCAATTGACGCATTGGAAGACAGCATTGACGCATTTATTCGTGAGATACTGGCCGAAATGTTGGAAAGAGTATGCCAAAATTGGAATACCTAAGCGTATGGACTATTTAAGGCTCAGTCAAGGTCAACATTTGCATGATATAATCTTCTAAAATTAAATTATATGGACCGTACTATCGATTCAAATAAATATTTCATGCATATTTCTGAATTGTATGTGTTTTTTTGAAAAACTTTCTTATAGCTTTTAAAAAATCATCCTTTACAAACGGTTGTATATAAATATCGTCCATATGTGTTTCTTGCAGCTAGTAAGCTTACATTTTATTTAATGTGTCCTTGTTCATGTTATGTCGTCAATAATGTACAGTGAAAGCATTTAGTAGGTACAGGTAAATCATTGTCCTCTCTTAGCCCTCAAGGAGTGTTTTTCAAGAGAAAACTCATTTGGCGTGGTTAACCTATGCATTCAACATCGACGCCATATAAGCGACACAGTGTCTCCAATCAAATTACTTTGTAAAGCATTGTCTCTGATACCGATGAGTTGAGTGCAGGTCAATAATCCGCACGCATAATGTCTGCAAATGTGTTTATGGACCAATAAAACTCAAATTCCTATAAATTTGTCCAAATAGAACAATACTTTATTTAAAGTTACTATAAAAGCGGCAATAAATAATAAACACAAAAATAAAATGGAAAGAGAAAACGTGAATTGTAGGCGTTGTGCGTGTTCCTACTCGTACACGTATATTTTTTAAAGAACGTCCGATAACAAGCATTTTACACAATGCTTCTCGGATTAGCCCCAAAATTGCTTAAACTGTCACCCTTTTCTCGGCTTTGTTGCTGTTCCGTTAAATGCTTTTCACAAAATGTCTCGAATGAAGACCGATGTTCGTTCGAGAGAAACTCAAAGATAAATAATTCCATATAATTCTGTTGAGTTATTTTCGATATTATTTCGATGATAATGTGAAATCGATGTCCCCACTTGTGAAAAGTAAAATATAAAATTCAGGACGTTCTTTTTGGAAGGACCAAAGCCAGAAGAATAATATGAAACTCAAATCATCACCGTAGCCGGCGCCGCCACCGCCGCGCCGGCCGCCACCCGTCGTCGTCGCTGCAACCCCATCACTATCGTCCCCTTTCTGGCCTGTTCGTTTATTTGTAGTTCTATACTTACCTTAACAGTGCCCGTTTGTGTTTTTGCCACTCGAATAAGTTTACGTTTCGATTCTGGAATTCCGTATTTAATGCTAGAAATGACGGTGACGCAAGTTGAAGGGTGGAATCAAAAATCCCATTTTCCACAGAAATAGAAAGAAAACAGAGAAAAGGGCATAAATATGAAGAAGGGTGGAGGATTGTAAATCAAAGTTCTCCATTCAATTTTATGTTGAGAAATTCGCTTTCATTTTCTCCCGGAACAAAGGAACTATCGATCCGAAAAGTCAAGAATCTGAATTTTGAAAGCTGAAGCCCTTTCTTGGTTGTCGTTGTCGTCAGAGCTTGGCGGTGGACACGAATAAAGAAGAAGAGCGCGTTCAACTTCCATCATCTATATAGAGTTACGATGATGGTACACCGACACACCACCCTTCGCACCGTTTTACAAAAGGGCCAAAAGGATCTGTATACAAGAAAATTGATTTGAAAGAGAAAGCATAGGAGCAAAGCAGGCATTCTCCTGTGTTCCTTTGGCAGTATATACATTTCAATATTTGCCCCTTTGTTTGGATATCAAACCTCTGATACCTGCCTACTATACCTTTCTGTATAGGTACCTTTTTTTGCCTACATTCATACATATCTACCTATAGATATATAAAGCATCCGAGTTTCAAGAGGAAAGTGTGACATGAAGTGGATTCATGTTCAAAAAAGATGAAATCTCAACACAAAAGATGACGATGGAGAGTGAGTTGGTTGTTTAAGTTTATTTTAGTAATTTTGAATAGCGGTTGATTATTATTTTCGTCAAAATTTATCTAAGAATTAATAAAAAAAGAATGAATGATGATTGTTCATTTTAGCGAAAGAATGCAATTTGTGAAAGATAGATGAACATGAACAAGAACAATAATTCACTATTTTGTTTGACTTTAAAAAGTTTTTGTAAAATAGGGGGCTTTGAAAGGGTGTATTTTTTTCGGTGACTTTTTGAAAGGTTTGACCTCTATCAGGCATTATTTATTCATCCATTCATTGAACATTCAAATCTGATGGTACTTTTCTCAGCACTGTATTGACTATAGGAAACGAGATTTTATCGAAACAATCTATTAGATAATAGAGTAATAGGACTAGGCGCCTGCATCATATAAGAGAGACTTAACATTTTAAGTAGTTTCGAGAAATGTATTATTCAAGTTTTGTTTTTTTGTTTTATGACTAAGTACAATAAAGTCCAATTTTCAGTTCAAATTTAATAAAACCTCAGTATAACTAATTTGATAGTGGCAAGATTGTGGAAGAAGTAGTTAATTTATTTTAGGAATAATTGGTATATCAGTGGGACATAGTGGTATTTTTACAATTACCAGTTGAACGAATGCGTCTATTTGCTACAATGTATGCCTTATACTGTACAAAGCTCTTAAGGTTGTATCGAGTTGATAAATTATCAGAAACAGATAATATTAACTTGCTAGTAGATCTAAGTGGAAATGAGCTTAAGGCAAATAGAAACTTACGACCAAAGATTTACCAGCAATATAATAATATCAGTTTCATCACATAAATTAGAATGATAAATATTTATTAGTGTAATTTAATATAACAAAATTTTAAATTTAGCATCTTAACATTTTAACATTTTACTATCTCTTACCAATTAGCTAAAGTTAAAATCACGGATTGGCTACTTTAACTTTTAGGGATTTGCTAAATTTAAATGACATCTGTACCTACAATTCTTTTTATAAGAACAGTGGAAGGAATGTTCAGTTGGCTATTTCAATTAATAAATCCGTTTAAGCGTATTTGTTTATTTGCACAAGCTTTCACTTTTTAGAAATGTTTTAATGCTTGTTTAAAAAAAAATGCAATTATCAATTTACAAGTAACAAAAGGAAAAGAAAGATTTACAATTTTGGATTCCCCAAGTAATTTAAATCTTTATACTAAATTACTAAAACCTTAACAATAGGTTGATAAACATTTTGAGCCAATGTTTTTAAATTTAGTTTCATCAACATAAGAATCAAATAAATTCAATTTACATATATTTAAATTACACGCATTTGAATTGATATGCCTTCATGTAATCCATAATTTGTACGGAGTAAGGCAGCTTTACTTAATTTAAACTCCATAGGTAAAATTTTAACAATCAAACAAATAAGGTTTAACAATTATACCGGTATCAGATAAAATGGATGTTGTTTTTGTAAAGCCTCAAAAAATGCATTCTACTTAAGGATATCGCCGTATCGTTTTTTGTTTCCAATGGTTATAGGTCATTGTGAAAGTGTGCTTATTTTGAGGTTGTAGAAATTTGCTTAGGAGTCGTTAGCCAGAGAATTGAGATTCTTTTTCCTCTCCACTATTTCATTCCCTCTTATGCCGATGTGAACTGGTACCTGATAAATGGTATTTTGCTTCATAAGCTTCTGAATTTGTCCAAAACAAGATTTTCAATTTCTTTGTTTTACAGACAATGTTCTCAATCAAACGAATTAGGCTTTTCGTTTAAAAAAAAAGGTTGCATTTGAAAATTTAATTATTGTGATAAAGGCCAAGCTCATAGACGCATAAAGTCATATAAGACGACAATACAAATATCGGTAATACTTTCATTCCAAAACTTAAACCTACCCAACAAACTTATAAATCTAGCTCGGTCCCTAGCTTGATGTCTCCAGTTTCGTGCTCCAAGTTGGGTGACGTCACTTTCCACTTGTGCGCGCCACCTGATTCGCGGTCTTCCTCTACTGCGTTTTCCTGTGGGTGTGGATTCTAAGACTTTCCGGGCCATAGAATTGGTTTCCATGCACTCAACGTGACCCAACCATCTTAGTCGTTGGAATTTTACCCTTCCGGATAAGTCTACGTCACTGTACAGCCCGTGTAGCTCGTCGTTCCATCTTCTCCTCCACTGCCCTTCGATGCATACGGGACCGTAGATCACACAAAAACTTTTCTCTCGAAACGACCCAAGGTGCTTTCATCCGATTTTGACGCTTCTGCACCGTATAGCAGGCCGGGGATGATAAGGGTCTTATATAGCGACACTTTGGTCCCTCGAGAGAGTACTTTACCACTCTTTGGGCTAAGAAACCATTCTTAGCCCAAAGAAACAGCGATTAACAAGAGTTATTCTTCGTTTGATCCCAGCGCTGGTGTTGTTTTCTGCGTTTACAGCGGAGCATAGATAGACTACCTCAAAGTTACGTCTGTCGATGGTGGTTTTTACCGAGCCGTCGATGTCGTAGGTCATTTCTTGACGGCAGCATGTACTTTGTTTTGCCCTCATTAACTGTTAAACCCATTTTTGCCGCCTCTGCCTCGATACTCATAAGTCACAAAAGCCCCATTGACATCACGCTGAGTTCTTCCGATTGTGTCAATGTCATCAGCATATACTTGTTATTGAACAGACTTTTGAAAAATAGTGTCTGTAGTGTTGACGTGTGAGCTCTGCACTATTCTTTCAAACGATGTTAAAAAAATCGCATAACAGTGCATGACCTTGTCTAAAACCTTTTTTGACATCGAAAGGTTCTTTTAAGTTGTTTCCAACCTCTATGAAGCAGCGTCAGTTCTCCATGCTTAACCTGCTCAAACGAACGAGTTTGGCAGGAATGCCAAAACTAGACATGGATCTATACAGCTCGTCCCTGTAGATGCTGTATATGCGGCCTTCAAATCGATGAAAAGATGGTGGGTGTCGATTTGATGTTATTGGAATTTTTCCAGGATCTACCGTAATGTAAATATTTGATCGACTGTGGACTTTCCTGGTCTAAAACCACACTGACAAGGACCTATCAGGTTGTTGACGATGGGGTTTAGACGTTCACATATTACGGCAAAAAAAAATTTGGAAACGATGTTAAGTTAAATTATTCCTCTATAGTTGGTGCAGTTTAGAGGGTCTCCTTTTTCTTGATCGGGCAAACAATACTGAGGCTCCATTCATCTGGCATGCTTTCTTCCAACTATATCTTACAGATAAGTTGGCAATCTTTACTTTGTCAAAGTCGGGAGGACTGGATTGTTGGCTTCGTACTCTATGTTGAATGGATCATCCTGTAGTCGTTCGACGTTGGACCTTCTCCCAGCATCTCGTTGTTTTGCCTTGGGTTCGGATACCCGAAATGCTACCTTATCTACAAGGAAGTAGTGGTCCGAGTCGATGTTCGCTCCTCGGAAAGTTTGGACATCCATGATGCTGGAAGCGTTCCTTTGTGGATGTTAAGATTTGGAATTTCGCCCCGCAGCGACATTTATGAGCCTGAATCCGTTGTCGGAAGTGTTGTTGTGCAGGCTGTTTTTCCCGATTATTCCACCAAAGATGTCTTCTTTGTAAGGAGTAATTTTATAGATTGACATGCCTTTATCTCGACTCAATTGGTGTTTTTTTTATTAGAAAATATGCATTTCTTGGTGACATCGATTCGTTAAATAATTCATTTTGTATAGATTTGTAAAAATGGTTGTTGAAATTGTCCCTTAAAGTGACACGTTTTTTTCAATGTTTATAGGAAAGTTTAAACGGTCTAGGTTATTTTATTGATTGCTCATAAACTAACGGTTTTTCAGTAAGGACTTGACAACTTTCACTTATCTTCGAACTGTTATTTTACTCTTCAGAATTTCAGAAAGTAGTAAGCTTATAGCAAGCGTCAAACTACGATCAAAGGCTCATCATAAGTGCATGTGTTAGCTGTTAGTAAAAAATAATACAAATATAGCCTAACACACGCACAAAATACAAAACATAACTAACATTTAACTATTACAGAACAAAAAATAAAATGAGAACGATTACGATAGTGGAGCACTGGTTCTAAACAATGATTTTAATCCCACCTTATTTAAATTTAAATCTTTCGATGAATAGTTTAAGTTAAATAAAATGCTCATTTGACTTAAAGCTTCATTCTTCCCATAGTTAGTTCTGTGGAATTCAATATGTATAAAATCAAATGTGCGCAGGTGATGAGTTCCGCCCGGTAATTCAAATGTACACAAGATAGCAAATAAGGTGCATCAATTTCACCATTAATGAGTTGATGAAAAAATACTAAGTAATTATTAACACGCCTTTGTTCCAGAAATTGCATTTGAAGAAGTAGAATACGATGTTCATAGGGTGGCAGATCATAAGGATCATCCCAAGGAAGACCCTTTAGGGCAAAGCGAATGAAATTATGTTGAATCGATTCAATACGTTTTCTATGAATTTCGTAATAGGGAGTCCATACCAGCGAAGCATATTCAAGATGAGGACCAGCGTGGCAATTATACAAAGAAAGAGTAACATAAGGATCATTGAACTCCTTTGCCCAGCGTTTTAAAAAACCAAGCATAGAACTTGCCTTTTTAACAATAAAATTAATGTGATGTGTAAACTTTAAGTTGGAACAGAAATGTACACCTAAATCTTTAAACGTGGAGACACGACAGAGTTTTTACTGTGATATACAGTAGTCAAATACGTTACTGATTAGTTTTTTAGTAAAAGTTATCGTCTGGCATTTTAAAGGGTTGAGTGAAAGGATATTTTTCCCACACAAAAATGTGAAACTATCAATGTCGGATTGTAAAAGCATACGATTATGGGTGGACTAAAATCCTAAAAACGTTCATGTCATCGGCAAAAATGAGAATTTCAGAGCGTAGACATGACGAAACGTCGTTAATAGACAGACAGGATAGACAGAAAAGGGCTAAGATGGCTTCCCTGGGGAACACTGTAATTGAACAACAAAAGGTACCGAAAGAAATTTCGGTAGTGAAGTCAGTTTGGAAGGACTTGCAAACAAATTTGCCTCAAGCTTTGTGAAAGAAGTTTAAACTATTGTGCACACATGCAATATAAAAACATACCGTAGTGAGATACCAAGCTCGAGACAGTCAATATACATATCACCATTGACGAGTGAAGAAATTTTAACAATAATTGTATATAAATATAAATAAGGCAACAGTGTCAGACGGAATAAGAGCATAGGATATCCAATTAAATGCCCAAACATGTACACCAATTGTTGAACGCGTAATCAACCTGAGCCTCGAACAGGCTCTTGTTCCAGTTGAACTCAAGATGACTATAGTACGGCCTGTATACAAAACAGGTGCTAAAACTGACGTATTGAACTATAGACCAATCTCTATTCTTCCTATTATGGATAAGATACTTGAGCAAATAATGGCACGTCGACTTCAGAGTCACATTGTCAAATTCAAAATAATAAATAATAATCAATATGGAAGCATACAATACAGCAGAGTTCACAAATCTTATAGACTACACTCAACAAAAACTACGACAATATAGTCATTTTCATAGACTTTAAGAAGGTGTTTGATACATTTAGACACGAAAAACCTTGACCTAAATTAGTTTAAGAGCTATATAACAAGCAGAAAAATGAGAGTGAAGATTGGAAAATCAGTTAGTGAAAAAAAAAACATATTTAACACGGGGTTCCCCAAGGATCCATCTTAGGTCCTTTACTTTACATAATATATGCAAACCAACTACTAAACGTGTTGAAGAACAGTATAGGTTTTGCCTACACAGATGACACTGCAATTGTTGTTCGACACAGAAACCTTGAAACGGCTACATATATTATGCAAGGCGAATTCGACGGGGTAGTAAGATGATGCCATGATTTTGGACTCATAATAAATGTAAAAAAACAAAACTTATGCATATCAGAAACTCACATATACCGAAACTACGAGTAAATATAAAGATCTATGAAACTTATTGTCTTCATCAAAACGAATCTTAATCCCAAAGATAACTGTAATGATTTCATTGAAAACGTAACTCACTTTAGATACTTAGAAGTCGAGCTAGACTGTTACTTCAAATGGGATCTCCATATTACACAACTTGGTAAGAAACTTGGGAAGACTGTATACGCTATATATCACCTGAGTATGCATAGCAATTAAAAAAAAAAAAAAAAAATTGGGTGGCGCGACAGTCCGTTGAGAACCAAGGCCTAGTGACTTACAACTCTCAACCATTCCTGTGTGCGAGTAATGTTGTCAGGAATGGAGGGGACCTACAGTTTATATGCCGACTCCGAACGGCTAATTTTGAGAAAGCACTTTTTCATGACAATAGTTACTCTTGGAGAATTTGTCAATTCCTCGCAAGAGGCAGTACCCGTGAAAAGACTTTAGATGGCATAGGCAGGGATCGAACCCAAGACCTCTAGCATGACAGTCCAACGCACTATCCATCATGCCACGGGTGCCACATGCATAGCAATTACCATGTTTTAAAACAAGTTTTTTTTTCACTGGTGGATTCTTCTCTAAGGTACGGTATTCTAGCATGGGGAAACACTATAAAAAGCTACTTTCTGGACCTGATACGGACTCATCAAATATGTAAAAATTACTTGGAATTTTAAACATTAATCAATTATTCGAACTGCATATTCTCAAAGAATAAGATCATCAAAACAACACAAGAAGAAGAGCTCAAGGATTTCGGCAAACTACCGGTTTTAAAAACAATTACGGAAAACAGCAACTATCCATTACAGTTGCGAATATATTCAACAAGATGCCAAGAGAACTTCTAAGCATAAATCCTAAAGGACAAAGGAAAAAACTGATAAAGGATTATCTACTAAACGCTTATTGAATCATCACCATTTCATCAACATTATCATCACAGCATTAAAAAAAAATATGTGTAAAGTAAAGAAAAGCCTCTTTAGGCTTCGCAGATACCTTTTTGTAACCAAAAAATAATAATTATAATAAAATGAAATGGAAATTGGTTTGCATGCCGGACCATATTTTTTCGTCGACGTTAACGATCGTCCCGTTACTGTTTTCGCGGCAAGATTAGCGAATATTTTTGGCTCGAATTGGAACATATGGACTGGACGACATATGGTTATTTAAGCCATACAGCAAACCTTGCAATCGATTTATATATAAGTTTGTGTTATCTCAAGAAATGAAACAGTCTATTTGCTGCCTCGAGACTATTTTTCTTGCTGTTGAGTTAAGTTGTTGGCATGAATCAATCGCCCGTTGCCTTAAAAACGAAATCGAGTCCCATTCATTAATGTTTTGATTGAACTTCAAGCTGATAATATAGTTTTTGAAATATCTTAAAAGGTTTGTGGTATAATATTTATTTATTAATTTAGCTTAATACAAGCTATCATAACTTAACTTAACTTAACACTGGCTTAATATTTTTTTTTTAACCCAATATTTTCTATATAAATCCTGCAGTGGCGAAGTTTTTGGAATTTGATTGTATATTTCCTATATACTCGTACATTTTTCTGGAATGATAACAATTATTGAGGATTAATAAACTAAATTCCTATAAAATTTAAATCTAGATATCAAAAGGTAATTTAAATAAATGTTAACCTTGTTATATCAAAGAGAATATCATTTCCTTTCACCCATCTGAAAGTATAACTTTATGATTTATGAAGAAATTACTTTTGTTTCACGATTTCTATTGTTTTATGTGTATTTCCTATATATTTTCATTTTAAAGATGATACATTAACAAAAACCACAAGAAACTCTCCACCATAAACATGAGCTAGGTTTCATGGAATTCATTTGATAACATAATGGATGTCTTATTTTTCCTTCTTATTAAAAAATAACACACACAAATTCTAGGGAAATCTGTTTTAAAAATTCCATTTAGAATTCGTCCTCAAGCCTCAAAAACATTTGGTTTCAGTCTTTATCTGATGGGAGAAATCTCTTCCTTTGAACAAAATGAAACTTCATATCCTGCAATATAAACTGAACCACCACAAGGTCTGACTTCCATCAACGAGCACACAATACAGACAGTTACATTTCAAAGATCTGTTTACCTATGTACATTGTACACCTCCCTTTTTTCTAGTTTTCAACATTTTTTTCACTTTGTAGAAACTAACTGTAGATAAGGAAATACCACGTTATATGTGATATAAAATCTGCACTCGCAAAAATCAAAGGGCCTCCCACTACTCATCCTTCCCTTCTCTTCTCTATCAATGCAAAGCAGCTAACAATTACAAACGGGGAGTTGAGAACGAAAGTAAAAAAAACCCGCAAATTAAAAAGTGCACTAGAGTGGTGGTGAGATAACTACGAATAGGACCTAGCACCTAGGACGTTGGGACTTTGGAGAGAACCTTTTGATAGCGCTATCTCGAGTATTGGAGTGTTCACCATAGTGACAGTAACGTAACGATGTGGATTCAAGTAGTTCTTGGTGTTTGGAGCCATCGTCAACGACGATGAAGACACCGAGGACACTGGAAATATGAAAACTTTAAACTTAAAATACTTTTTTTAGTGTTTTTTTTATTCATTTTCCTGTTCCCTTTCCTCTATGACTATTCTATCTTGTTCCTAAATTTAGAATTTTGAACCTGCTCGTAGAGTAATTTTTTCTTTACTAGATACTATATATGTATGTAAATTATGTTTTTTATAACTTTATGCGAGTACAACTGTTATAAGAAACGGTATATTTATGAGACTACTTTTTCCCCAAAATATTATTAAAAATAACAGAAATGATCGTCATGTTGGCAATGCAAACGATTTAGGTAAATTTGTTCTTATAGCGCAGCGGTGAAAAATACATATGTCTCTTCGTCTGGATCTTTTCCACTTCAATGATCAATTGGACAGGTATGTATAAAGATAATAGTACAGACTAACACCAATTTCACTCTAAAAAGTTAAGAACCTGTTTACAGCAAACTCTCCTTGGCATAAGATTTAGTTATAAATTATTTGTGTTGCCCTAACGCCATTATTTAAGGTGATTTTAATTTACCTTCTGAAGATCAATCGTATACCTAGAAGGCTCTTTCTCTCTTTTTCAAAGCAGGGACTATCTTTCCTCGATACAAGCCTTGTTTAAGGAATAGATTTTGTTTTTTTGTAGTATTGTCTCAAGTAGCGATGTGTATATAATTTTAATATTTTAATATACTTATATACCACACCCTTACACACTTACAATAAGTTATTTATTTTTATCAAAATATTCTCTTGAAACTATTTATATGACAAAACAACGTTTGTCGGGTCAGCTTGTAATAATATAATGTAGAGGGAAACAAAATATGATCTTCAGTTGAAAAATATAATTAGGAGCATTCCACAAACAATGTTTCAAGCATACAAACATTGAAACAACTTACTTCCCATAGGAAGTTATTGTAATCGTTCCGATTTATCGAATTGAAAATTTTCACATTTATCGACGTTTCAAGATCCCTAGAGTCGAAATAAAAGGTTTTTAGGGAGATGTCTGTGCATGCGTGGGTATATTACTTGTGCTTTAACTTCATGTGGTTAAAATTCGCGGCGAATAATCACATCATCCAGGCATGTTTCCTATTTCGAATTCCAATTTTGGACAGAAATTTAACTTTTAACGAATTTGATGCTCTGAAGAAGAATTGTTGCCCATTATCAATAAACTCAGCTTGTCGATGAGCCAACTCGAATACCTCACCTTACAGGTCAATCCGCAAACACACTAGACTTATTATTTACCTCTATCTGCAAAATTCTCATGTAAAAGAAACCAAGTTAAAAAAAAACTCCGAGAAGAACCGCTTGGCAATATCAGAAAGCCAACTGGGAAGGTCTCAATGAATTTTTCAGGAGCTTTAACTAGTAAATATGCTCCCTCGGTAATGACGTCGATTCCAGCGCAGATATGGTAACAAATTTAATTCTTTGTGGAATGAGAATTTTATCCATAATAGGGTGAAATCTATCAGCCCCAAAGAGAACTCGTAGTTTGATTAGAGCTGTAAAGGTTCAGTATTAGGTTCAGAGATGTAAGTTGTTATAAAGCGATGGTCATATTCATATTGATCAGAAATTAAGCAAAAAAATACTACAATCATAAATTAGTAAACATTTCAGGTCATTGGTAAAAAATCACGAAACACCACGTCATCCTCGGTTCTAACGCTCGTCCTCAATGACACTTCCTATGTAAGCTCGATTGTTAAAGCGAATGCGTTAATTCGACTCTTTCGGAAAGTTTCATGAGTCCTCCAGTTCTTGAGAGTCTAAACGATTCTTCTTTCGCACTCGTGTAGTTGCAAAAGTGCTGACATACACAAATCCGCTGGCTCGAAGAGCATCTCAGCAAATGAAATGAAAGAAATGAAAGGTGTTCTTCAAAGCTAGCAAAACCACTGCGTAAACTTTTCCAATATCCTACTCTACATGTCTCTTTCCGAGCAGATGGAAAACAGCATTTGTCCAGCCTGTCCCTAAAAACGGTGAATCCTCCTCTCCCTTCAACTATCGTCCAATAGCACTAATATCCCTTCTTTCCATGGTCATGGAAACGCTGATTAATTATCAGCTTAAGAAATATCTTGAAAAAAAACTTCATAATAACCGACCGACATCCTTGTTCTTCGTATGTGGAACTTCAACGGCAGCGTATGATAATCTCATTAAATTCTGATCTTGAAAGCATTGTCCAATGGGGAATCAAAAACCGTGTAGAATTTAATGCTTCGAAAACTCAATGCTGTCTTCTATTGTGTAAGGCGTAACTCACCCCCGATGCCGCTATTTATGAGTGACACTTGCATCCAGGAAACTAATTAACTGTCAGTACTCGGTATGAGTAGCATCACATATTTGATATTTTCAAATATGCATATTTGGGCAGGTGTCCCTAAAACAAGTTTAAATATTTTGGATAAAATTCAAAAAAGGTTTTTAAAAAGGATAGGCGATAGAACTATAATCGAAACATTTACATCGCTAAAACACCGTCGCAATGTTTCATGCCTTTCGTTCTTTTATCGATGTTTTTACAAACATTGTTTCGTCAAATTAGTAAGTTGCATTCCACCACCTAAACGATTCAGCCGTAATACTCGCACTTCCAGGAATGCTCATCAGTTTACTCTTGAGCTCTAGTACTGTCTAGTTAATAAGCGCACACTCAAATTGATATATTTCCCTTATTATGTAGACACAGTGTGAGCACTAGGAAAGGGAGATAGGGTTTGAAAGGAGATGTCGGTGCACATAGGTTTTGGATTCCTGAATATTGCAATAGCTGGGAAAGACAGAGTGTGGCAAGGCATTCCACATTCGCATAGTACGGCTAAAGAACGAATCTCTGTACTTGACAGTACGACCGAAGATGGCCTCGAGGGTATATTGATGAGCATTCCTAGAAGCGCCAGTATTACAGTTGAACTGTTTAAGGGGAGGAATGCAGCTGGCTATTTCTCTTGAGCATAAACCATTAAAATAACGGTAAAAAAGGGTCAGAGAAGAAACATTTCGACGATGTTCAAGTGACGTAAATGATCTTATGATGGTAATATCACCAATCAATCTAAATGCTCTACGTTCAATACTATCCAAGAGGCTTAAGTAAGTTGCAGGAGCACCAGCCCAGATATGGGAGTTATACTCAAGCTTTGGGCGTATATAAGTCTTGTAAATAACAGCCAGATCAGAGGGGGAAAAAAACTTCTTGCATCGCCTTAGAAAACCCAAACATCTTGCGGCATTTTTGGCGACATCGCGCATGCGATCGTTCCACAAAAGGTGGTTGGTGATACACATACCGAGAATATCGAGATGTTCAGATTCCTCGATGCAAGTGCCATTTATGGATAATGGCAGGGGGGGTGTATTTCGCTTTAACGATTCAAGACAGCATTGCGTTTTCGAAGCATTAAATTCCACGCGGTTCCTTATTCCCCATTGTACAATGCTGTTTAGGTCGGAATTTAATGAGCTTATCATATTTTGCCGTTGCAGTTCCACACCCGAAAAACAGGGGTGTGAATCTGAAAACGAATATGAATAGCTAAGAGTACTATCGTCAGCGAAACAATGTATTGGATTAGATGTTGCCGACAGGAGATCATTAATAAAAATGAGAAAGAGTGTTGGAGATAAAACAGAGCTCTGGGGCACACCAGCATTTATTTTGAGGTTTTCAGACTTGAATCCATCCAATACAACTTGTATTGAACGATTCGAAAGGTAATTACTAATCCAATGAAGGAGGGATTCATGAAAACCAAAAGCACGCATTTTCGATTAAAGAGCCTGATGCCAAACCCTATCAAATGCTTTTAAAATATCTAGTGCAATAATCTTACTTTCTCCAAAACTATGTAAAGATTTGTTCCACTGTTCGGTGAGATGAACCATGAGATCACCAGTGGACCTATTGCTACGAAAGCCATACTGTCGGTCATTAAGAAGCTTCCGTTCTTCAAGATATTTCTAGAGCTGATAATTAATCAGCGTTTCCATGACCTTGGAAAGAAGGGACGTTAGTGAAATCGGTCGGTAATTAGACGGTGAGGAAGATTCGTATTTTTTGGGAATAGGCTGCACAGATGCGGTTTTCCATCCATTGGGAACTAGACCTGAGGAGTAGGACAAATGAAAAAGCTTACGCAGTGGTTTTGCCAGCGATGAAGAACACCTCTCCAGAACAATAGCGGGGATACCATCAGGACCAGCAGATTTATGTATGTTAAGATCTTTTAGGACTCTCGCTACAGTAGGAGTGCGATAAAAGATTTGCCCCATAGAATCATTAACTCGATCAAGTCACAACACTCACTGGCAGCGTTGAATTTGCGGTGAACTGCCTAGTTTTTCCCACCACTTTTGATGTTCAGAACTTCAAGACCAATCTCCTCTTAATCCTTCCCTAATTTAATAACTCCCGCACTGTGTTTAAATATGTATAAAAACACTAGCAGAGCCGACAAACGCTGCTTTTTCATATCAATAATTTCAAGAGAATATTTTGATAAAAATAAATAACTTAAGGATGTGGTATATAAGTGGGAAAAGTATAGAGCACTGAAATGGTGACAAATATGAAAATAACAAATCACCAAACAATTTTTTTGTATTTATTAAAATTAATTCTTTAAAATTATTTACATATCACTAATTATGACAATACTACAAAAAAACAATATCAATTCCTTAATGCAACGGAGTGTACAATATTTTTTGTGACCCCATCTTTCCACAATACAAACAAACTGGGTGGTTTTCCCACTCGAGAGCATGAAGTGCTCAAATCCAAGGCTCAGTGAGACATCATTTGGCCTTGAGACTTATTGATATTCATTGCAAATGCCAATCTAATTTGAAATTGAAGGCATTTGAATTAAAGTGGCACATCAAATGGGTCGATAACATTTTTCATACATTTTTTACTTTCTAATAGCATTCCGTTGGACAGCCGTGGTGTGTTCAAATTACGAATCACAATTTTAGGAGATCCGTCCATCAGTTGTAAGTTATGCGGTCTAATGCATGGTAAATCCAATGAGTTTAAAAACTCTGTTGGATAATTTACAGCTTCGGTAGCATCACAAACTGTATCAATAGATTTCTTTGACACCAAGTTACCTGGTATCAAATGTTGTATCTTGAGATTTAATTCGTTGGCATTCACATTTTTTACTGCTGAAATTGCACTTTCTGCCGGCCACCCATGATTAGTATATTATCTGTGTTAATCAATAATCGTGCAAAAATCGACCGGTAATTTTATACATCCACTTTCATCTGTAGTAATTTTTCCGTCACCTATATCTAAAAGTTGTTTGAGAATGTTTCAGCTGATGGATCTTGAACTTCCTGTTGTACTTTTTCAGCATTACGCCACAGTAGCGATTATTTTAAGCACGCCTTGACCTCATTAGCGTACTTAGAACGCGGAATAACGGGAAGTGTTTATCTGAAATCACCTGAAAAGAGTTCCGCCAAATAGTCTGTCGTTGTTTTGTATATCCTCATCAACGCCTCAAGCGAATGTTATTTTGAATATTTAGTGGCAGTTTAAATACTGGGGTGGAATCGGCTAAGGTTATTGTTGACTATCAATTTTTTGATAATCAAATTGACTATCATTTTCATTCCGTCTGTGTAAGATGATTCAACTCAATTCAATTCGATTGAACAATTTCAGATTCAAATTGTCAAAATTCGTTGTTGCCTTGGTGAAATTTTAAATTGATTCTTATAAAATATCTAAATAAAATTAAGGGTTGCTGCATTCTGCAACCTCGTTAATGAATCGATCTTTGGATTAGACGTGTCTCTCCCTCGGCTAGCAATTTTAATCAATTTCGAGTTAAATTTACGCAAGTTTCTTTTTTAAGTTGTGTGCCATTTTTATGCCAATGAAGTTTTCTGAACAATTAGACCCGAAAAAATATAAAAAGTGATCAAATTGGATAGAATTAAACAAGTAAACCAGTATATTGTGAAGATCATTGAAAGTTAAAACTTTGTTATTTTTGTATTTCTTTGTTTGATTTATCATACCGAACATTGAGTGTTTTAATTTAAATCTTACCGTGCATACATGTCCAGGCAAAAACGGGGTAGAACGAATTCCACAATTGATGATCAAAATATTAAAAACTCACCTCGAACATCAATTGATTCTCCTTACCAACTGAGTAAAAAAATGGCCGTGGACGATAAAAGCTTATTTAACAAAATGAACCAAAATATGAAAAAACAAAGTGAGTTAATTATTTCACAACTCTCAAATAAAATTGAAGAAAATCACCAAGACCTCACGCAAAAAATTGACCATAAATTTGATGAGCTTCAAAAATCTATTGATTTAATAAACACTAAAATCGCGCAACTCGAAAAACAACAGACC
This sequence comes from Eupeodes corollae, assembly GCF_945859685.1. NCBI lineage: Eukaryota > Metazoa > Arthropoda > Insecta > Diptera > Syrphidae > Eupeodes > Eupeodes corollae. Next base: position 173,612,595 of record NC_079147.1, on the reverse strand, counting down.
GCGGCGGATAATGACATAAGTTTGCTTAAAAATGAACTCAAAGAAATAAACACAAGACTTTCAAACACAAACATTGATCTAACAAACAAGCTTTCCGAGCTATCATCTTTGAGTAGTGAACTAGCCCAAATAAAATTAACGCAAGAAAATATTGATAATAAAAACGTTTCGTGTGATGCTGTTCTTTTCGGAATACCATATTTAGAAAATGAAAACATCAAAACGTATATCAATCACTTATGCCACGACTTAAATATTCTACCACCAAAATTAATTAACTCGTTTCGAATACGCACTTCACAAAACGTCAACTCTTCGATAATCCTAAAATTTCAGTCCGCATACGATAGAAACTTTATTTTGACATCTATTGCACGTTACCGAAAGCAACATAAAAAGCAATTAAATTTGAGTAATTTCGGACTAGATTCTGAAACGACTGTGTACTTACGCGAATGTCTGACAAAAAAAAATAATAACATTCTCCATGCCGCACTACATCTCAAGAAACAAAAACAACTTTTCTCTGTGTTTACAATGCGTGGATTGGTATATATTAAACGTCACTCAAATGATGCACCGGCCAAGGTTGAGAACATTGGTGAATTGAATAGCATTGCCAGCCTCCAAACATGATTGCAGCTTTAACAAACCAAACTATTTTCGAACATTGTTATTTAAATTTTTATATTATTTTCCTTTATTTTGAATTGTCTATGTTGAATTTCCTTATTATTAAAACACTTTGCTTTTTAAATTTATAATAATATTTCTTATTTTAATTTAATTTCAAATTTTCTTCATAAACTTTTGTCGGTCTATTTATTTGAATTTTCTTTTTTACAGTTTTGTTGTGTATAATGAATAACTCAAGTAATTTGCATTCTATGGTTAGGGTCCTGAGTAAGCAGAAATGTGGTCTTAGGGTTTGTCATATAAATGCTCAAAGTTTGTTACCGAAAATTGACGAGTTTCGTGACATTTTTATTAATTCAGATGTAGATGTTATTTGTGTTACTGAAACATGGTTAAGAGATGATATTGGTGACGAGTTGTGTTTTGTTGGGGGCTACCGCATTTTTAGGAACAATAGAGCAGATCGTGTTGGTGGTGGTGTGGCAATATATATAAAATCTTCTATAAAATCGAAACTAAAGTTTTCTTCTGAGAGAGGTAGTCCTATTGAATATTTATTCGTTGAGGTTTTTGGAAGCGAAAGCAATCTACTTTTAGGAGCAATTTATAGGCCAAATAAGCATATAGAACTTTCACAATTTTCTGAACTTTTAGAAGAAATCTCTCTGGGCTTTCCAAATATAGTTTTATGTGGAGATTTTAATTGCAATCTACTAAGCCCAAACATTTTAATTCATAACATGCGTGCACTCAATCTTAGCCCAGTTAATACTGTGACTCCGACTCACTTCTTTGACGGGGGCGCGACACTGCTTGACTTATTTTTGGTTAGTGAGATTAGGGATGTGGTTTTGTATGATCAACTTTCCGCACCGGCTTTTTCAAGGCATGACTTAATATTTTTGACAATAAAGTTTAATCTTATATATGCCGTCAAACAGATTTCATATCGTGATTTTAAGAATATTAATGTTCTGCACTTGGAGGAAGATACAAGAGCCATCAATTGGGATAACATTTTTTACATGCCTTCTTCCAATGAACAAGTTCAATTCTTAACGAACAAGATAAATCTTCTCTACGACACTCATGTTCCCTTGAAAACAAAAATTTTGAAACAAAATGATAAGCCCTGGTTTACAAATAATATAAGATCGTTAATGCAAAAACGGGATCATGCATTTAATAATTGGAAGCGGTATCGATTGCCCGAGTTACGACTCGCATTTTGTTCTCTTCGGAACAGAGTTATTGCAGAAATTCGTACAGCTAAATCTCAAATTTTCTCTAAGCATTTAAATGTTTCACTGAATGGGCGACAACTATGGAGAAACTTGCGAAACGTTGGCATTGGAAAGTTGAGAAATGCGACTGCTGTAGGTCTTGATGTAAACACACTTAACGAAGCATTTGCCTCACGACCGTCACTTTCGCCTTTGCCAATCACTTCTGGGGGTGTCTCGTTTGCGGAAGACTCAGATCATCCTGGTTTCGGTTTTCGAGCAGTAGATTCTACTGATGTTGTAGAAAGCTTACTCTCAATCAAGTCTAATGCTATTGGTCTGGACGGAATTGATCCAAAATTTATAAAAATGATTCTGCCATTTTTGCTGCCCTACATCACGTTTACATTTAACTCCATTTTAATGTCTGGAGTTTATCCTGACATTTGGAAGGTGGCAAAAATCTTACCACTTCCTAAAAATGCTAAAGGAACCGAATTCAGACCTATTTCAATTCTTTCTTATTTATCTAAAGTTTTTGAGAAAATTTTGCAGAAACAAATCAACGCTTTTCTTACGACTAACTCCATGCTTACCTCGCAACAATCTGGTTTCCGCAAAAAGCACAGTTGTATAACTGCGCTTTTGAACGTAACTGAAGACATAAGGCAATCGTTGGATAAGGATGATGTAACTTTTTTGGTTTTACTTGATTTCTCCAAGGCATTTGACACAGTTAATCATGTCATACTTTGTAACAAGCTTATGCAGCAGTTTAATTTCTCAACAGGCGCCACAAAGCTCATATATTCATATTTAAACAATAGAAAGCAAGCAGTCCAAGCTGGTGACAGTTTGTCCAATTTTCTACCAACGTTATCTGGCGTTCCTCAAGGATCGATACTGGGTCCTTTACTATTCTCAATGTATGTAAATGAACTACCATCTTTGATCGATAATAGTTCCTGCCACTTGTATGCCGATGACGTCCAACTATATCTAAGCTGCCCTCTCGGACTTATTGACAATGGAGTCTCCAATGTCAATGAGGACCTTGAGAAAATTTTAAATTGGTCCCATTTAAATGGTCTTTTTTTGAATCCGAAGAAATCTAAATGCTTAGTTATCTCAAGAAAGAACTTAGATCTTGTTTACTTTCCTCAAATTATGTTAAGTAATGGTCCAATCGAATACGTACAGACTGCAAAGAACCTTGGCGTTACATTTAATCGATATTTGACTTGGGACGATCACATAAACGGACTTGTCGGCAAAATGTATGGCGCTCTACGTACACTTTGGGTAACCCAGTATTTTACGCCAGTAAAAACACGAATACTGCTAGCAAAGACCTTGCTTATACCTATTTTGATTTATGGATGTGAGTTATATTGCAACTGTAGATATGATAGTAAACGCAAACTTAATACTGCTTTTAATAATATCGTTCGCTATGCTTTTGGTTTACGTAGGTATGACAGAATATCTAATTATTCTTCCCTGTTATTAAATATGCCCTTGGAAAATTATGTAAAACTTCGTTGTTTAATCCTCCTCTCCGATATATTGCACACACAACAACCACAATATTGTTTTGACAGAATATGTTTCCCCACCTCTAACAGGACTCGTCAACTAGTTCACCCTCGCTATACATGCTTAACTTCTGAGCGTCAATTTTTTGTAAATTCAGTTCGCCTCTGGAACTCCCTTCCACGCTTTATTAAAGAAAATCAAAACACAACAAGACTTAAAAAGGACTTAATAAATTACTTTTCAATTTAAAATTATATTACATACTTACATAGACCGTATAGAAAGTTATTAAACTTTTCATATTATAATAATAATCATAATATAAATAATTGTAATGTCATTTAATTATAATAATTACATTGTCATTCTCATTTATAAGCTTGTTACTACCTTATAAGATATTGTATCTTACAGTTACTAAGCGTTCAAAATAAAATAAATAAATAAATAAATAAATAAATAAATAAAAGTTTCAAATCGGCTGATTTTGAATAAAATTCTTACTTTTCTTACTTTTTTTGTGATAGCTTTTTAGGTATCAATTTTACTATCATCTTATGTAGATCAAATTCGATCATTTTGATTGTCATTTATCAACAATCACCTTAGCCGATTCCACCCCTGAATGAGCTGTTCTGCCTCCATCTAATAAAGTTGCAGCAATGCAAGAAGATGCAACAGATAATGCGAAACCATTATTTGATCCTATTTTAGCGAGAATTAGCGAAATAAGGAATGGTTTGCCAGTTCCACCTGATGCATCCACCTTGTACTGCCAAAATTGCGAACATGATGTGGTCATAAATGGTTCTTTGTTCTTCATTCATTAGTAGGACATTACGAGCAACAATCGCTGCCATTTCTACAGTATTATATTGAAGTACGCGATTCAATTCAGCGGCTATTAAATCAGGTGCATTTAGATTTGGTGTATGAATACCGAAATGATTGAGTGGTAGGTTGGCAATGATAATGCAAAGATCCTTAATAGCAATCAATGCTTCATTGTACATAGCGTCACTGACTACTATCGAAAGATCGTTGCACCGTGTACGATGTTGATGCTATTAAAAAATAGCACTTAGGAATATAAAAAATAGATAAAAACGAATTCTTAGACCTACCGAATGTATATGCAAAATTTTATTGAAATTGTTTAAGCCGTTTTGGAAGAGTATGGCAACTAACACTGTGATAGGAGAGTTTTATATATTAGATATATAAAAGGTACTAATAATCCCTTGAGTTCCTGCAAATTATTCAAAAAAAAAACGGTAGATATATCGACTTCAAATAAGTTTTTTTATAAAGATAATAATACAAAAAGATGCAAAGGACTCTTAAAAAATTGAGTGGATGGTTTTTTTAATTGCAATTCAAAAAAAGGTAACACATTTTGTTAACCCAAAATATCTCATGAACCAATAACGCTAGAGACTTGAATTAAACTGTAAATTATACATCGTATTGTGATACCAAACTAGTATATTTTGACAAAAAAAACGGTTTTTTTATAAATAAAAAAAACGAAAAAAAAATATTTTACTATCGAAAAATGATTTTATCTCCAAAACAATTGGAGATAAAATCATTGGCCTTAAACTAATATTATCTCACGGACATTATTGTTTCAAAATTCAGTAATTTCATAAAAAATTAAAATCTGCAAAAAAAAGTACACAAATGCTACTAAGATTGGTAAAAATTGATTTCCGACAACCAAATTGATTTCCCATTAACAAAAATATATTTTGAAATCAAACTATTTCATCATAATGCAAAATATTGTTTTTAATTTTTACTTACAACTTTTTTAACAAAACACGAAACAAACATTATAAGCAAGACATATCCACAACGGGGGGGGGGGGGGTCAGTTATCAGAGTGGGTCTCATCCCAGCCTCTCTTTATTTTGAAATTGAATTGATATGTTTACGATGACGATATAATGATGAACAGGAACACGTGTCTGTACCTAGCTACTTCAGCAACAATGAAACATTTATTTCGAAAACACCCTGTGTGTGGTAGCTTGTAAATAACACTTTGTTACACATTTTTACAATTACCTATAGATCTAACTAAGTACATGGACTCGTACTTATATTGTATTTGATAAAATACCTGCAACCTGTCTCTTTCTACCAACTACTAATGTCGTTGTCGACTCTTCGACCAGTCCTCATTGTATTCATACAAACTTACATAGTAGGCAGATAAAATATTTATTTTAAAGGCTTTTGCATCAGACACAGGGAAACAGGCAAGGCACATCCAACCTCCCACTTTGAATCCACACAACCTGTGGATAAAATGACAACCACTTTTATACCTCTGTACACCCCTTTAATTTTGCATAACCGAGTGCATACCAGTCTGAATTGCCCGCTTTGCTGTGGTGGCTGGCATCTACCGTCTACCCTCTATTCGTCCTGCACTTGAGCAAACTCCAGCCATCAGGAGGATACCAGGTTTCAGGATCGATTTTTAGGCATATTCATATAGGTATAGCCAGCTACTACTATACCGTCGAAATCATGAGAAATTTGTTTGTGGGTATGTGTGTGTGTGAGAGTGCGAAACAGCCCTTCTGGTTCTTTTATTTCGTTGTTGGACCCTGCTGTCATAATAACATAGCAGGTCCTGCAGAGCTGAGCTGTGGGCGGCTAGAAGGTCGGCAATTGAAAAAGCAAATATGTACGAATACACCCACAACCTGGGGTTCACCATCTCTAACGGTAAACGGAGTGCACGGGATAGGGTTACAGTTTACAATTTTACATTCGACACAGAGGACAATGCTTCCGGGTGGATGCTTGATGATGTCCGTGGTACATGCAGGCTCACATTTTACAGAAAATTCCTACCTCCCAACCCCCAAGCATGCCAGTTTCAGCCCAGTGGGACCTTATTCCATACCATAACTATGCTTCCGTCGAATGCTCTTCTCATGTTTCGAGAAACATTGCTATACAGTAGAGCTCACATACACATATCTATCAGAGCCTATAGCTTGGCCTTTTATCAGCGAACAAATTCAATATTGTATGTGGTGACTACAATGAAGTGGAGAATTTCCTCAGCGTTTTTCTAGCTCCCGAAGGCACAGAGTAGCCTCAGAATGCATATGTATATCTACAAAACTTCTGGCATAGCCCGGCACATATGATATATTATAAGGTAAGGTTTTTTGCTTAAGGTATACAGTTACGACGACGAAGACTCGAACCAAGAGTGTTGTGTATATTCATTTAATGACACTCATTCGTTTTGAAAGGTTTGTGACTTAAGGCTCCTTTGCTTTTGCTTCGAAACTGTGTGTTTTCTATATTGAGCTTGTTAATTTATTTTCGAAAGTTTTCCCCTCAGGAATTTTGATACTTTTCAAGACGGAGCTATTAAGTGCTGACTTAACTTTTACTATAATATGCCTTTTCAGTTGTTACAGAAGTCAGTACCTAAACATTTTTGACTCTCATATGCATATTTAGAAAGAGAGAAACAGTTGTTTTTATAGGAGTTCATATATGCCTTGAAATAAATGTTCTCATTCGTTTGCCATGTGGTCGCTTCGATGTCTGGCTGCCAGCCAGCGATGTTGTGTGCCCTTAAGGGGCATAAACAAATCCCTCAATCTAATGGAGGCGAAAGGTTTCTTCATTTGAATATTATAAATTCGTATCTACGTAGTGGTACTCGACATTATGTAATATTTGGAGCAGTTACTTTAACATTCTTGTAGGAAAAATAATGCTTAATATGGTCCTACGTCTTCACTTATAAATACTTATATATGTTTTCATAAAAACATTCATTAATATTTTTGCAAAGGCAGACAATACAAGGTTTTTAATTTGATATTTGACATACTATTCGCATAAAGGGTAGGAATAAAATATTATCCTTAACTATTCTAAAAATATTTTCATATCAAACAGGGGTAACATTATTGTGAATAGTTAATGGGTAGTTATTTTTAACTATTTTCAATGTTAACCAACAATTTTTATAGATTCAACTTCTTAAAGGTAAATGTTAATAAGAAAATAGTTATTAATACATTTTTTTTGTTTAAACTACCTACTGAGCTACTTTATACTAAAATCATGTATTCAATAGTCAATGTTAATAATACTTATAGTTATTTGTGACCTTTTTTTGATCGCCAATCGCTTTTTTTTAGAATCAACCTTTTAATAATAAATTTAACTATTAAATAGTTATATATTGCGCAGAGCATATTTGAATTAAACTCTATCGAATAATTCTTGAATGGCTCCTTATAAATGACAACTGTTTTGGAAATGAATTTCTGATTGTTTATATAAGATTTTACTTGCTCCCTGAAAATTCGTCAACAAATCAACATCAGCAAAATGTTCACTAAAATGTTTGTTTTACAATTAAAAAAAAAAATAGCAAATGGAAATGGATCTTCTTTGAGTATGATTTTATTAAACTGAGATAATAAACATTTTGATGAAAGACTTTACATCCAAATGTTTTTTTTTCCTTCTTTTATAATAACACAATTGTTATATTTATTTGTATTTATTTATGGTAGAATTTTTTTAGAATAAAAAGTATATATTGTTTTTCTTTTTAATTTACAGCAACTTAAACAAGAGGAGAATGGTTTGTTAAGCGGAGGGGCTTTGTGCTGACCTTAGTGACGAGAGTCTCTTGGGTAGAATTCCGCGAGGATGCAAGCTGGGATTCGCTTAAGCATTTCCTTGGGGAAGATACGAAGCAACTGCCAGCCAATGTCGAGCGATTCGAATACTGTGCGGTTTTCATAGTTACCCTGAGAAATGAAGTTCTTTTTGAATTTACTCAAGAATTCCAAATACAGCAAATCATTAGGAATAAGAGCTTCCTCACCGACGACAGCCTTCATGGCCTGCACATCCTTACCAAAAGCTTAACAAGCATACAACTGATTCGATACATCAGAATGACCCTTCCTGGTCATGCCCTCACCAATAGCAGACTTCATAACGATAACGATGGCAACACATTCACTGGAGGGTAGATCTGTCTGTTGTGCAATTGACGATCTACGTAGATCTGTCCTTCGTAAATATATCCGGTCAAATTAGGAATTGGATGGGTAATACGATCGTTTGGCATAGTAAGAATAGGAATGTGGGTGATTGATCTGTTACGACCTTCAAAACATCCGTCACTGTCGTAGATGGTGGCCAAATCTGTGTACATGTAACCGGTTAAACCACGACGACCGGGCACTTCTTCACGGGTAGCAGATACCTCACACAAAGCATCGGCATACGATGGCATGTCGGTAAGGATGACCAAGACGTGCTTCTCGCACTGGTAAGCCAAGATTTCGGCTGCTTTAATAGCCAAACGTTGGGTAATGATACGTTCAATGGTTGGATCGTTGGCCAAGTTCAAGAACAAGCACACATTCTCCATGGAACCGTTCTCCTCGGAGTCCTGCTTGAAGAAACGAGCGGTTTCCATATTGACACCCATAGCAGCAAACACAATAGCAAAGTTATCCTCGTGGTCATCGAGCACCGACTTGCCAGGATTTCGTTGTGAGGCAAACCAACAGCAGAGAAGATGGGAATCTTTTGACCACGAGCAATGGAGTTCATTACATCAATAGCAGAAATACCAGTTTGGAACATTTCCTCTGACTAAATATGAGACCATGAGTTGATGGGTTGACCTTATAGATGTCAAGGAAATCTTCGGCCGAAATGGGGGGCCCCTTGTCGATGGGCTTACGGGATCGTTAAACACACGTCCTAACTTATCTTCGGACACAGGTGTACGCAAAATGTCACCAATGAATGCACAGAGAGTGTTCTTGGGGTCAATACCTGAGGTAACTTCGACAACTTGGTCGACGGGCTTTGAGCCGCTGACTTCAAGCACCTGTCCTGAACGAACGGTTGCATCATTCAGACGGAGTTGCACAATTTCGGCCAACTTGCTGAATTTTACTTCATCCAGGATTACCAAACGTCCTATTACACCGGGCACAGTTTCGTAGGTCAACCGTGGTTGCGAGATAAAATCCCGGAAAACAGCAAAGACGTTTTCCTTGTGGGCTTGTTGGGCGATGAGACGAGACATTTTGGTTGGTTGGAGTTTTTCTTTTTATTCTTATTGAAATATGACTTTCAAGTCGTCCAACTCGTTCAAAACACAAACAGCCTAATATCAATAAAAAGAACAAACATTATAATATATAGTATTAATTACATACAAAATTATAACAATTATAATAAATGAGAATAATATAATTATAAATAAGAACGAAGGTATATATAAAAAGTAATTTAAAGTGTTTCAATACACAAATGGGTTTTTAGTTTAGCTAAAACAAAGTTTATCATTAGACCGCGTGTGTGAATAAGAGTTTTCCATCCACTTTCTCCATTTAAATTATAAAACATTCTTCAGTTGTAAAAAAAACTTTTATTAAGTTTTTTGATTAAGTAATCTTTGTTATTTGAAATTTAATCCCATAGTAAGTGACTAAGAAATAGTTGTTCTCCTAATAGTGTTTTTTAAGGATTTATTATTTGCTTGAATCTTAAACTGTTTAACATTTTTGGAGGACTACTTTTTTTGGTTTTAATGTTTCATTGACAAACTATAAAATGATTAATGTAATTTTATAATATTTAACGTGCATTTCAATTTTCAGGTATTACATCACCTACGAAAAGAGTAAAATGGTGATAGACGTGATGTCATTTCATAAGCGGATATGTTAAGATTCTTCTTTAAATGACTTCATTGAATTTAAGTTCAACGATATCTAATTTCGGACAATTTTAATGCGATCAAATGAAGTTAAAAAAACATACTTCATCAAATAAAGTATAAAATAACTAAACAGAAGTTAAAATGACAAATTTAAAAATGTTATGCACCAAATCAACAATACATTTCAATTTAACCACATGAATATAGAATTGTTTACATTTCCTGTTAGTTTTTAGTTTTGGGTATTAAAAACTTGTTTAAATCTATTTTGCTTACGAAAATTCTTACCATACCGTTTTTCATTCGTAGAAAGTTATTTAAATATAATTTTATTTGAAATTCAAATTTGAAAATCAAATCGTTAGGTTTTTTTTGTTTAAATAAAGAAGAGCATGCAATTCACTGAAACAGGAGTCTATCTCATTGTGAATTGAACACATTGCATTGGCCACCAAAACATATAATTTTTTTCTAAATGCTTTAAAAAATACCTATATGTACGTTTATAATATGAAACGACCATAGTTTGAAATGGCAGAGCTAATTTTGCTGAATCTATTGAATAGAAAAGCTGAGTTGCTTTTTCTCATATTTTCGGTTATTATAAAATGGCAAAAGTTGAAATTTACATTTTGTTACAAGTAAATACCAGCAACAAATTGAAGTGGGATACATAAGACTTTTTTAAGTCTTCTCAAAATTCTGGAGAACATATATTTCGTACATAGTCATGTATATGTACATATATGTACATAACTATACAAATTATATATGGACGTTTGAAATAAAAAAGAGGCTGGGATGCGACCCACACTCATGACTTTCCATCCCGTATGTCGATTTGTATTGCTTAAAAGTTTGTAGGTTTTGGTGTTGGGTTAAAAAAGTTGTTAGTTGAATTATTCATAAAATTGAAGAGAAAGTTTAGTTTGAAAATATAGCTTTGTTAAATAGATTTTTAGTCTAACATAAATTTTTACCAATTTAAAAAGCAGTCTTAAATTCTTACAAATTGGATGAATCAAATTAATTTAAGAGATATCAAGAACCGAACATCAATTTTTACCAAATTTGCGTACAATTTCTTGTACATTTTATTTTTTTTATGAAAAAACGGACTGTTGGATTTTATTAAAAAAAAACTACTTAAAATTGAAAACAATATTTTCTGTGAAATAAAAAAAGTTTGAAGATATTATTTTTAATTTTTGAAAAGCTATTTGTGTCGAAAATCATTTTTTTCCAACTTTTATTAATTTTTTGTTAAGGTTTTTATTTTTTGTAAAAAAGGCAATTCGATTTTTCTCAAAATTTTTCAGAATGTTGAAAACAATATTTCTTATAAGTTAAAATTAGTTGGAAGCCATAATCTCAAATTTATGAAAACATATTTGAGTGGAAATTCAATTTTTACCAACTTTGAGTAGTGTTGTTTTCAGGTTGTTATTTTTTATAAAAAAAAACTGTCAATTCGATTTTTCTAAAAATTTTCCAAATATTAAAAACGTTATTTTTTGCTGCACACATTTTTTTGGAGATAAAATCATTTTGTATTCGTAAAATTTTCGAGGTAAAAAAAATTGGATTTTTTTTTTAAAACATATATAAAATTTAATTCAAGGCTCTAGCGTTTTTGGTTCGTAAGATATTTAGGGTTAACTAAAATGTGCACCTTTCTTTTTGAACTGCTATGGTAAAAAAAATACCCACGCAATTTTCTTGAGAACCCTTCCTGCATTTTTCTGCATTTGACCTGCATAACAAAATTTATTTGAAGTCGATATCTCTTCTGTTTCTTCAGCTATGGACAAAAAAAACGTCGTGAACGTACGGACGTACGAATGTGCGCACGCACATACATCTTTCTTAAAATCTTTTATTTCGACTCTAGGGATCTTGAAACGTCGAGGAATTTCAAAATGTTCAATTTGACAAATCAGACCCATTGAAATAACCGCAGGAAAAAGATTTTCTAACAGGAAAAGGCTTGCGTATGATATTTTTTAACTTCCCTTTGGTAATTGGTCCGATTTGTAGTATTTGAAATTTCTCGACGTTTTAAGGTCCCTAGAAGCTAAAGGTATATTTTACTTGAAGTCATTTTTCTATAAATAATATACGTCAAGTTTTTCAGGACGGATTTAATTTACGTTTTTTCAAGCTATAAGATATTAAGTTATGGAGAGTAAGTCAAATGAAATAATACTAGTGCTGCGTTTTTTTTTTATAAATTATAAAATTAACGCAAGATTTTTATTTGCGGCCATTTGTGCAGTGAAATGTTGGCAACCCTGAAAAAAAGCAATTTGACAGCTAACAGTATAGGGTTATTAAAAATGGAGCGTTACACGATAGAACAACGTGTCTTCATTATTAAAGAATATTTCAAAAATAGTGAAAGCTTGGCGGCTGCAATTCGAAAATTTCATACAAAATATGGTCGGAATAGTGTTTTAACTTCGTCAACTGTGAAGAGATTCATTGAAAAATTCATGGAGACTGGATCCGATGGAGACGCCAAACACACTGGCCGTCCAAAAATAAGCCGTTCAAATTTGAATGTCGTGAGAGTGTTGCTGACAATCCAGGAACCTCAATTCGACGTCGTGGACAAGAATTGCAAATTTCAAGAACCTCTCTACAGCGTATACTCACCAAAGATCTGTGTCTTCATGCTTACAAAATTCAATTAACACAACAATTGAAGCCTAATGACCATGGACAGAGAAGAGAGTTCGTTCAATGGATTATTGAACATCAACAAATGGGCCCTGATTTTTCGAGCAAAATTCTCCTAAGCGATGAAGCATCTTGATGGCTCGTCAATCGCCAAAATTGCCGCATTTGGGGTTCGGAGAACCCACATGTGATTGTCGAAAAACAAATGCATCCACAACGCGTGACTGTATGGTGTGGATTTTGGGCTGGAGGCATAATTGGGCCATATTTTTTTGAAAATGATGCTGGTCAAGCAGTGACTGTTACTGGTGCTCTATATCGCGACATGATTACACAGTTCTTTCTGCCAAAATTGGATGTTATTGATGTGTCCAATATGTGGTTTCAACAAGACGGTGCCACATGTCATACAGCCCGTGAAACAATTCAATTACTGCATAAGACATTTCCAGGTCGTGTACTCTCTCGTTTCGGTGATCAAAATTGGCCTCCTAGATAGTGTGATTTAACAACATTAGACTTCTTTTTATGGGGTTATTTGAAATCACAAGTCTATGTCAACAAGCCCACAACCACCCGTGCATTAAAGGAGGAGATTCAACGCTGCATCAACGAAATTCAGCCACATTTATGCAAAATGGTCATGGAAAATTTCAACAAAAGAGTGCGCATGTGCATGCAAAGCCGTGGAGGCCATTTGTCCGATGTGTTATTCCATACATAACCCTATCCTATGTACTTTACGAGTCAATGAAAATATAACTATCAAAAAACTAAAAACCGCGTTTTCTATTTAATTCAAATCTTGCGTTAATTTTGGGACACCCTTTATTAATATTTAATAGAAACTTCACGGTCACATTAATGGCCAGTATCTCTTATGTTTTCTAGCTGCGATAATCACGAAGATTTACTATCAATATTTTAGAATTTTAAGCTATATATGCTACAATATTGAGGAATTGTCAAGATATGTTAGCCGGAGAAATTTGTATTCGTGTGCTGCAATGAAAATTTCGTATTGTCATTGTAAAAGGATATTTGTCAAAGTTTAATGACCACGTCAATGTATTTAGTTGTTAGGATAAAATTATCCTTGGAAGACACCAGAAGTGGCTAGAATAGGATTTTTAACTTGCAAATTTAAAGCGGACATTATTGTTCGCAAGGTAAGAAGTAATCTGTTTTATTAAAAACGTTTAAAAACCTAAAGAGAAGATTTGGAGATAATAGGACTATGATAAATTTTGTGACAGACCTGTTTTTATAAGAAACCGTGCTTTGCTTGGGTGATTAGGAACCTAGAATAAAAACTGAATAGTTCATAATAAATTCTTCCAACATTTTTGGGATATGAGAAAATACATATATGGCTATTTCATAGTTTTTGGCTCTTTTTTGTGAATTAAAGAAAGTGAAAGAATAGTTCGACCTTAAATATAGCCTCAAGCCATTGTTCAGCGAGATATTTTATCTCACACTCAACCAATTTGAAAACGTTTAACTGTATTGTATATGTATAAATACACCACACATGTGATTTTTTATTATTATACTGAAAAATGTATGATGTCATGAATACAGAGTGACTTTTCTACCTTTGGGTTCGTTTGAAACTATTTTTGATTATTTCCTAACTAACACTAGAAAAATTACGCTTGTGCACGCATTACACACACACATAAGTCCTTATTACTATCAAATTAAACTTTTTACTCCCTTAAGGATATTATATTAATAAAGTAGTGCAGGGATCCACTTATGTATGCAGGAGGCTATGTACTTATACAATACACCCTCAATCTTGTTGGGTTTTCATTAATGAACCACAAGTAATGCGGTTTAGATTCATTAACAATTTAAGCTTCAATTCACGTATCATTCCCCTAAAGCTCTGGCCAATTAATCCACCTTTCCGCATATCGACCTCAGTACTCAATGATACACCCACCACTCCACTGATATATAAATGCGCATCTGTTTGAATTTATGCAATATGCTCGGGCTCGCAAATATACATCATCGGTTGTGTTAATGTCTCCCTTAAAAGCCTTTTATGGTTAAAAAGTATTTCAAAAACAGCTTAATGTTAACAAATCAAAATGGACATGGACACCCTTGAGTAAATAAACAATGCCACCGCAATCCTGAGTCATTTCGTCAAAATTGCGATTTGAACCACTTCAGCGATGTGAATAAGACT
Organism: Eupeodes corollae; assembly: GCF_945859685.1. Classification (NCBI taxonomy): domain Eukaryota; kingdom Metazoa; phylum Arthropoda; class Insecta; order Diptera; family Syrphidae; genus Eupeodes; species Eupeodes corollae. The sequence goes on along the minus strand of NC_079147.1, from coordinate 173,597,573 downwards.
ACTCTCTCCTCATACATATCCTGCCTTTCCACCAGGTAACCGCAAATAACCCTGCAAATGGAATTTTAAATTAACGACCGCACTGTGAGACAGAAACAAAGGGAGAAGAGACTAAAGCGGCTCATACTCCATATAGCCTACCTTTCTTGGGTAAATCTGGACAGGTCCCGGACCGACTATACCATTGCCAATGTCGATTCGTTTTAAGTTGATGCAAAACGGGTGAGTAGAAAGTATATATTTGTGTGTGTTTGTTGCTTTAGGTCAAAGGATGTCCATAAACTAAATTCGTATAAAGGACGAGAAAAGGGTTGATTTTGAAAGCTGATGATGTTAATACTACTTTACTTTCAAAATTCAGAAATCCCTGAAATGGAAGCAGTTACAAATTTACTTAGTCCATGTTGATGAGAGTTATTTGAATCCTTGTGTATAACAAATATCGAGAGAAATTTGCGTAAAATTAATGAAGGCCTATTGCCATGCCATTCGTTTATAGCATTCTTATTCATTGACCTCAAATTGATGAGCTCATGTCCGATGAAACGGATTATAATGCCTTCAACCTCATTCAATTGCAACCACAAGTTTCCAAGCGAAATACGACTCGATGGATATGGAGGGATCACAATGAGATAATGGATATGGTAATGCGTGTAGAAATAAGGACTTTGCTTATATTTTGTTGATGATGAGCCATAGTAGTCTTTCTAAGGGATAGTTCAAGCAACATTTGTATATTCAATTCAGAAATCGAAAATGTATTTTACTAAGGTCTTAAATTTCATGAACTTTTATTTTTTCGATATATGTATGAGTAGGTAATAATTTAAAAGTAATGAAATTTTTCAAAGTTAGCAATGTATAAAATCATAGAGAGAAAAGTACAGAAGTGAAGTGGAATCGAACAAAGTGTAAACTACTTTAAGCCAAGAGATTAATTTGATGTCGGTTAATGCATGTTATTAAATGTTTGGAAAATCTGAATATTGTGGGGGTTAATGGGCCTCAACGCATTTACATCTCTTATAGGAATAAGTGCAGAGAAAACGGCAAACAAGGTTATATTTTTTGCGGTTTTAAAAGTATCTAAACGTAAATAAAACACGTATTAAATATTTTTTTCATCATGTTTCTTTTTTAATATAAAGTTTGAACGGTGACATTATGTGTGAAACACTACATCATGCAAGCATCGATCCTTTTTTTTTGGAAATTTTGACCACTTTTTGACACATATTGGAAGGTATCTCAGTCATAACTTGACGAGTTGGTTTTTAAGTGCTCAAAAGTTAAAGATTTATCTGCATATATACGGTCTTTCGCCCCACACAAAAAGTCTGGGAGTGTCGTTTGAGATTTTGTTGAGACACCGTCAAGAGATTTAATAGCAGCCTGAATTTCATAGAAGATGCGGATATCAGAAGTTCATATCACGTTTTCTCTTAGCCAGGAAAGAACCTTTTGATCTCTAAAATTTCCGAGTGGAAGACGCTACAATGATTAGGGAGGCGGAATAAAATGCTTAGATTAAGCTTTTCTGAGTACACACCACTACCATCTCCCTCATTTGTCTTGGATCCATCTGTGTAAAAATTAATACTTTTGTTATCCAGGAGTTTTTTATCTTCAAATTCATCTCTGAATGGAATTTTTTCCAAATAGGGATTTAGGAAGAGTGTAGTCAAAGTACTTTGGTATTCCAACTAAATTTTTTGTCCAATATCAGACCAAGATATTTGGCTTCATTGGTAAAAATTAGTGGTACACCTTTTATTGAAGGGGGTACATTAGATATTAGTAGTTCGTTAACCACTATGTTCCACAGGAGAGGGGGCAGAACACCACCTTGCGGAGTGCTTCAGACTGACAGACCTTTTGTGCAAAAATCCCCCAACTTAGAGTTGATGATCCTGCTTTTTAGAATTACGTTAATCAACTCACAGATTGAGTATTCGACGTTTAAGGTCGTCAAAGCAGAAGTGAGCGGATGTGTCAACGTTGTTGGAAGCGCCCTCAATATCTAGGAAGGCCACCATATTTTTTGAAAAGCCTTCTACAACCTTTATTGAGTATTTCTAGTTCAGCAACCCACCAATATGGTTTCTTCTTTCCCCGCACTGTAGTGAGGGGACAGTCAATTTCCATGGCTTTATTGAGGGCTGGTGGTAAGCTCATCGACTTTTTGATCAAGTTCAAGAGCGCACAAGGACGGATCAGAAAGTTCTGGTTTAATCAGACTTTTCAGATTTGCCCTATATTTGGTGTTCTTGGATGAGAATGACATCTTTCCTAGTTTTTGATAGGCGGAGAAGAAGGGAGGCCGAAGCCATTTTAGAGTGTTGGAGATTAATCTGTAGTATTTGCAGCATTTTGGCTACAAATAGGCAGATCGACCTCCACCACTGTTAAATCCAGTTCATCCAGATCAGACGAAGAGGAACCTAACAGTTCATCTTCTTCCCCACTGGGAAGAGCTTTGTCGTTTGCGTCATCCGTCTCCATTAGGGACAAACTTTTGACGTTTTCAGAAGAAGACTGTGCTGCTGGGAGGTTCGGGTTGCTGATCCTGATCTTTTCACTAATGTCATCTGAACAAGAGGGTTCTTTGAGTATCCATGCGCGAGCTCTCGGCCTGCAAGAAATATCTTCCTTTGCAACAACCTCGAGTTTTGCGCCTGGCCAGACTTCGCCCAGCATGCCGACAGCAAGTGTATAGAGATCGCTCGACCTCTGATCGTTACAAGCGATGAGTATGTAATCGCTTGTTACAGGTGGTGGACCCGGATGCTCTCTTATGACTTTGAGAAAACCAGCAGAGAGATCCAGTTTCACCATCTGCCAACGGTCAGAGGCAATCGTGCCATCAATACTGCTCCTATCAATGACCGCGACTATGATCTTTTTAGGCTCTTTAAGTACATCACTAAAAGGTTTAGTGAGAGGTACTCTAGCCATATTGGGAGTGCTGGTGTTCTGCACTTTGGGGTTTTTAGGGACGGGAGTGGACTCCTCCAAAGAACTTTGTCGCTTTGACGTGGAGTCGTAGCGACTAGTTTCATCTTGAATCTTGCTAATGAAGGGATTACTTCTATCCCCCAATGTTGAACCAGGGGATTTTAGAATCCTCGTCGCATATCCCCGTTGTTTATAAGAGCTTCTAGGAGCATTCTGGAGATGTTTACTCTCTTTAGTAGTAGAAAGATTTCAGAGAAAGCGTTTTCGTCAGTGATACATCCTGTACCGCACACGAAGATGGGCAGTGACTTGGCACAATCCCTTCTCCGTTGTTTGGCACAGATGCAACGACAGTCGACGTTGCCTCCGAACTGCCACCCGGTGTAGCTGGAGTACAGGTTTCACATTTTTGCTTTGTGTTTTGGTTTTGTTTTAATTTATACATAAGATTCCCACGAGTAGGCGAAGTAAAGGGGGGTCCATCTGTGCAAAGATTCGCTTACACAGATAAGGCTAGCTAATCCGGAGGTCGCCTGGTATCCGGATACTCCGTTAACGACTGAGCTATTTTTAGAAATTGAGCCCTCAGCCTGGCTGATCATCGGCATGGGTCGAATAACACCTTAGATCCAGACCAATTGGGAAGTTGAAAGGAGAGACGAACAGCAATAAGGCCATAAGCATCGTAACTCTTTTAAAAAAGGGACAATAATCTATATGATAATGATCTTCAAAATTGACTAATTCAAATACCTGATGATGATAAGTTATGAACTCGATGACAGACCCTTTCGTTATATCACTAAATATCTTATATGTACTTCTGAAACCTTAAGAGAATGTGTTTAACATAGTAGTAAAGTTTATAACTGACATATTTTTCATTTATACTTACTGCTTACGAATCACATTTAAATTTAACATATTTTGTACCACTTCACAGAACTTTTTCTCATCATTTCCAAAAACACACTCAAAAGATTTAATTGCACACAAATTAGTCCATTGATAAAGTGAATGAACGATTACGAAAAAGAAAATTTAAAAATCCCATTTTCTTCAACATAATTTTTAAATATTAAGTCCTTTAAAATGACATCTTGTGAAGAATATTGGTTGTGAACTTAAACGCTCAAGCGAAGCTTAAGAATACCCTGCTTTCATAAATGTGAATACTTTACTTTAATAGTGACGTGGAAGGGATATTTTTAAAATTATACAACTTTTTCTTTATCTACGCAGTCAGAAAGTAAAGACTTAGAGATTGTGCTGAATTAAAAATAACATTCTTACACTATTCGAAAAATACGAGTAGATGGCTTTCTATCCTGATGTTTTATATCTTGCTTATGTACAAAGTCAAAAAGGCCTAACTCGAGCACATGGATGGCCTGCCTAAGAAATTATGTTATTTAATTGAAAAATGATATGAATAAAAATGTTAATGTTAAATACAGTGAATCGTGGTAAGAATCTTTTGAAGAATTCTAAGTCTTATTATGGCCAAAGTGCAGCGAGAAGAATGTTAGGTCAAAATCAAAAAAACAGTGTGTGCTTTATTTTCAATGAAAGAAGGGACTTAATTATTTAATCATTTTTGTTATTTAAAGGGCTTTATGTATTTTATGGTATCATTTACTGTAGGTAACTTAAATGAAAAAATGGGACTTTTCTTTTTTGTTAATTCTCAGTGGAACGAAACCAGAAACAAACTGATATTAGTTTGGTTTCAAATTAAATTATATTGCGTTCTATTTAATTTAATTTACTTTGATTAACTTTAATTGTGTGTTTAAATTAAATTAAATTTAATAAAAAAAATAAAATTCTACGAAAGGTTAACTTCTATAAATATCCATGATACGAATGAATCCATTGTAATCCACAATAAAAATATATTCATCAGAAGGCGTTTTCCTAATTTTGCCAATGATACTTTCTGTAATAACAAAATTTACTTTTCTTAAAAATAAATTTATAAAAAATATTTAATTTTCTATCGGATTCTTGGAATTTTGGCTTTTCGGGTTGAAATTTTGGAATTTAGGATATTCAATTCTCGGTATTTTGTGCTATCGGCACGTCGCCTTTCTTGATTTTTCCCTTAACTCTTTTGAAGTCTCTGGTTGAGCTTTAACGTGAGTTCCAATTTTATAAAATAAATTAAACAAAGCTTCATAAATACATACTATATTTCAGACCAACCTCCAACATATTAACTTTTAAGCCAGCTAATATTTCATTCACAAATGAAGTGATTTATGATTATGATTATGAGTATGCATTTACGAGTCTAGTATATAATATTAAGCCAAATCATGAGCAAAAATATAATGCATACATAGGTTTATTTTCGCATTGAATACAACACTTCCCGTTCTATTAAATATTTCTATTAGCTTCACCTATGAATCTAAATTGACATAAGTGACACACAGGTGGATTCAAATGTCATTCTTTCACTCTCAACAAAAGCCAACTTTGTACCAAAAGGACGACGAGAGCTAGCATCTCGGTTCATACATCTCGTTAGTTAAGTCACAAGGATAACAACAACGGTATGTGTACATATGTACATTATATACATCCACAATAGGAACATTATATGAAACACAACATTAACCAACCCGACTTTCACTATGGGAATAAAATAAACCATCATCCAACCAATGAACAGAGACAAACTTGCTGTCCTGTGAGTTTTGTAACTGTACAGTGTATATGATAAAGTAATGCGAGTGCTATACATTAATTAAAACAAATTAAGGCCAGCCACAGGCGCATCCATATACACAGTTGGTCATACAGGATTCTGCATAACCAGCAAACTATACTCAACAATACGTAGTCCTTTGAATGAATGAACGAAGGCTGCACATGGGAATAACCGGGTAATCTGTGGTGGCATTTTGTCCTTTTTGGTCCCTTTAAACTGGGACTTTTGTTTTTTATTCTTTTTTTGGAAGAAAACTATCCCCACACAAAACACAACTCCAAGTCCATAGTGTTTGTGTATATAGTTTGGTCCTTTGTTTCAATTATTTTACCCGTCCTCCGCCGCCGCGCCGCACCGAGTCGTTCTTGTTGTTCGTGTTGTTTCAAACTTTCTGTTTGGAACTCAAAATATACCAACCAAGGATGCGATACACCGAAATAGGTGGAGATGCAGAGGAGCGCTTTGATAAATTGATATAAATTATTGAAGGAAATAGTTATTTTTGGAAAGTCGATACATCCTTTGGCGTCACGTTCACGTACCAAGAATAAGCTCCGAACAACACACGATGCTGTACTTTTGATTCGATTTTTCTTTTCTTTCTACACGCGACTTGTCGGCAATAACTGTCTTCTAAATCAAAACTTCCTTGGGGAATTTTCGGGAGTTACTCTCTATAAACTTTCGTTGCAAACAAAATCGACAACAAAAAAATGAAACAAAACCATTATTTTTTATTTTGAAAGAGCGTGCAACACTTTGGTTTGGTTGTTTTATTATCCTAAAGGTATGTTATACAGTCATAAAATAAGTTAATAAATATAATAGTTGAAATAAGACCCATTGTTTCTGAATTTTTTTTTTAGGAGAAGCGTATTGTACTAGGACCTGAACTCTCAAAACTTCATAGAATATTGGTCTTGGCTTTTAGCACGATTATGATTTCCATATATGCACTCGGATAAATTTAAAAGTATATTAACTCGGTTTCTAAAGACCTTACGAATAATACTTTGTGTTGATTTGTGATGTTAAGTTTTATCATCATGATCAACACTCAAGGTATTAATACAGTACTTACATATGTTAGATCAAACAACAAGAGCCGTATTTATATTTATAATTTTTTTATGGATTTACCAATACTTCGACATTACTTTCTTCTCAAAAAATACAAAAAACATATCTCTTATAAATTACCATTCACTAATTGGGTTCGTTAAAAGTACTTGCAGTTCTGCTGGACTTGTTCGAAAATACATCACAAATATTGGTAAAAACCAGTCGTTTTTGTTTAGAAATCTAGTGCTTTGTAATTTGCCCTTCTGTGAGCAAGTACTTTTGACCTATATGCTGCATTTAAAATTTTCTTTATTTTTTTATTTCTCGAATTCAAAGAAATGTTTCGAGTTAATTTCAAGTCACGTAATTTTGTGAACGATACGCATTTCGATGCTAAAACATTATAAGGGGAGGTTTAAAAAACTCCACTTCATATACATAGGTTTGTTCTTCCTCCGTTTTTTATTTTTAATTTTTATATAGGTACCTGACGTGCACTCATAGGTATAATACAATCACCTTTTATACCCGTGACATATGGGTGGTAGAAATACGTGAGATTTTGGTATAAAATATTGCACTCAATTTCCTGTGGGTTGTCTATGTGCTAGTGCTGGTTTGGTTAATGCTGCTCTTGTGGTTTTTGGAATGGAATGTCACGAGAGAAGGACGAAAATGCATAATTTAATTGAAACATTTTTTAAGTCTCTATAACTTCGAGTAGGCATATATACATATGTATGTACAAAATTGTGGCCGCGTAAATTGTGATTTACCTGTAAATCACCGTACAACGCCCTATTTTGTTCACTATACTTTATTCTTGATGATATCCGATTTTGTTTGTAAAGTAAATGATATTTAACCAAAAAATTACAGACACGAAATGAACAAGTGATGCAGTAATACATTGGTGAATACGTTAATTACCAGTTGGAAATATTGTTTTATATAGAGACAGTTTGGCCTTTTAATGTGATTACATTCTCATTGGTCTATCAAAAAATTGAGCTATCCATTAATATATTTTAAGTTTAGTTTGTCAGTTCAACATGAATATATTAACACTTGAACACGCTTCCAAATTGTGCAAATTTTGCTCCAAACAATATTGCCGTTAATCCTAATTTTCATTATCGAACTTTGTTTAGCCCCTTTTAGTTGATACGTCAATAAAGGAACCTGCAGTACTTGGAGTAACGATAAACAGAGTATGGTTTGAGACACTGTGACATCCAGAAAATTTACTCTTTGGTGTATTATATGGGTTGGTGGAATAAAAAAAAACAATCCTTGACTGAACTTTACAGTCAAGGTAAACGCATAATTTCTCGTTAGGGATGTCGTGATCGTGTAATTTAACACCGATTGACTATTTTCTGTGGGGATATGAGAAGTCACTAGCCTAAATCGATTAATCGAAAACGACTGATCATTTAAAGAACAAAATAGCCACGTTTTTGATGTAATATTCAGTTTAAATATTTGGAGTATTTAATAAAATTTTCGAAAAAACTTCATAAGTTTTAAGATTTCACCTGTCTCACATAAATATAAGAGAACCAATTATGTTAAACAGTTTTTAATAGAAAATGTTAAAAGGCTTTAAAAGTAATTTTTGTTTTTGTTACTATCTGTTCTCTTAACAGGGATACATCAAGTTGGTGAAATATATAGCAGAAACTAAAACTAACGAAACCATTTCTGTAAAACCAATCAAATAGATTAAAATGAAGACTTATAATTAATAATAACAATTTTCAGAAACTTTGTAGGATACGAAAATGATTGCAAACGTATTTACATATGTAAGTTTCAACTGTTTGGCTTGAAACTTCGATAATGGAATAAGAATGATTCCAATAATTTGATTGTAAGCTTCAACTGTTTGGCTTGAAACTTCGATGGTGGAATAAAAATGATTCCAATAATTTGATAAAGACACGAGTTGATGCAGTAAAGAACTATATTTTATAATTAAATTAACAAATAAAAACATTATTAACAAAACATAACAACAAGAATAATATTAATAAAGATACCTAAATCAATAATTATGTCGGCTTTGAAATCTTTGATACTACTTATTGAACAATTTACATACGATTGAAAATTAGTATAAAATAATAAAATATTAATATTGAAAAGTAAGATCCTTAATACTAGATGTAAATATGTAGAGTGTTTTAGCAAAGTGTCGAGAGGGTAGAAGAGATCTGGCAAAAGTAGTTATTATGGTGGCTAAGTTTGTGAATAAGATGGCAACAAACTTACACATATATACATAGAACGCGATGATTTGTACTTTGCAAAATTTCTGATGTGATGATAGGGGAATTGAATTCTTTAAAAAAGTTCTATTTCGTTTGAAAAAAAGAAGTAATTTTATCGTCCAGTGATTTCATTTTATGTCGATTTAAAAAAATCATCTTTGTTTTATTCCATTTCAAACTTATATGCCTTAAAATATTAAAAAAGGAAGTTTTGTTCCACTAATTGTCTTATTGAGGAACTCTTGTTATGTAAAGTGATTCTTTTCGAAAATCTCTAGTTCCTCAGCCAAGGCGAAATTTCTCAGATTAGGAAATCCTTATTCATAATCCCAGTACATAAAATGGGCCCAAAGCGTTATGTTAACAATTTCCAAGCTTTCACATATACCTAAACTATTTTGTGTGAAATATAATGTTCCTTAGACAGCATGGTTTTCTTAATTGTTGGTATACAACCACTAACACTTCTTTGAATTTTAGTCTTCCACATTCTCTGCCTAAGAAGAAGGTTACGAAGTCGATGTTATTTCAACAGATTTTAGCCAGACCTTTGACAAAATCTCCCATATAATATTGAAATATCCCATTCTTGGTTTTTCACAAGCCCTTGAAGTGTGGGTTTCTTTTTACCTACAAAACCAATATTATCCATTTCTTAGCTGTTTTTTTCTTCAAGGCAGCCACCTAGGCCCTCTTTAGTTCATTCTTACAATCAATGATCTTGAAAGGATCTCTCGTAATAACCCCTTTACCCTCCTCTTAGGCCGCGTTTCCATTTGCAAGAAAACTTCTGCAATAAATGTCCGATAGTCTGTCCGACAGTGAATTGCAAGTGGAAACTACCAAGCAATTTCTATCGCGACAGTACTTTCATAACTTCTTGCCAGTATTTGCAAGTGCAATTAATTGCTAGTTTAAACACATTTGTATCGACTTGCGACAGTTCTTGCAGCTTATCGAAACAGTTTCGTATATCTCGCGCAAGTAGCTGGTTGACGTCTTTGCTTTACACATACAAAATGAGTAAAATAAAAGGTTGTGAATGGCCTCGCGAAGAAGTTATGCGTTTAATTGAAGTTTACGAGTGTAATCCATGTTTATGGAATAACGGGGCGAAAATTACAAGGACCGAATTAAAAAAAATCTGTTCTTAATAAGATCGCGGAGGAGTTTGTAACGGATTTGGTGTCTTTATTTAAAAATTCGCGATGTCCTGCGTTTCTCATGACTTCCTCAGGACCACAGGATTCCCTAAGCGAAACAAGAGAATTTAAATAAATTGTCCAGGCAACAATGTACGACTCGGCATGCTTGCTTTTCCCATTGACCAGCTCGTCGGTGGGGTGGGTACTTGTACTTGCCGCTGGACTACCGTACAGTATCTATCATGCCGATTATACCAGATATATTTTCAAGCAATCTATTTGAACAAATTTTTATTTTTTTATTTTTGTGTAACCCTAGGTGTAATTTGGGTTCCGGAGTGTAACCCGCCCTCAATTTCTACTAAAAGAAACGCCATGGTTATTGAGCCACTCACTATTATCTACTCGATAACCCCTAATTTGAGCTTAAGAAGTTCCCTAAGAACTAATTCTAATCACCTTCACATCGTCCGAATGAAACATCCCTAAACCACTTCACTTCACACTAAATAGAAAATCATTCCATCATAAGAATTAGATCAACGAATAATCATAAAATAATTCATTTTAAATAGTTTTTATTAAATAACGAAAATCCAAAATTTTAAAAATATAATAAATTCAAATAAAAAAAATATGACTCAAAAAAATTCAGTTAATTGCAGGCAATAACTATAAAAAAAATTAAACAATTAATTTGTGGAGATTGAGTGAGAACAACTAAACTTTCTCGTATTAAGTCTCTCATTCTTTATATTGAGCGAAAGGAATGAATTAAAACTCTCTTCATAAAAAAAAAAAAATTAAATTGATTGTTTGTTGTCTCTCACTCTCACTCAAAAACAAATTGTTTGGAAAACTTTAAACAGGATTTTTCTTTAAGAGAATTCTAAAAATGAATTTCTCATTTTAACTTTAAGATCTTATATCTTATTATCTTTTACTTTGAATTTTATTTTTTTGTTCACTGATCAAATTTCAACATAGTTAACACAAATAATTTAAAAAGAAGTACAACTTACCGGCTCTCCAAAGTTGATGTGCACAGCAGCTTTGATGTCCGATGTGATCTATATACATATATGTAAGATGTGTTATGCATAAACTTGTAGAAATTTGTCAGCTTGAACAATAGACGTTTACGTTTTTTTTTGTAAAGCGATATTTCGATTTATGATGATATGATGAATATGAGGTTATGATGAATATATTAGGATGATGATGATGATTGTATAGATGGTGTTCGATCAACGATGATAAATATAATATATGTGCGTATATATGTAGATGGTTTAATCAATTTAATAATTGGAATGTTGAGTGCTGTTGGCGAGGCTCGTGGGAGTTATCGCCTGAGCACGTGCGAGCCCCCGATGGAGTTGCCACGATCTCTGCACACCTTGGCTCTAGCTCGATGGTATCAAAAGCTATACAGAACACCAAGTAGGTACAGTCACGCAGAGATCGCTAATCACTTTTTCGCGGTTCTGATTGAACCAGCTTCGCAAATTTCTTCGCCAAGAAGCACTTATATATATTGTAAAATATATATTAAATATATATTGTAAATGTGTATTACACACTACACAGCCTATTAAAAATTAAAAAAAAAACTAGTTTTAGAAATTAAAGTTATATCAATTTAGGAAATATCACTTTTTGTGACTTTCTTGTTTTTACCTTTTAAAATTGGCTTGCAGCTTGAATGATTAAATACAACTCTGCCTTTTAGTATAGTTTTCTTTTTCTTGTTTCTTAGTTTAATCTTAGATCAATGTTTTAAACACTTTTCTCTACACTATATCTTGTGGTCTTGAGTGAGTGATCTGATCTTCACGATGGTTGGATAAGAAAGAAAGATTAGCCGGAAAAAGGAAAGTTGGGATTGCGATCGGTCGAAAGAAGGGTGTTTTCGAAATTTCGAACATCGCAAATAAGAAATACTTAGTAAAGGCCTGTAATCATTTTCATTCTATGTTTTTTTCGGAGTAAGTATTTGTTTATTTTTTCTGAAGTGGACCATACACAACATTTTAATTTCTTGTCTATGAAGACACGAAATAAAAATGGAAAAGGACACACCTGATCTAAAATTCATTTTAATGAGATGTAATCATGTTCGCAAGTCCTTAGCGTGAATAATTCCTAAAGGTTTTCCATTGAGGTCTTCCAACTCATAAAGATTATTGCTAACAATTTTCTTTATTTTTGCTTGGATGAATTTTGGGCATAACTTAGCATTTCGTTTTTTGGACTTGTCACTTAATATAAAGTTGCGTTTCAAGACAACTTGCCCTTCTCTGAATTTGCAAGTTTTGCTACGAGTATTATATGTCTTTTCATAAGTCTTATGTGCTTTAGCCAAGGATTCTTTGACGCGATTATGAATAATGTTCATCTTACAGGCTTTCGGTAAAATTTTGAAATCCGAGTTATTTAATCCATTGAGATTTTTAAGAAGCTTATAGTCTGAACCATGTTCTAACTTACATTGTCCAAAAAGTGCTTCGTGTGGTGACATTTGTATGGCTGAGTGAACGCTTGATCTTAGTGCACTAAGGATAGATACTAAATGTCTATCCCAGTTCGATTGATCTAAGACGATGTAGGATCTTATAGCGGCCAAGATTGAGCGATTGGCACGTTCACTAGCGTTAGCTTGTGGTGCATATGAAGCTGTCCTTATATGTTTTGTTCCATAAGAAACAAGAAATTTTGAAAACTCTTTTCCTATAAATTGTTTCCCATTATCTGATAGAAGAGATTCTGGTACTCCAAAAAGTGAAAACACATCTTCTTCTAAAAATTGAATCGCAGTTTCCGCTGTCGCTTTTCGTATTGCTTTTGCAAGAATAAATTTAGTTAATTGGTCAAGACAAACGATAATATATGAATTTCCCTTTTTGGATCTCGGATACGGTCCTAGGAAATCAACAAAAACATGTTGAAATGGCCTTTCAACGACAAATGATTGTCCCATTGGAGGTCTTAAAATTGTATTTGGAGCTTTGGAACACTTACAAATTATGCATTCTCCTATGAATGATTTTACTTCAGCCGCCATATTGGGCCAATAAAATCTTTCTCGAAGACGGTATAAGATTTTGGTGATCCCACCATGTGAAGCTCGAGGGGGGTCATGCGCCAATCGTATAAGATTTTGAGTCAGTGCCGAAGGTATCCACAGCTTCCATACGCAATCATCTTCTATAGGGTCTCCTGTACAATGACGGACTTTCTTGTAGACAAAATTTTCTGAAATTTGTAGGTCTGGTAGCTGGGATTTATTGTTCTCTATAGTTTTTATTAATTGCATGTATTCATCCGACTTAAAAGCCGGGTCATCAAGATCAACCTGTAGGACTTCGGAGGAGGTTAATGCACTGAGGGATGCAATTTCATCTGCAGCATACACTCGAGATAGCGCATCGGGTGCCACATTTTGAGAACCCTTTCGGTGTTCTATAACAAATGAATACTTTTGTAGTCTTAAACTCCACCGAGCTAATCTCCCATTCAGGTCTTTTTGGCTCATGAGCCACTTAAGACTCGAATGATCGGTCACTATGGTAAACTCATGACCTTCAACGTAAGGACGGAACTTTTCTACACCTAACACTGCAGCTAAGCATTCTAGTTCTGTAACACTGTAGTTACGTTGAGCTTGGTTCAATTTATATGAGTAATAATAGATTGGTTTTTCTCTACCTTCTTCATCAAGCTGACTAAGAACGCATCCTACTCCTGTTGAAGAAGCGTCGCATGAGATAACAAAAGGTTTTTCGAAATTCGGATTAATTAAAACCGGAGCACTTGTTAGAGCCAACTTTAACTGATCGAAAGCTTGCAGAGCTTCCGGAGTAAAGACGAAGGTCTTGCTCTTCTTTAAAGTATTTGTAATTGGTGTAGCTAGAGAGGAATAGTTTGGCACAAAACGCCTGTACCAACCGGATAAACCCAAAAATCTTCGAACTTGTCGAGGAGTTTTTGGCGTCGGAAAGTCTCGTATGGCAGCAACTTTGTCGGGATCTGTCTTAACACAACCTCCTCCAACAATGTAACCTAAATACTTCAATTCTTTAAAACAAAATCTTGATTTTTCGAGGTTTATTGTCAAGCCTGCTTTTCGCAAAAGAGAAGCTAAAGTTCGAAGTATCTGTGTATGTTCCTCAAAAGTTCCTGAAACAATCAGCAGATCGTCCAGGTAGACAAAAATGTTTTGTTTCAATTCATTTGGTATAACTTTATCCATAAGTCTACATAAACGTTGGGCTGCATTGCAGAGTCCGAACGGCATGACTTTAAAGTGATACAATGGTCTACCGGGAACGCTGAATGCTGTCTTTTCTCTTGCCGATTCTGCTAGCGGAATCTGCCAGAACGCGTCTTTCAGATCGACACTGCTAATGAAGTGCGTTTCTGACTGGCGACTTAATAGATTTTCTATATGGGGGAAGGGATATGCATCGTTCTTGGTTACTTTATTTAGTTTCCTGGAGTCCAGACACAAGCGGTTTTTTCCTGGCTTGCGCACCAGAACTACCGGAGAACTCCAGGAACTTTCACTTTCCTCTATGACATCCATAGCTAGCATTCTGTCTAACTCTTCATACATCATCTTTTGAATAGCTGGTGACACTGGATAACTTCGCTGTTTTATGGGCTCAGTATCGACAGTGTTAATCGTGTGTTCTTCTAAAACTGTCCGCCCAAGCCCTTCTTTGGCATAGGATGGAAATAAACGTATTACCTTTTCAATTTCAAAATCTTGTTCAGCTGACAATTCATGAGCATTTGAATCACCTTTTCTAAGAGAAACTGGGCAAATTTCGGAGATGATTTGCGGTGCTATCTGGAAAACTTTCCAAAAGTTTATACCGAGGTATAACGATTGTTCCAAAGATGGAACTAAATACAATTTAATTTCTTTTGTAATGTTTTTGTAAGTTAGCTTGGCAGATATTTCACCAACGATTTGCTGGGGTTGACCACTAGCTGTACGCACCTTAGAATTGAAATTTTTATAAGATAATCCTAAGTCTTGTAACAACTGCATGCAACCAAATCCTAGGCAACTGATGCTTGCACCACTGTCTAACAAGCCAAGCATTGTCTTTCCAAAAATGGAAACGCTAGCATAGGGTCTTGGATCGTCTGTGTCACAGAGCGTTGTTGAACTTATTTCACGATGTATTTTTTTCTTTTCTTTAAAACGATTTCTAAGTTTTTGAATGTGTTGTGGAATCTGACCAAATATTTTTTTGCGAACTTCATAATAATTTTGTAAGCGATCGTGAAGTGATACTGGTTTACTTGAAGATAAAAGAGGTTTGTTCCTGTCGGAGTTATCTCTTTCCAGGATTTTTATTTGAGAAGTTTCGTCAAGTGTCTTAGAAGTGTTTTGAAAATTTTGTTTATGGGACGCATCAGGTGTTTTAGTTAAGTCAGGTTGTTTGTCAAATTCAGGTGTTTTTACAGACTCAAGGACAGAAGTAAAGTCTGGTTGAATAAAATTAAATTTATTTTTATTTATTTTTGTTCCGGGTTCTCTCTCGGATGACAAAACTCCCCGGTCGTAGGATTGCCACGCTTTTGGTTTCCCGAGCATTTTGAACAATTTGGTGTGGTTGTATTATCCAAACCACATTTGTAACAGAATAAATTCCGTTGAGGATTTGGACATTGAACAAACGAGTGTCCTTTTGTTTTACAATTCCAGCAAATATACTTTGACTGGTTTTGTGAAACATTTAATGAATTTAGATCAAAAGGATCTTCATCTTGAAATGAATTATCGAGTTCACTTACTTGCTTTTTGAAACTATTTTGTTGGAATGGTTTTGTTCTTAAAGCTTCATTCTGTTGGGCATGTTTTTCAATGGACCGACAAACATAAACCATTTCAGCCAAGCTTTGCGTATTAAAAGTTATGAGAAGCTCGCCAGTTCTTCTCTTAACGTTCTGTTTAATTAAATCAATGAGTTCTCGTCGCGATTTTGGGTTTCGCAGACGAGCATTCATTACCAAAATAGCATTGTAAAAATCATCGAAGCTTTCATTTACTCCCTGCCGACGATCGAACATCTTACGAGAAAGTTCTGAGTCGGTTTCGATGCTTCTATATTGTTCTATTAGTGCAAACTCTAAGGTTTGCCAATTTGCGTTTGGATTTGTCTTGAGAAATGTCCAGAACCAACTTTCGACAGTTCCTGTGACAAATAAATGAAAGTGAAGAAACAAATCTTCCCAAGATGCGTTGTAGCTTGCCTTGAGTCGTTTTAAGCGAGTGAGAAAATCATCAACAGTCATTCTGATGTTGTCGAACTTTAAACTCCACTTGTGAAATTCCAGTGCTCGACTAGAGCTAGCTTGTGAAACATTTCGACTTAAGTTGGGACTGGGAGCATTTAAGTCAAGTGCATTCATTTGACTCAAAAAGTTTTGAGCGTTTTCACTCGGGTGGTATGGTATAGGAGTTTCAACTGGCCTTGCGTTGGGGTTGACAGTACTATTCTCTTCAGGAGGTGCTATACCATGAAGGGATCCTATCTCAACTGCTGGAGTGGGTACTCTTAAAGTATCCCGAATAGTAGTAATAATTTCCTCTCTAATTTTGACTCTCTCTTCCTCATACTCAGCTTTTCTAGAACGTAAGTCCTCTGCCCTACTCAAACCGATTGTAGCATTTACGATATTTGTTATATATCGTTGTAAACTTTCGTTAAAGGAAACATTTGGAGGAACTTCATCTTGAGGGTCAATAACTTGACCATCCAAAGGAAGTACTTGCTCCTGAACAGATTGAACTTCATCTTCGGCTTCGTTGTTAGTTGAAGAAGCCATATTCGAACCACTAGCGTCTGTAGGTCGTGGTCGTGAACTACGGGTTGGAACTTTTGAAGATTTCTCTTTAGATTTGTCTTTGGATTTGTCTTTTGATTTATCTCTTGGTGGAGCCATTTGGTAAGTTTACTGAAACTCAGCTCAAGAGTTGCTTTTATAGCAATAAATTGAAAAAAATGTATGTCTATGAAAAGTATTCGAAGTAATAACTTATACTTGAAGTGATCGCTATGCAATCGCAAAAATCAAATTATTAATAAAAAAAAATGCAGTCGCAGCAAAAGAAAACAAAATAGAATAAATGTTTCAAAATATTTTGCCGTAAGCAAAAACAAAAAAAATATCAAATGTTTATAAAAAAAATGAGTAGTAAAAATAAATCATATGTGCTTATGAAGGATACAGGAGATGTTCATATCGACGACGATGTGATTGAAAAAATAAAAACTTGTTTTTCTAAACTGTTTGTGACGCAGCTAAATATATGATAAACATGTATCTTAAATACTTAATTAGGTCGTTATAAATAAGCATATAAATAGTATAATTGTCAAAAAAAAATGTATTATAAGTGAGATTCGAATATTATTATTATATTTTTTTTTTTCGCAACAATAATTTAGGATGTTCGTAAGAATTAACATGAAAGCTGCTGGCGGAGTATGATTTCTCAGAACTAACACCTCCCGGTCATCCATGAAATTCATTCACTAAAATAACATTAAACAAAACAACACTTTATTTAAATAAGATCAATGCAACGGACGGAGTGGTTGTAGCAGGTACATAAAATCTCCCGGTCATTAACCTAACTAAACAAACTCATACCTAAACAATTTTTAACACAAGTCATTGCTTCTCAAAGCTTGATCAACTGACCGTATCTTGGGTCACTGACTAAAGCGTTAATATTTGTAAAAGAAAAATGTACGAGTAATATAATTGTTAAGTTTGAATCACAATAAAAATTGTTGTTGTATTAAATTAAATTAAAACCATATTTAAAAAAGAGTATTCGAAGCCCCACTTTGGGCGCCACCTGTGTAACGGATTTGGTGTCTTTATTTAAAAATTCGCGATGTCCTGCGTTTCTCATGACTTCCTCAGGACCACAGGATTCCCTAAGCGAAACAAGAGAATTTAAATAAATTGTCCAGGCAACAATGTACGACTCGGCATGCTTGCTTTTCCCATTGACCAGCTCGTCGGTGGGGTGGGTACTTGTACTTGCCGCTGGACTACCGTACAGTATCTATCATGCCGATTATACCAGATATATTTTCAAGCAATCTATTTGAACAAATTTTTATTTTTTTATTTTTGTGTAACCCTAGGTGTAATTTGGGTTCCGGAGTGTAACCCGCCCTCAATTTCTACTAAAAGAAACGCCATGGTTATTGAGCCACTCACTATTATCTACTCGATAACCCCTAATTTGAGCTTAAGAAGTTCCCTAAGAACTAATTCTAATCACCTTCACATCGTCCGAATGAAACATCCCTAAACCACTTCACTTCACACTAAATAGAAAATCATTCCATCATAAGAATTAGATCAACGAATAATCATAAAATAATTCATTTTAAATAGTTTTTATTAAATAACGAAAATCCAAAATTTTAAAAATATAATAAATTCAAATAAAAAAAATATGACTCAAAAAAATTCAGTTAATTGCAGGCAATAACTATAAAAAAAATTAAACAATTAATTTGTGGAGATTGAGTGAGAACAACTAAACTTTCTCGTATTAAGTCTCTCATTCTTTATATTGAGCGAAAGGAATGAATTAAAACTCTCTTCATAAAAAAAAAAAAATTAAATTGATTGTTTGTTGTCTCTCACTCTCACTCAAAAACAAATTGTTTGGAAAACTTTAAACAGGATTTTTCTTTAAGAGAATTCTAAAAATGAATTTCTCATTTTAACTTTAAGATCTTATATCTTATTATCTTTTACTTTGAATTTTATTTTTTTGTTCACTGATCAAATTTCAACATAGTTAACACAAATAATTTAAAAAGAAGTACAACTTACCGGCTCTCCAAAGTTGATGTGCACAGCAGCTTTGATGTCCGATGTGATCTATATACATATATGTAAGATGTGTTATGCATAAACTTGTAGAAATTTGTCAGCTTGAACAATAGACGTTTACGTTTTTTTTTGTAAAGCGATATTTCGATTTATGATGATATGATGAATATGAGGTTATGATGAATATATTAGGATGATGATGATGATTGTATAGATGGTGTTCGATCAACGATGATAAATATAATATATGTGCGTATATATGTAGATGGTTTAATCAATTTAATAATTGGAATGTTGAGTGCTGTTGGCGAGGCTCGTGGGAGTTATCGCCTGAGCACGTGCGAGCCCCCGATGGAGTTGCCACGATCTCTGCACACCTTGGCTCTAGCTCGATGGTATCAAAAGCTATACAGAACACCAAGTAGGTACAGTCACGCAGAGATCGCTAATCACTTTTTCGCGGTTCTGATTGAACCAGCTTCGCAAATTTCTTCGCCAAGAAGCACTTATATATATTGTAAAATATATATTAAATATATATTGTAAATGTGTATTACACACTACACAGCCTATTAAAAATTAAAAAAAAAACTAGTTTTAGAAATTAAAGTTATATCAATTTAGGAAATATCACTTTTTGTGACTTTCTTGTTTTTACCTTTTAAAATTGGCTTGCAGCTTGAATGATTAAATACAACTCTGCCTTTTAGTATAGTTTTCTTTTTCTTGTTTCTTAGTTTAATCTTAGATCAATGTTTTAAACACTTTTCTCTACACTATATCTTGTGGTCTTGAGTGAGTGATCTGATCTTCACGATGGTTGGATAAGAAAGAAAGATTAGCCGGAAAAAGGAAAGTTGGGATTGCGATCGGTCGAAAGAAGGGTGTTTTCGAAATTTCGAACATCGCAAATAAGAAATACTTAGTAAAGGCCTGTAATCATTTTCATTCTATGTTTTTTTCGGAGTAAGTATTTGTTTATTTTTTCTGAAGTGGACCATACAAGTTTCATACGAATGAGAATGAAGTTTCTCGGAAACTTCACAACTTAAAAAATGATTATGAAAGATTCAACCTGCTATTGTCGTTAAATTATAATTATATGTATGTACTGTACTTACCAGATGAGAATCGCAGAGTCAACAAGAGTCTTTCCTTCGGTGATATTGACTCACGGAATCGAGTGTCTTGTGTTTTTATAATAGGACCCACTTTTAATAGCAAAACTTCCAAATCAATTGCGGTTATCCGAGTGAAATTGAAGTATTGCTGAACATCTTCTATATTCAATTCATTTAATAAATTATAGAAGGCACCAGCTTCCCGTCTTGTTAAAATCCAATCTCAAACCCAAGTTGATCTTTTTTTCTTTTTTAATAATAAAATTGTCATCGCAGCTGCTAATCTTTGACGTTTTCTCGCCATGACTTCACAATTTTAAGTAAACAACCAGATTTCTTGCGACATTAATTGCTCTCCTGGTGTAAATACATCTGAAATAAATTGCGACAGTATGTTGCGCGAGCTTCTTGCAAGACATTTATTGCAGAAGAAATTGCAAGAATTCACATGACAATGTAAACGCGACTGCAAGAAACTTCTGCAAGACTTCCGCGAGTTGACTTGCAAGTGGAAACGCGGCCTTACTTTGTTTAAGTAAGCTTAATAATCAGCTTGTATTGAGTAGAATAGATAGGGGTCTTAAACCAACAATCTCGACCCAATCTTATTTACACTAGCCATTGCTTCCTTTTCTTATAACTTCGTCTATGTTGACGAACGGTCAAAATAATCAAAGTGATCGTTCCTTCCAAGGGTTCTCTGCTTCTTCAACATGACCTGAACACTTTATTACCTGACGCTACAGAAACTTTCATGAACTCCATAGAACAAAATGTGAAAAGATAAACATATAAATATAAACATTCCCATCATACAATTTTTTATCGAAAGCTAGAATAGCTTTCATATGGCAGAATTTATATGTCACTTATCGTTATTATTTGGACAATCCACACAATCTATCTACAAATTATAGTGAAAGTGTTTTTATGATGTGTAATCCGTATTACTATAAAGTTTTATTAAAATTCATTCAGTTCATGTTCATTAATACGATTTGTTTTCATCAGCTTCTATGACATGACACTCATTGACCAAATGCTTATCTTAATATAAGGTTAATTTGGACATGTTCTTAATCATAGCAATTTTAAATTTGGTCTATTTGTAGGCCAAAACTTCTCTCTGTTTACTTATATTATAATCAACTAGCGTATTTGTTGGTATTTTTTCTAAAAACGATAATACCTTGAAAAAGTTTCTGTAGTTAATACACTAACAGCGTAACAAACTTTAATTATTAACATGTCGCAGGGAACACTAAAGTAAGCCTTTCTAAAATCAATTATAGATGATATCAACATTTTCTATCATAGCAAGAATTGCTAGTGTCAGCATGAATCAGTGACGATTCCTTTGGCACCACTTGACCGTTTTCAAGCTAATGTGTGACACAATTGAAGTCGAGTCTTTTTCTATGCTTGCGCTTTCTTTTTAATCATGAACTACTCAGCTTTTTCACATTACATTACCCTAGAGTTGTAGAAATATACAATTCTAGGGTATTACAATTATTTTAAAATTATTATTTCAATCAAAATTAAAAACCACCAAAATTGAGAACCTCGTCAAATGCAATCATTATTCCGTTATACTACACCTTTGGCGACTCCTTTCGCTGTACACATTCCTTGTTGAGCATTTTAACAAAGAATTAAATTAAATGAATTTTGTTTTTATTAAATAATACATTAAATTTATTTTAAATTATTCAGAAAAAAAACGAAATACATTATTTATTTAAGCGCATTTAATAAGAAATCAGTCTTATAGTATTTTCCCCGAAGATATGATAGTGTGGATGCTTTATATTTTGGAACTTGATAGAAACACAAAAATCAGCTCGTTGTCAATATATATAGTAGGTAAAATCTAAAGGAAAAATGAAGAAACCTCAGATTATCTTCAAAAATCGAAACATGAATTTTTTGTAAGGAATCATTATGCTAAGGGTAATAAAAACATAATGAATAATTCGTACAACGCTGTTTACCTTTAAATTCTCTTCAGAATAGCCTAGACGTTGCCTCCCAATCAAAATCCCTCCTGCAACATATTAAAAATTATAGATTTTCGGGAAACTTCTTGAAATTGTAAATCCTGGAAGCTGGCTGAAAATATATTGACATCTCTGGTATCGTTGAGTTGGAATCAAGAGTTCCAGTCGGTGTGGAGAACCCCGTAACATTGCCATTTCCCCCGATACTTCCATTGCCACTGCCATTCGAGATCGGCCGATAGATGGCAGTTGCTGCATAGTAGCTCTCGGTTGGTCGCGCCGGGACCGGTGGTGGCTTGGGGAATATATTATTCAAAGACTGCGGTGGTCGTGTGCGAACATTCACATAACCACCCGAAGTTTTCGGGATAAAATTTTGCATATGTGGTGCGATGTACTCCTGACAAACAGCATCGGATACTTCTGGAAATAAATTTCAACATTCGTTATCACAGGACATACAGTTTGAACAGTGCCTCCCTTTTTACCTGTGTAATCTGGCGCAATGTGATGATGTCGCATGTCATTCATGGAGCATGCACTTGCAGCACTTGTGTACATGTTCACGTTAAAAGGTTCATGATACATGCTGTTTTTGTCCATGGAATCGCTGTCATCCATGGCAACCTGGAATGAGAGGAGAGCAGCAGGGGGAAGAATGTGAAACACAATAACAATGAAATGCATACAATTAGGACTTCTCTTCAAATCAAGAGCGTTGATGTTGATGCCCTCTGGCACTTTTGGGGTCCAACTCTAACATCATTACGCCCGAAAATTTACATAAATATTCGATTGACCTACCTTCATGTTACTGCTACCGTGATGCATACGCTTACCGCCGCCAACGCTACCCAGCGCATCAGAATGGAAATTGTGTTGGAACACATCCAAGACGTTGCTACCACGGGCTGCTTTCCGTTTATTTCTGGCAATTATCAGGAGAATAACAGCCACCAGGAGCAGAATAATTGTAGTCAACACGCCTATTATCACACCAACAAAACCCTCTTCGGGTTCTTGGTCGATTGGTTTTGGTGCAATAACTGTTTGGCATAGAATATAACAGAATGAAAAAAAAGAACGATTTATTTTAATCTTTTCAGTTCAATTTTGCGCGCGAATAGTTATCGTAGTTATTTTTAACATTAAAAATCGACTTAAACTGCTAATTACTTCGAAATATAAAACAAAATAGGTTTTGGGCGTTGCTCACCTTTTGGTATTCGATTGTCTTTGTCATATTTGGATTGCGTTCCGTCGCGTTGGTAAGGAATTTCTTGCGGAGGGGTAGTTTCCGGAATTTCTTCTTCAGTGAAATTTCCAATAACAGGTGCTGAAATAGTATAGAATCGAAACGATAAAAAATACTACCTATACATTTTATATAAACAAAACGTTTATTACAATCAACTTCAAATGAATGTAATGAATAGACAAAAATGCATTTTTTCAAATAATTTCAAAATAAATTGCAGTGAAATAATGGGTCAAAGAAAAAGTGGTCTCAGTGTTTTGATGTCAAATGATTGTAAAATTTGTAGTCCCATTTTTTCAAAGTGAACTCAATGATTGCAATTGAATTAATTAAATATTGCATTATCTTAGTAGCCTAACTCGTTTACATAAATTTAAAGTGGTGTTTTGGGCACTATACAATTTACATTCACAGTTTTTTTTTTTGAGATGGAAACAATGAAGAGTGAAACTGTACGTATCTCAACATATGAAAACAAACGTTTACGTTATTTTAGCTTTTTAATGGTGATGGACCTCCAAATTGCAAAATACGTTTTTAAGATGTATCTGTCTTATAACGGTTGGAAAACTCACGCAAAAATATTCATAAGCAACAGGGAATAATTTTAAGGATTAAACTTAGTACAGATTCATAAATTCGGTTATGAGTTTCTTGAGGATACATGGTTGGCGTACTGAGTAAGTACCCATTAAGTTTAATATAAGTTTTATTTTTCTTAAACTAGACTTATCTGAAAAATGTTCCTCTATTTAACACTAAGCAATGTTAAATCTTTTTAAAGTAGTATTAAAAGGACAATGATTTAACTAAAAATTTTATATTTACTGGCCTCTATCTCAACTTAACTTCAAATCAGTCTTAAGATTTTGCACTGCATGACTTTTTTATGCTCGCCATTATATTTTTTATAAACACTAAGTTCATCTTTAAAGGGCCATCGTATAAGAAACTATCCCCACGTACAATTGTACGTACCTACTTACATAGGTACCTTACGAAAGTACTCCCTTGCAAGTCATTGCCCGCATCAAACTATCAGCTTTGTCCAAGCCCATCATGCATACAAATGCGCATATTATAAATATTTTCCCTCCATCAGATATGGGTTCCTTTCTTCAATGACGTGATTTATTCAATTATAAATAATTAGCTTAACTTTGTTTGATTTTTTTTGCCCATGCTTCAACAATCAAAGTGGTACTCGTAGTCTTATGTAATTCGATTTACATCAAGTTGTTCCTCAAGAGAAAAATGTTTTTCAAAAATGTTCAAAAATACGGGCCTCCAAACAGACTTCATTGTTTTATGATTTATCCCGTATAATAATAAATATCACTGAAACTTCCTTTCAACACACGAACATCTCCGTTAAAAAAAAGTATTAACTCATAATAAAAAGATAAAGAACTTACCAGACACAAAAGATATTTCGCTCAGCATAATCCACCGCAATGCGAAATACAGTCGAACTCGTAAAAATCTTCCCATCCGATGATGCAATTTAATAGTGACATCTCTTGCATGATCCAATACAGTGTCTGGCATATAAGAAAATAATACTGGCTGGCCGGTATAGTGACGTCCGCCCATACTGAAGTAAACTTTTGCATGAACGAATACCTATACAGAAAAAAGAAAACAAGAACATAAACATATAAAATATAATATAATATATTATATATACAAATTAGAGCGCAATTTAGACGATGTTTTCTAAAACAGGGTGGAGTCAGTTTGATCTTATTAATATGAATTGGCATTATTAATTGAACTGACTGCAGGTCTGGATTTGTTGCTTTTTTTTCTAAAATATATACTTTTATGACAACGATAATGAGTGCAAAAAGGTTTAAAAGTTTTAGACATAGCATAACAGAATATATTGAGATTGGAAAAGTTTGGTTTTAGTGATATTCGAGTGCAAATATACTTTATTTATGGATTGTAGAAGGAACTCGTCTTATTAAGGATTAGAGGGGTTGTCTTTAATGTCAGATTTCCAGATATATGAACTAAGCTAACCCAAAGTTTTAGGTATCCAACATCAGCTGACTTTTGGTTTGTTGGGTTTTTCCAGTTTTCTATTTATGAAAGTTGATATGTGGTGAAAGATTTTGAGTTAGGCTAATGCTAATAATTATAGAATTTGAATACGAAGTTTAAAAATATCATCACTATTCAATGTTTTTTTTTTTAAATATGAGTTGAAACTTTTCAAGTGCAAACCTGAATTTCCGGAATTTAATTCGCAAATCATATTTTCCTGTTATTATTATCAGAATAAATGTATATAAGCTATTAACTTTATTTATTACTTCGTAATTTTGAACAGACGTGATGTAACTTTTTTGAATAAATGGTAAATTCGGTACTCTATTATCGATGAAAAAACAGCATCTTAAATGTTTTCTTTGAAAAAATTTGTAAACTTAAATTTATAACAAATTTCCTGAGGTGTTAATATTTATTGTACCTCACCCTGTATAATACATTCAATTGTTGGAGAATGGTAGCAGTAAAAAGGATAAAGTTTCCTCCATTTTGACAAGGACAGCGCCAACATCGTCATCTTTCCTAACCCTACTTGAATTCTTATCACGTACGCGTCGGGATATTGATTGAATCAAGAAGCGACACACTAGAAAAGCTCGAGCACAACTTTTGCTCTTGAGAAAGGAATCCTTTTCTGTCAAATTGCTTCATACTTTCTATGCCTTGTCCTGTCTGAGTGAGTAAAAGGTCTTATAGAGAAACAACGTTTACCGTATTATGTACCTACCTACTATAGCAACTACTCAAGTCGTTTATTATTTATTAGAAAATTGATTCCCAGTGATTCACAGTTTGATTAGTTAATTTACGTATCGGTAACGCTTCAATGCTTTTTCCTATTGCTCTCGCTTTAATTCAATCAATATTCCAATCTCTAAATATAGGCCAAAGTAGGACCTTTGGGACGATGATGATGATGTTGATGACTAGGTCTTCTGTTGTGTAGTAAGTAAGAACTTTTAACGAGATTTTGATGTCTGGCAATAAATAAGCTTGAATGGTTGAATGACCCATCAATGAACCTGTTTACTTACTTTGAAGGCGAAGTAAGGGTGAAAAATATAATGTACTCGTATATAAAAATATATGAATGTATAAAAGCTTCCCAGATATCCCCATTTGTTTTGATTTCTGTGTTAGTACGAACAAAATACATTTATATAGCTAGACGTACGACGAGAAATATGAGAATCAAAACAAATTCCTTTTCATTTCATTCACAATCACAATTGCAAATAATAAAACAGAGATAAGCAACATACCCCGAGAACATGACAATAAAATGTAATAACCTGCGTTATCACATTACTCGAACTATAGATAGGGGATAGCAACGGGAATGCTTGATATAATTTTTGTTTCTGGATCATCAAGGAGTTTTATTGATAAAAATATGCGAAATAAATATACGAAAGGGGAGAAATTTCAGGCATTGGCAACCAGATTATGCCTATAATATAAAGAAGGATATGATGAACCATTATTTATGTTTTCACATTATTTTATCTTTTACGTGTATTTTTATGTACGATTTTTGTCTCCGAACTTATTTTTGAATACAAAAAGAGAAATAAAAGAGAATAAAATCACAAACAATAAAGGAAACCATTTGCAAGTATAAACTATTGGAAAATAAGTTCAATGGAATTGGAAGAAAGGGGGTATTGCTAAAAAGGAGTTGTAATAGAGAAATAACTTGGTGCCAGTGGAAAAGTTTAACAACTTATTGGGCAAGTCTAGCCAGGCTACCAGACGTAATCACCAGTCAAAAATGTATAACAGTTGAAGTGTTGCCAATAAGTAAACTTTTTATATGGTTTCTAAAATCATTAAAGTCTTACAAAAATTATATCATTTTGTAACTTTAAGAAGAACTTTAGTCTAATAAGTAGTTACTGAGAAACAGGGATTAATTCGAAAATATTTTATACGTCAGTAAGTTGAATAACTGGAAATTCAATGAGCCTCTAAGCTGAGAAATAAGACCAACTCAATTTGATCCTAGGGAAAGCACCCACATATAGTAGGATGGAATAGAAGTTATGACTTGCTATATATATAGAAGCTGCAGCACTTCGTGTCATTTAGAATTGCTTTGGTAGAAAATTTCAAGACCGAGATTTGAATCAAATTTGTCATGTAGAGGAATATTATTCGATAACCATGAACAATTTATTATTTAAAATTCGTTATTACAAAAGCAGATCAAAAACTTTCAACAAAGCTCAAATGGAAAAGGTATATCTGTAAGTGTTAAATATCTGCATACCAAAATATTTTTAAAAATATATGCATATGCATTCAAAATTGATTTTAAAAAAATGCTCAAACTAAATTTGTATAAAGTTATGTTTCTTGTAAAAAATTAATGACATTATTTTACGTTCGTACATTTTATTGTGCGTTCAAACAGGGGTGTGTTGTAGCATGTCTTCTTTCTTAAAAAACATACCTCATTGCTCACACGTCACGATACTTCGTTTAAAACAAGCTTCTGAAAGTGATGGTTTTCTGTTTGCTTATGTGTAATTAAACCATACACTGAAAATTGGCCTACTTTTTACTTGGATCTATTAAACTGTGCTGTGAAATAAACCCATATTTTAAAATTCAAACATATAATGAGAAAATAAACTTTATTTACACCTTACCTAGCTACCACCACAATTGCTAATGTATGCCAAAAACCTTAAATTTTTTTTTTTTTTTTACACTTCAGAAAGTAGTAAGCTTATAGCAAGCGTCAAACTACGATCAAAGGTTCATCATAAGTGCATGGTTAGTTGTTAGTAAAAATAACTGGCACTGGTTCTAAAAAATGATTTTAATCCCACCTTATTTAAATTTAAATCTATCGATGAACAGTTTAAGTTATATAAAATGCTCATTCGACTTAAAGCTTCATTCTTCCCATAGTTAGTTCTATGAAAGTCAGTATGTATAAAATCAAATGTGCGCAGGTGATGAGTTCCGCCCCGGTAATTCAAATGTACACAAGATAGCAAATAAGGTACATCAATTTTACCATTAATGAGTTGATGAAAAAATACTAAGTCGTTATTAACACGCCTTTGATGGAGAGATTGCATTTAAAGAAGTAGAATACGATGTTCATAGGGAGGCAGATCATAGGGATCATCCCAAGGAAGACCTTTTAGGGCAAAGCGAATGAAATTATGTTGAATTGATTCAATACGTTTTCTATGAATTTCGTAATAGGGAGTCCAGGGCAATTATACAAAGAAAGGGTAACATAGGGATCATTGAACTCCTTTGCCTAGCGTTTTAAAAAACCAAGCATAGAACTTGCCTTATTAACAATAAAATTAATGTGATGTGTAAACTCTAAGTTGGAACAGAAATGTACACCTAAATCTTTAAATGTGGAGACACGACAGAGTTTTTGCTGTGATATACAGTAGTCAAATACGTTACTGATTAGTTTTTTAGTGAAAGTTATAGTCTGGCATTTTAAAGGGTTGAGTAAAAGGCTATTTTCCCCACACCAGAATGTGAAACTATCAATGTCGGCTTGTAAAAGAATACGATCATGGTTGGACTTTACTATTTTGAAAATCTTCATATATCGTCAGCAAAAATGAGAAGTTCACTTGAGCGTAGACATGACGATTGACGATACATCGTTAATAGACAGGATGAACAGAAAAGGGCCAAGATGGCTTTCCTGGGGAACACCAGATTGAGCAACAAAAGGTTCAGAATGACAATTTCTAAATTTTACCTCGTAGGATCTGTTTTCAAGGTATGACTTAATCCAAGCTAAGAAAAATGGTGGAAAACCACGAGCTTTAAGTTTAAATAAATACAATAAATCCGTGGATAAGTTGATCAAAAGCTTTAAAAAAGTCAGTGTATACACAGTCAACTTCATAACCTTGTTTTAAAGCGTTTGAACATATGTTTGAGAATGTAAGGAGATTAGTAACGGTTGATCTTTTTTTCACAAACCATGTTGCTGTTCGCAAATGATATTTTTACTAAAATATGCTACGCTTTCACAAACAACTTGTTCAAATAGTTTAGGAATGCAAGAAAGCTTTGCAATGGGCCTGTAGTTGCTTATATCCGACTTGTTACCTTTCTGGAAAATTGGTGTTAGAAATGAGTTCTTCCATATACTGGGAAATTTGCCTGCTTTTAGAGAAAGTTTGAATAAAAACGTAAGGGGTTCAACTAAAGCATTACTACACTTTCTAGAGCACAGTTGATCTTGAATCAAATTGTTAAATGCACAAAAAAATGCTTGTTATGAAAAACGTAGGGAAGAATATCATGCAAATTCTTATTACGAAAAGAATCCAGTGATATTTTTGGTAGGGGATTCAGAAAATTTTGCGATTCCAAGTATTAAATAATCATGTTCGTTTTTAACAATTTTGGCGGAAAAATTGTCACATACAAAATTAAATTTTGGGGATTTTCTGGAATTTTCGTGCACATTCTTCTTGTTTCGCAAGGTCAGTCCGTATTGGTGCGTCCCATCAAAGTCGGTCTTGGCGTTCTTGAGTTATAAGCGTAGTAACTACAGAGTAACCCTCTTTTTTATAAATACATAGATTCTTTAAGATTAAATGAAGGTACAAACGAAAATTTTTTGACATAATAAGAAAATATTTAAAAATTATGATAAGTGAAAAAAAATTACCTGAACATCTTTTGAAAACATATTGTTTGTATGTAAGATGATTGAACTAAAGTTTCTTACAGTTTCAAATTCAAAAACAATTTCAACTGGTTTCCCCAATAGATTAGGGGTATCATTTCTCCAGCCAACCCACTCGTAGCCTGAAAATAGATGCAATAAAAATGTATTAACTTACTATTGATTCACACTAAAAAGTTCATATGAAACAAAAATCTCTAATTAACTTTAAATTCACTAAAGGTTTGATAAATAAAGGCCATAATGCAGCATACATAAGCTTTCAACAATATAGAGCCCTTAACCGGCTCTACAGGCACGAACTATAAAGATTAGGCAAGGTTCTTGCCTTGTATTAATAAGATATAGCGTTAACACACTTATGTGTGAAAAATATGTGTTCAACTATAGAACTGAATTTTTTAATACTCAAAACACTAAATTAATAGGCCATTTACTCTCCAGTCTTTTTCTTATACATAAATAAAACCATCTGCATTTTTTTTTATTCAACTAATGCTTATTTCGTAAATGGTAACACTTAGCTCATATCTGATTTGATAGGTAATTAGTGTTATCCTTCCGCTGAACGAATTTGGTTGTGTATACGCTTGAACAACGCCGATTTTGCCAAAAAAAATCATCTTGTAAACAAGCAAAACTGTCGCATTTGGGGCACAGAAAACCCGCACACATACTTTGGAGTCACTGCTAGTGATTCAATTCAGAGGCATAATTGGGCCATTTTTCTTCGAAAATGAACAAGCAGTGGACGTTACAGTCAATGCCGATCGTTATCGTAATGTGGAAGGAATTTTTGTTCACAAAAGGAAGAGGAGGATATTGGCAACATTCGGTTTCAACAGCCGAAGCTACACTCGATGTTTTTAAACATTTTTTGTAAGCGTGGACCAAAATGTTTAAAAATTGAAACGCATGGCAAATATTTTGATGATCTTAGAGAATGTTGAAAAAATTTTAAATTATATATTATTGTTCTATTGTTTAACTGGAAACAAACCTGTTCGCGGTTCAGTAATTTGTAAGAATTAAGCAATACTTTCTTTAAAGGCTCACTTTAAAACATTTAGAAATATAAAAATACTTTTACATGTTTTCCAACAAGAACTATATGTTCAAAAGTTAAAAATCTATTTTACAAGGCTCACTTTAAAACATTTAGAAATACAAAAATGTCTTAACACATTTCCCAACAAGAACTATATGTTCAAAAGTTAAAAATCCATTTTACGAAAGGTTTACTAAAGAAAGATTTCACTTAAGTTGTCACTAATAAGTCCTTTTTAAGATAACTGTACTGTCTAAATGTTGTTTTAAAATTATTTAAACTAGAAAATATTTTTACAACTATAATGAAAAAAATAATGTCTCTTTAAAAAATGGATTTCTACAACAGTCTTATACATTCTTTCAGTTTTAGCTAGTTTTCTTCAAATCCATTAACTCATGAAAAGTTGTGTTTTGGGTATTTTTTGCAAAACGTTTAAAACCTTTTACAGTGTTCGATTAATTTGGACAAAGCTGCACTTTAAATTTGTTGTTCCATTTCAAAGTAAGTACTTTTAGGAAGTGTTAAGGACATATAAAAGAATCTTTGTATCTATTTTTTGTTTGATTGCAGGTATTTATGATAATAATTTTTATCATGTATGTTTTAACGGACTATATTGATAAAAACGGTCAGCTTTTCGAAAGAAGAAAAATTTAGAGAGGAACGATGTTTTACTAAATGTTTTTTTGACAAGTAACACCAATAAATCAAAATAAATCTCAAAAAAATTACAGGATATGTTTCAAAAAAGAATTATGAGCGCACTTTAAATTGTATAATCAAAATATGTACTACAATTGTATGCTCCACATTTGATACATTGATTTAAACGATCCATATTTGTCAAACTTCAGGATTTAACTTGTGTATATGATCATAAGTTTTTTGACTTTTTTAAAGCCATGAATATATTCCAAAATAAAACATCAAACCTCCCACCTATTCATGCGCATCTTGATTTTTTTATTTTTTTATTTTGTATATTTTGATATCTTGATACACCTACCCACTCACTCACAGAATGATAAAAAAAATGATTTATGTATTATCATCTATTATGAGCTTGCGTTTATTTTTTTTAGCTTTCACATTCTTCAGACATCTTTTTTTCTATTTTTGTTTTTGAATTCCCTGATTGTTGTTTTTTTTTGGTAAGTTGAAAACTTTTTCGCTACTTTATATCATCTGCGGATTTTCAAAATAGAGTTGCGATAGTTAAATAACTTTCCACTCTTTTATGGACTAAGTTTTGCTAAATTCAACAGGACACCAGGAGAGGAGATAGACAAAGCATAACAAAAAAAACTTCCTCTGGAACTTTTATTTTATTTCCCTTTTTCGTTATTGTTTGCATCTCTTCTTATTTTATTTCCCTTTTTCCATCTGTTTTTTGTTTAACAAAAATAGAAAGCAAAAAATAATATACATATATATCAATACATAGTATATAATAACTTTTGCTGCGATAATCGATTGTTTTGGGAACTTTGGCCTTCGAGCAGATGGAGTTTTAGGATACACCAACCATCGAACACAAAAGTTAGTCCATGTGGACATGGACACTGTGTCTATTATAGGAAACAGGTCGAAATTTATGATATAAATACTAATTAGTATGTCAATATTATTGTTTTGGAATTTAATTATCACTTGGATTTCATTATCGGCAGAGAAAGGGGTGGTATTTGTTCCGTTTGAGGACTGAGAATTCAGGAACTATAGGACTCTAGGTGGGGGTGTGATGAAATATTTCATGTAAAAGCAAGGAAGGGAGCAAAGCTATTCTGTTGTGACCCAAAACTTAAACAAAAAAGGATAACGTTATCCAATTTTTGGCAGTATGGTGGGTGCAATTGCTATTATGTGCAAGATAAACAATGTTTAAGCTTTCCCAAGGGGGTGAAAGTTCAGCTGGTCGGATGCTTGGATGTGGGGTGGAGGTTGAAAATTATAATAGAAAACTTTTCACTTTGGCACTAACTTTAGACTGAACAGTATGAAAAGCGAGGCGGTAACTCGACGGAATGGGAATTGTGAGTCAAGTTTGCTGTATAAATGGAATGTGTACGGAAAATTTTGAACTGTTGGATGAAGATTTAACGTTTTCATTAACGAGTTATTTACTAAGCTTCCTTCAAACTTTTCGAACTGAGCATCAACGGATAGGAGTGAGGGAACCGATCTATTTATACTTATAGGAACGATTACCTTTTAAAATTCCTTAGATAAGTTTAATGCGTTGATTCTCATTACTTCATTACTTAAGTGAGATTGACTTTAAGGATTTAAACCTTACAGCATATTGTTATGTAAGTTTATTTTGTGTCTTTTTGTTGAAAATTGTCAAATTTGTTTTTACCATAAATTTTCTTTTTTTAAATGTATCTTTGAAATTGTATAACATATAACGAAATAAAATGAAAAACTTACCTTTACCAAATCCATGAATATCCGTCCGGAAGTTATCTTTGCCTTTCTGCCCATCAACTAACTGGCCAAGGCCACCAATATATCTATCGTCTTCTTCGTGGCCGTCATAAGTTTTATCTGATAAATCGATTTCAATTCCACGTTGAACACCTTTGGGTAAAGTGTAAGATACAATTCCCTCTGGAAGGAAAAAGCAAACATAGCTTATATAGTATGCCCTTGTAATGAACAAATATTTTTGTGTCTTGATGTTTTTTTCTTAAAAAAAGTGAAGAGAACATCCAGCCACTATTAAGTGAAATGTTGTTGATAGCAAAATTGGTTGCAATACAAATATAACAAAACAATTTTCTGTTAGATTTGTGTCTTTGATTTTGAGAATCTGTTGTGTACACCTTAAGAAATGTATAAATACTTGGAAAGTAATTTTTATACTATGATGGACGATAAGAAAAACACACACAATATTCGCAATTAAAAATCGGTTAGTTGACATATTGTCTACTATTAAAAACTTGTCAAAAAAAAACAGTCTTACTGGATTTGTCAATTCCTCAAGCCAAAGCCGGAAAACATGTTAGTGACATACGAATAATTATGTCTTAAGACCAGACAGCTCAGTCGTTAATTTTATATAACCTAATGTTACTGGGGATTAGCTTTAAGTTCGCCTACAACTGCTATGTAAATTTAAACTGAATCAATTTTATCCTTGTAAGGTAACATACTTACTTACTTACTTAAGGTGGCGCTACAGTCCTGTGTGAACTAGGGCCTCACCCAACAAACTTCTCCATCTAGCTCGGTCCCTAGCTAGATGTCTCCAGTTTCGCGCTCCAAGTTGGGTGAGGTCACTTTACACTTGTGCGCGCCACCTGATCCGCGGTCTTAATCTACTGCGCTATCCTGTGGGTGTGAATTCGAAGACTTTCCGGGCCGGAGCATTGGTTTCCATGCGCTCTACTTGACCCAGCTATTTTAGTCCTTAGACTTTTACCCTTCTGGCTAAGGCTACGTCGCTGTACAGCCCGTACAGCTCGTCGTTACATCTTCTCCTCCGCTCCCCTTCGATGCATACGGGACCGTAAATCAAGCGAAGAACTTTTATCTCGAAGCTACACAAGATGCTTTCATCCGCTTTTGTCATAGTCCATGATTCTGCACCCTATAGGAGGACGGGGATGATAAGGTCTTATAAAGCAACACTTTGGTCCCTCGAGAGAGGACTTTACCACTCAATTGCTTTCTTAGTCCAAAGAAACAGGGGTTAGCAAGAGTAATTCTGCGTTTGATCTCAGCGCTGGTGTTGTTTTCTGAGTTTACAGCGGAGCCTAGATAGACGAAGTCCTTGACTACCTCAAAGTTACGTCTGTCGATGGTGAAGTTTTGACCAAGACATCGGTGTTGTATGTTCTTTCTTGACGACAGCATGTACTATGTTTTGCCCTCATTGACCGTTAAACCCATTTTTGCCGCCTCTGCCTCAATACTCACAAAAGCCCCATTGACATCACTCTGATCTGAGTTCTTCCGATTATGTCAATGTCATCAGCATATGCCAGTAATTGGAGAGACTTTTGAAAGATAGTGCCTCTAGTGTTGACGTGTGCACTCTGCACTATTCGTTCAAGCCTTTTTTTACATCAAAAGGAACTTTTAAGTTATTTCCAACCTTTATGGAGCAGCGTGAATGATCCATGGTAATCCTGCACAAACGGACTAATTTGGCAGGGATGCCAAAACTAGTCATGGCTCTATACAGCTCGTCCCTGTAGATGCTGTCATATGCGGCCTTAAAATCGACGAAAAGATGGTTGGTGTCGATTTGGTGTTCTTGTGTTTTTTTTCAGGATCTGCCGTAATGTGAATATTTGATGAACTGTGGACTTTCCTGGTCTAAAACCACACTGATAAGGACCTATCAGGTTGTTGACGATGGGCTTTAGACGTTCACATATTACGGCAGAGAAGATTTTATAGGCGATGTTAACTAGACTGATTCCTCTATAGTTGGTGCAGATTAGAGGGTCTCCTTTTTTCAGGATCGGGCAAACAATACTGAGGTTCCATTCATCGGGCATGTTCTCTTCCGACCATATCTTACAGATAAGTTGGTGCATGCTCCTAACCAACTTATATCCAGCTATTTTAAAGAGCTCGGCATTCAAGCCATCCGTTCCAGCGGCTTTATTAGACTTCAGCTTAGATATGGCAATCTTTACTTCGTTTAAGTCGGGAGGACGGGATTGTTGGTTTTTGTCGTTTATGTTGAATGGATCATCCTGCCTGACAGCAGAATTCAGTTCGTTGTCGCCGTTATACAGTCTGCAGAAGTGGTCCTTTCATATCCTCAGCATTGATTGCGGTTCCACAATGATGTTTCCACTTTCGTCTTTGCAGCCTTCGGTTCTAGGTTTATGTACCTGTACCTGTTTCCCCTGTTCAAAGAACTTTTGAACTTCAATACTGCTTTTAAATCTCTCAACATGTGCGACCGCACGCTTCTCATGACCTCCTTCCTTTTATGCAGAGCCGCTTTGCATGCCTGTTGTTTAGTTGCATTTGCCTGCCGACATTCCTCATCAAACCAGGGGTTCCTTGTTGGTGGTTGTTTGAAACCCAGCACATCAGAGGCGGCTTCTCTGATTGCATCTTGGCACTGTTGGCACTGGTTTTCGATACCTTGTGTTGGCGGCAGAGAACTTCGAGAGAGGTTACTTGTAACTCGGTCGGAAAAGGATTTGGCGATCTCTGGCGATTGTAGCCGTTCGACGTTGTACCTTCTCCCAGCACCTCCCTGTTTTGCCTTTGGTCTGGAAATCCGAAGTGATACCTTGGCTACAACGAGGTAGTGGTCCGAGTTAACTCCTCGGAAATTTCGTACATCCATGATGCTGGAAGCGTGTCTGGCGTCGAACGCAATATGGTCAATCTGGTTTACGGTAGATTGATCTGGAGAAGTCCAAGTTGCTTTGTGGATGTTGAGGTGTGGAAAACGCGTACTGGCCACCATGACGTTTCTCCCCGCAGCAAAATTTATGAGCCTGAATCTGTTGTCGGGAGTGCTGTCGTGCAGGCTGTTCTTCCCGATTATTCCACCAAAGATGTCTTCCCTTCCTAGCTGGGCATTAAAATCGCCCAGGACTATTTTAATATCGTAGCTAGGGCACTGCTCATATGTTTTGTCTATAGGAGCTCGACTTTCTCTTCTGTGGGGGCGTGCGCGCATATCAGGCTATTGTTGCGGAATTTAGCCTTGATGCGTACGATCATGAGACGCTATTGATGCACTTATAGCTCAAGACTTCTTGCCTATGTCTTTCTCAAATGACGAAGCCGTATCTAAGCAATCGCTGTTGGTTTTCGTGGTATCAGTCACCATAGTAAATAACGCAGTTTTTAATCTTCTTTTTGCCCAGCCCATCCCATCGTATTTCCTGGATGGCGGTGATGTCTGCTTTATAGCGGTCTAGGACCTCTAAGTCTTTGGCCGGACGTGGTCTGTTAAGGGACCCAACATTCCACGTGCATATCCGATGTTCCTTGTCCTTAATTCGTTTGCGTAGGTTGTCAACAGTAAATCCATCCGTATCCGAGGCTTGTTGGTGCTTCGCAACTATGAAAGCTTTTACGTGCCGAGGAAGTCACCCCGACGGCACAACCCACAACCTGGAGGGCTAGATCCTAAGTATAACTCCAAGGATTGGGATCCGGATAAAACCGCTCTATATAGGCCTGGGCTCCGAATAAGTCGAAGAAGCCCTATAAGGTGTTCACTAAGTAGTTCAACCTTACTGAAACTGTAGACGCCATCCGTTGATTTCATCTCGGGAATTCCTCCACTGCCGTCTTAATAAGGAGAGGTGCCTTAATGGAAACACCTCTCCCCCCTCTCTCGTTTGCTGCCCCCCACAAATGTCCACTGGGGTTGGAACCCAATCTTCAGTTGAGGTACTAGGCACCCGATGTTCACCACGGGGAGGTGAGGGTAGGAGTTGATAGACAGAGGTGGGTTTTCAGAAAAACTTGTGGACGCTTGTGTCCTCTTGAACGCGCATGTCTACCATTTGAACATGTAAGGTAACATACAATTTTATATTTCGATAGTTTTTCTGTATGAAACTCCAATAGATGTTATTTCTTTATTTTATTCAACAAGTTATTTATTTTCAATCGATGCATATCTGTTCCTCAGTCAAGCCAAGCGATTCTGCCATTAAATTTTAATTCTTTTCGACAATGTCACTTTTTTATAGAATTAGCGGGAGGGCATTTTTTTAGATCTTGACAACACTTTATTGTTGCTTAGATTTTGCTAGAAATTTATTAAGTACTTGGAATGTCGTGGAGGTCTTAGGGTTAAGTGAAGTGAAGCGGTCTTTTACTGATTAGAAACTTAACACTCCATTTATGTTGTTTTAAAATGCTACTAATATGAGTGCTCGCCGATATCTAGAAATCGTCTTAAAATACAAACGAGGAGTTTTAAATTTAATTAAATTGATTCCTTTGGAAATGTATCCTTCCAATTGGTTTGTGGTACCTATAAAATTCTAATTCAACTTGCCTGTGTCGCAAGTTAATTGCCACACAGGCTGGCACCTTAATTATTCAACAGCCCTCAATTCATTATGCCAGTTAAAATCGCATTTCCTTTAACCTTTATTTCAATAAAGCACAGTATATACAGATAGATAACCAAGCCAATGACCCATCTTAAGGAAGAGATGCTACAGAACAATGAAGCTATGTGTATCAACATCAGCAACAATTTCAAAGAATATTCTTACAAAAATCTCAAGAATTTTCTCTTCCACTAGTATATTCCTGTTCGTACTATTTCAAAGATGGTTCACAGAACACAAAAGATAAAAATACGTCATCGTTCGTTAAAAAGCTGAAGACATTGTCAAAACATCTCTTTCTCTTTCACCATTGTTCCATAGTCATCCACAGGCGATCCGCACTTGTTAACTGTCCTTTCTTTGGAAATTATTATAATGAAGCAAGTTAATTGCTTGTGCATATGAAACTGACATCAAATCTTTGGTCTTGTGCGCTCCACTCAGTCCCTATATAGGACCCCAGTTTCAAATAAGAGAGCTTATCATAATCCATTTCGAAGCAGCTTGAATGGTCTAAATGCTTCCCACCATTCACAATATAAACGATAAACCTTTCCCCGACGATACACAATGCCGTCACCCATTGTTAGGCCCCACTCATTCGAAAGTAATATCCACTGTGTCAAAGCTTTTGTCATCATTGTGTTTGTGTTGGAATTGTGTCCCTCGGCCTAGCTGAATCGGTTTGATATAAATTAATTTTCCTATTTTAATTAAATTCTAATACCTTTTATTGTGTGCTGGCAGCGGTGAAATATTACACAACACAACACAAAAATAACTCAAGAGAAGAAGAATCACAAGTTGTGACGTTTATCGACTGTGCCCTTCATTCAATGTGTTTTTGTAATCAGAAAAAAGAACATCTCACAAAAGTTAGACGCATGTAAAAAACGATCGTTAAAAGAATTGGAAAATAAAAGCAAACACATTTTCTATAAATTTAAAAATTAAACATTCTGAATAAAGTAAACAGCAATGAAATTCAAATAAAAACTCAAAACTTAGGATTTTATTGCAAGTGTTATAATGTGAACAACAACATTGGGCTTGGAATTGAAAAATGGGCCCTGATCACAGTAAGGTGTAATTCTCTAGATTCATGTGGTATCACAATGGGCCTTTTCTTTTGGCCTATGTGTTAAATGAAGCCACGTTAACCTTACCTAACTTAAGTCAGAAAACAATTTTATGCTTCTGAACATTTGTTTCCGTAATTAAGTAAAAACTATAAAATGCAAACGTATAAACTAAAATTGAGCTATTAACATTTGGTGACATGGAAATTTTAAAGTACCTACAAAATAGATCTGATGATGAACACAACCAAATTTTAAAAAAATCGGTATACGGGTTTTTCCAACTTGACTATTATTGGTCCAAAACTATTATATCAATTAAGTTCGTTTAATCACAGTATTAATGGGTTCAAGTTCCTTAAATTCAATTGATTTGAGCACTTAACCCGAAAAAAGAAATAATTGAGGCTCAAATGCATTCCATGACAATTTTTAGAATAAGAAAGAAGCTTTTAGGCAAGCCCGTGATTTCAGAACGAACCATTTCATATCTGATAAAAGAAAACACGACCAAGGGCCATAATTCGCTCAAAAAAATTCCAAAGTCGACATCGCTCCACCCGTGGCTTGATGGTTAGTTCGTTGGAATATGCGGCTGGAACTCCGCAGGTTATATACTTTGCTTCAGAACTCGAAATTCTTTTTAGAAAACTAAAACTGAGCTTGGAAGAAAACTATTTCATCTTGGCCGGTGATTTAAAAAGAAAACGTGAAAATTGAGGAAATCAACATAGTAATCCCAGAAGTAACCATCTTTTTAATTTGATGAATCTTTATTGCGTTGACAAGCTGGCTACCGAAAAGCCATCGTATCCAAGAAGCGTCTTCTTTCTGGATAGATTGCTGTACTATAGCAGACTCACAATTACAGACAAGCTGTTAGTCTGTGGTTCAATCACCCTAGAAACTGCTTATAGACGGTCGAGTACGACAGTGATCACTGCGGATTGACTGCTGTAATGCAATTCCGAACGAAAGCGTGGAGTTGGAGGAATGCGTTGCAACCCATTCTTACATTTAGAGTAAGATGCGCTGGCCTCGTTTCACCAACGCCCTAGCGAGAGAACTTCGTTCGAGTGACATAGCCCCACCAAACAAGAGAAATCTGACAAATACAGAAATTGACCAACATTTACAACTTACAACAGATGGACGGAACAATAAAACGAACTATGGAACGGACAATACCAAAGTACAAAGAACGGGACCAAATGGACGCTTACATAAACTTAACTATTGACGCACTGCGTAGGCACAAGAGTGGCTTACTGACAAGACTCAAAAACTTATACAGACGACTTACAGACCCACACGACTTGGTGGAGAGTACACTGAAGTCGTCAATGAAAATGTCAATCTGTTGATTGAGGAGAACTACAGGTTATCAATTAACAAGTACTGGGACCGTAAGATGCTGTCAGTTAATTCCAGTGACCTTAGAATGTTTTCTAAAATAACCAAGATATTCAGGAAAAAAAAACGATAGTAACCTTCCGTGTCATAAACTCCAAAGAACTGAAGAGAAGAGAGACGTACTTAGGATAGCGCAAATAGAACCAGAGGAAGCCATCTTTGGCGATGACTTTTACATAATTGAATGTCCGAAAAAAAGGAGAGGCGGTAGAAACTGCTTTCCAGCAAGTGTACAAGGTGAATTTTAGGATTCGCCCCAACCACGACCTGGAAAACAGAGCCCTACTTAATCAGGTTTACCTTCGAAATGATATCACACAATGGCGATTTAAAAACCGCCATTTCATGCGGTTCAATGACGATTCTTTACAGTGCAATGGAAGGCCGATGTGGTTCATCCTCCCCCGAAAAATCTTCGGTCTATAAGTCTTCTTCCCAGCATAAGCAAAGTTTTCGAAAAGATCATCAATAGGGCTCTGACTAAGTGGGCTGCGGACAGAAAAATAATTTCGGATAAACAGTTCGGGTTTAAGGCCGGTCATGATACAATTCATGCTGCGTCTAAACTCGTCTCCGATATCCAATGGAATAAATTAAAACAACAATGCAGAGGTGCTGTTCTGGTTGATTTGGAAAAGGCCTTTGACACCGTATGGTTAGAGGGTCTTTACCTAAAACTGAGCAGGCTTGGCATAAGCAAGCCATTGTTGTATATACTTTATGCTTAACGGTAGAAAGTTTGTTGTCAAATGTGGCAATGTAACTTCTACCACAACATACTCAATTAAACATGGTCTTCAACAGGAAGGGGCGAATTCGCCGATTCTCTTCAGCATTTACACCAGCGATCTGATAGGTAGTCTTACAAAGGCAATTGCGTACGCCGACGATCTAATTGGGTACAGAACGGCCTGAAATGTTGAGGTTTTTAGAATTCTCTTGCAGCGTGATTTCGACAAGATTCCTCTTTTTTGATAGATTCGGTCTGATATAATCGTAGGATAGAAAAACAAAACATGTTAGATAGTTAGATTTGCTGCTGTGGTTGTTCTAGTTTTAAGTATTTTATAGGTAG
Source organism: Eupeodes corollae (assembly GCF_945859685.1). Taxonomy (NCBI): domain Eukaryota; kingdom Metazoa; phylum Arthropoda; class Insecta; order Diptera; family Syrphidae; genus Eupeodes; species Eupeodes corollae. The sequence goes on along the minus strand of NC_079147.1, from coordinate 173,555,748 downwards.
AATAGGTAGTTTAAGTAAGTTTTAAGTTTTATATTAGGGACCTTATTTTAAGTAGTTTTTAAGTAAAAATAAAAAAGGATATTGATATATTTTTTTTTTTTTTTTAATTAAAGTAAAATAGATCTTAGCCATTAGTATTAAGTGTTATAGTTTAACTTTGAGTGTCCGTATGAAACCAGTAAGTTAATTGTAAGTTATGGTTAATTGGGCTTGCTATATGAATTTTTGTCTGGCTTTAAGAAAGGTTTAAGATTGAAGTAATAAAAATGAATTGTAAAAGAAAAAAAGTGAGTTGTACTGTCATGCCAGAGGTCTTGGGTTCGATTACTGCTTGTGCCATCTTAAGTTTTTTCACGGGCACTGCCTCTTGGGAGGAATTGACAAATCCTTCAAAAGTAATTCATGTCACGACAAGTGCTTCCTTAAATTAGCAGTTCGAATTCAGCTTAAGACTGTCGGCACCCTCTCATCTCTGATAACATTACTCGCACACAGGAATGGTTGAGAGTTGTAAGTCAATAGGCCCTAGCTCTCAACGGACTGTTGCGTCAGCTTATTTATTTATTTAAAGTCGACATCTTTTATAAATGCCCTATGAGGCAAGTAGTCCATGGGCCGCCAGTATAACAAGCTTAATACAATGGTCAAGAGTTATCATATCCAAGATGTTAATTTTTGTGAAAACTATATATATTTAGGAATTCGGTCAATAGCTTTTGTAAAATTAATTACTTTGTTTTAAATTAAAGCAATAAAGTATGGATGTTTGATTTTAATTAGTATGGAAAATGTTTTCTTCTTTTCATCAATTTCTGGTAATTTTATTATTTACTTTACCAATTTTAATCAAACAGTATTTGAATTAAATGTTATAAATATGAGCACGAGTTCATCTTATATAACCCGGGAAAGCTATCAAAAACCAAAGTGAGGACTTGATTCAATATTTTCGAAATAATACAAAATTTAGGGATATCTTTTTAGATATCTTATTTCTAATTTAATAATACACGTATTTTGTACAATTAATTAGAGGGGATAGGTTGTAGCATTTGAACTTTAAGATAAATAATAATTGAATTAATGCCACATTTACAAATTTTTATATTGTATCCTGAATGAAGCAGCATAAATGTCGTATGATAGTAAAATCAATAGGCTTATCAAAGTGGAACATTTTTTCACATCGCATCGGTGCTAAATGGGGACAAAATACTATATACAAATTGGTGAATATATATTAAACTAAGATTTAATTTCACAAAAGCCAGTGTTTTTGGAATTTGGTCGTTTAAATTGAGTTCTAGGTTTGAACCGTGATAAAAGACAGTATAATCTGGACAAGCATTTTCGATTATGCGATAGTTTGCAATAAGCTTTGGTATTTAAGAAAAAAATCGCGGAGAAATTCTTTGTTTTAAAAATTATAATTTTAAAGTACCTACTGTGCTTTGCTGCAGATGGGGCACAAAACCATTTGAGATTTGAAAAAGTTCATGTATATTTTATTAAAATTTTAAATACATGTTAATAAATATTTTATAAATGATAAATAATTAAAGTACTTGAACTATAAATTTGGGAAATAAATATTTCATCTCAACTTACTAAAAGAAATAAGGTGCCAAAACATGGGATTTAATTAAATGAGCTTGAAAAAAAAAAACAAGAATCTTTAACAATATCAATATGAATATAAATTTAAGCATATCAATATGAAGATACATTTAAAAAAATGTTCAAATTTCAAATAATGTAAAATAGCTTTTTGTACTCATAATTAATGATTTTGTTCTGCTTCTTGTTGCTCATTTCAATATATGTCAAATTTAATCAGTTAAAGGTCGTCACAACTAATTAGAAACAAAATTGAGGTTTCCTGTTTAAGGTATCTCCCTAGATATTTTATATATTCAAAAGTAAAACGATAACACATGTTTCTAGCGACACGCAACACATACTTTCTGATGTTTCCCTGGTGTTCATAAAAATTTGCTTATACTGATCTAATTAACTTGAATTTATATTCTTCTTCTTCTTGCTTTTCATTTTATTTTTGAAAATTTCAAAATATTCAGTTCTTCGTTTTAATCCCCCTTAATTCAAATTTAAATGAAAATAATTTCAGTAATAATTCGAGAATCACTAGCAACACGCGTTGGAGACCCCAATTTGATTTAATATTGTAATAACAACAACAACGAGAGCAACAACAAAAACAAAAACATCATTTAATTTAAAACTTATAGGTACTATACAACATCCGCTTCTATTTCTACAACTACACCACCAAAAAACACTGTTACACTATTCCAAAGGCGATGTCCTTGTTTAAGGCAACAATTTAAATGTTTTTGTGCTCCTGTGTGTCGCCATCATTACCTACGAATGTCGTCGTAGCTGGCGTCGACAACGTCTCGTCGTCTCGTCTTGATCTTTGGTGTTTTCGTCAAAAACTTATAAGAACTTGGAAAGAACCACCAGATGTACCAGATGACTGAATGACTATGCAACGAAACTCTTAGCGAATTCCCCGCCCAGCTCCTCCGCCGCCACCACCGCGCCACCTTACATGTAATGCCATAGATTATATTGGTAAGGTGGATGTAAATATATGTAGCATGGTGTTGTGAAACTGACATTGGGAAGGGGGAATTACATATTTATTTCCAAGTCAAAACAGTGACATGTTTTTAATTAAGAGGCGTGATAAATGGCAGCACTAAATTTCAAAATGAAAATGGTATCCTTTGGAGCGCGTCACATCAGTCAAGGGAGCATTTCAAAAACGTTGTATGTGTATGTGGAGAAGAAAAGAGGACCTATTTTTCTTTTTGGATTATCAATGCCGGAACTATCAACCACTACCACTCTTTCATTACCAGGAGCGCAGTCAATTAGGAATTCAAAACTTGTTTTCTCAAACAATTTTTACCTTATACTACATATATGATGTCTAAAGCAAAAGTTGTTACATTCAAAATGTCCATAAAGTTAAAATTTGACAGTTATTTTTGCAAATTAAGATTTGTTTTAAGATGTCAGTCTAGCCTATCAGAATGCATCTTCCTAGAGCCCTAGAGACCTGAGCAATTTCAGAAGTTGGGTTTTCGTTTTTGTTCCCTACGTTTTTTCTTGTCTTTAATTCAATTTCTTTGCAGACGTGATATCCGAATCAAATTCAAAAATAAAATCAAGCGAAATTGTGGTTACACTCAATATTTTTTATCTTTTAAACGAAAAAACGGGAGAACTAACTTTTTTAGACATTTTTTAGGTTAAGAAAAGAGGAAAGACTTTGGAGGAATATAATTCACGTGGAAAGGTAACATTACCAATAGCGCCTTTTCTTTCAAAAGCAGTGCAGCTTTAATCGCAATGATGAAATCTTTTACAAAATATTCAATTTTATCAATACTTATACTTTAATTTGCATGAATAGCATTAAATCTTCGCTTCTATTATGAGTAGGTAGATGGTTCACTATTCCCTCTCTATCTCTGAATATCTCTAAAACGGATCTGCTTCTTTTCAGCTGTACCTGTTTCATATAAACTTGATTATATGACCATCTAAATATGTTAGATGCTGACTGTTTCCGATATTATTAATATGAAACTGAAACATAAAGAGCTACAACTAACATGACCGCCGCCAATGCATCGCCACTACAAGACCTGTGTGCTTTCAAGGTAAATTTTAGATGAATCCGCACTTTACCGTCTAGACACCTGTTTTACGAATTTGGTTTGGTGGATGTTCCATTGTTGAAAAGCGATGATATACGATTCGATGAATTTACTTTTGTAACCCAATGTCTGAAAGATGCATTCAGCTAAGGTGCAACACGAGGTAGGAAAACATATTGAAGCTGAATTTATTTTCGATTCGATTGATTAAATGAAATATTTCAAAAAAAAAATCCTTTGGTTGCATAATTTATAACCTCATTAGTGATTAAAAGTGACATCAGCCGACACTTATAGGCACATAGCCATCATGAGCCATCATTTTCAGATACACTGCACCGAGACGAAAATCTCTGTATTAAAGTAGGCAGGTATATTTATATGTCTTTCTAGCAGATACCGTTGAAGCGGTGTATCATCTCTTGCATATTTGTATCTCCAGCTGTGTAGCGGGAGGAAAATGTTTACTAGTTATATTCGCAACACGGTTCGATTTTTCTTCTTCGTCGTAATATCTTCGTGCATCTTTGGTTACATATTGGGTGTAATACGATATGAGTACATCAGATATCAGCTGAAAGTAGAGGATTACTTACATTTTGAAGGTGTTCCATTGATGCAGGCAGAGAAGGCCTATAAGATGATTTCAATGACAACGATTTGTATAGATACATAAATGCGTATATATAGACGTATACAACCTAGAAAACTCTTTATAATATATTGATAAGTCAGGCAGCTTAAATGTAATTGAATATTTTGTAAAGCCGCGCTGTATTTAAGTTTGTTTGTACTGTGTACAGCTTATATTTTATATTCATGTATATGAATTGATGTGAGTATATTAAATACGTGTACTCAAAGTATAATCTTTGTAAGATCTCATGAATAATTTCGTATCTAGGAAATCCTCGTTTTGGATTTCTATTATCATGTGATATTTAGTTATACGCATGTTTATTTTGCAAAAGCCTTTATACATACAATTCATATCTAGGTATGTCTACATTTGGTATGGAAAGTGAACAGCATATAGAATGTCATGTTCTATGTAATGCGAAATTGTATATTTTTTGTAACAATTATGGTACATCAGACTTTTAAAAAAGATCCAACCCTTTTATTGCTTTTTTGTAAGACTTGAGAAATATAGCTTCATTCAAGTCTATTTATAGAGGGTGCCTAAGTGTCTTAGTTAAGTGTTATTGCATGTTTTCCCTTGTATGATTGACATTGTTGTGAACTGTAACTTAATATAAGCGGATGTTGTTAAAATTCGAGAGTCGCAATAAGAAAATTCCGAAAAATTTGCTTATATTAAACCGTGCGAAACACATTGAAGTGTGTATACTTTTAACATTTTGAAAAAAGAAAACAATTTTTATATTAAATGTATTCCATTCAAAATTTAAATTTTGTTTAAGAATTGTAATTTCTTAATAGAAGGATGTTTAAATTGCACTTCATGCAAAAGCAGAAAACCCTAAATAAAACCCGTAATTTGTTTTTAACAAAATTACATAGACATAAAAAGAAGATATTCTTAACATCTCATGATTTTCTTTATTGAATTAGAGAAATCCCTGTGGTCCCTTTATTACCTGTAAAATTGTAAAGACTTTTTTCGTGAGCATCATTTACTAATTTATTTCATAAAAGCTATGAATATTTATTAATTTCAATAATAACAATAATTGAAAAATCTTAATAAATAGAAGCCTTAGAATTTAAGTATCTGATAGTGAAATTTTTATAGAATACGATATTTTTTAGGCTTACTCATAAACTACATTGCAATTTTCGGAAAGTTTTTAAGAAGAAAACTCAAACGAAATTCAATTTTGTCTTATAAACAGATTATAAGCAATTAAAAATAAAAGTAGGACTAACCTTCCGAATCAGAGGGACAGGTTTCTGGTGCTATTTGCATGTTATTTTGGTTAAAAGTGAGTACGAACCACAATTTCAAAACTAAAAAATAGGGTACTACACAAACGCCGTACTTTGACTACAGCTCACCCTTGATTTTTCTTAATCTATACTTTAAATTTAATTTGTAATCCTCTTCTAAGCTAATGACAACACCTTCTCCTGTTTCCGCATGCAAGACATTTGCATGGTGCATGTATGGAACCTTTTAATCTGAAAAACATAAAATGAATAAATTAAAATGGCATGAGTATGCCATTCTCATATACCTTGCCTTGACTACAGGCTAGACAGCGAAAACCAAGCTAGACTCACTATTAACTCTAAGTATAGCGGGCATTGAAAGCTGTTACGAGTTGAATGCAGATTATTTCTTCTTTTTTTTTCTTGTATGGCTGTCGAAGTCGTTCCTGTTTGTATATGTTTGGTACAAACTTCATACATCTATCTTGTTAGTGAATAGCAGCAACAATATCTTGAACTAGGTTCATGCGGCCGGCGTTGTGGTTTGCAATCATGCGTGATGTAATATTTTCGTTAAAAGGAAATTAAATCATGCAATTAGCAGGACTGATTGGAAGTGCATTATAATTGGAAGTGGGAGATTGCTTAATGGAAAATTTATTTTTATCGTGAAAATAGTCCTCAAGAATGTTTTTATGTTAGTTTTATTCTACCTTTTTTCTGTTATACGTGTTCTGATGACGATAACGACGGTTAAAGGTACAGGATACAAGCAGGAGAGATCGAACATCTTCGGTACGTTACATTCGTTATAGTTGAGAGATTTACGACTCAACAAAGTGGATGTCACGCGCGTTGGTGTTTGGCCTTACATTAATCTCAATAGGCACATTAGAAATATTTTTGTAATGGTGACTTGAAACAGGTAAGTGATACTTAATTGAATACAAAGTGTAAGTATCAATGTTGTATAGAACGAGCAAAAATCGGTTTGCAAATATCCTCAGATTTAGTAAAATTAGTTTATTAGATCAAACCTACTTTTTGACTTGCGAAGAAATTGTTTTGATATCATTAATATTTGAAAAAGTTTACAAGTTTTAGTTACAAAGAAACAAGAAAGAAAAAACAAAGAGTAATTTGTTTGCTCTACGTACCAGATTTGAAGTCTAAGATTTTCACGCACCAGATGTCATGCCTTGAGATGACAATTCTGATTGAACAATGTTTGTCCAAACCATAGCTGCCCACAATACCTGATCTTAAGGTCAATTGAGTTAATGTTTAGATTTAAGGTGTCCAACAAAACCATCAGAATAGATTTGTTTATGTATATAATATAATTGATTAGCAAGCTCAAAAATATTTCCGGAGATGTTGTTGAAAAATTCTATCGCATAGTGCATTATATTCTCGAAAAACAAAAAATTAAAGAAACCATTAACAGGTTGCGTTAGGAAACATCAATATAATCAAGAAATACTAAAAACTCTCCTTTGTCAACACTAAAATTAAGAACACATCATTTCTACCCTATATTAAATTCAGTAGTTATCACACGATAGAAATACAACAAAAATAAGCCCAAAGTTTTTATATATACAAGAGCCGGCAAGTAAGGTATGTTAAATTTTACAAGCGTTGCATGTTGCATAGAAATTTTACATTTACAAAATATATCGACATGCCACAGTAATGTATGCATGTTACCGCCGAACCGACGACTCCACCGTCTGACGTTAATTTGTATTTAAAAAAAAAATGTTATGTCGCGACGGCGACGACCAACAACGAATAACACAGCACGACAAGAAAATACCTTCCTTAGCTATTGAGTTAAGGATTCGTCTTGTGTTTCGTGATGTCGAATGTCTGACGGTGGACGGAGTTACGAACATTGATATCATGTTTTCCTAAAACCCAACCCAAAGTAAACACAAATCAACAAATAAACGTCATGCAATGGTGGGCCAACGGCAACGATTGCGTCTGGCTTTTAGCTTCACTAAATATAAACATATTTAAAAAAAATTACCTATCAACCCAACCACTCCACCCCCACAACAAACACTCCACGCAGAGCAGCCATATAATATCAACAACCATTAAAAGGAAATTAATGAAACTTACCTTCCCAGGGACATCCAACCACTTCGGCCCTCATACAAACAGTTCGGTCATACTGGCTGTATGGATATATGCGAATTTTCGATGCAAAAATGATCGGTTGCAGGAGGTTCTCCACCTCACTATAGGTGTTGATGTTTCCAGGCAGAATCTGAAATCAAGAGCGAGAGTGTTGCTTTGCTGGGTATTAAATTCTTCAACCATAATACAAAAAAATACCAACAGAAAGGATACAAATATTTTATTTTTCCCACTATCACTTCGGTATCACTCCCGAATGCAGTAAACCGAAATTGCCGCCATAAATCAGGACGGCTTTAGCTAAGCACACATTCTCCATCACATTCATACACCTCAGCCCCAAATAATGGTCGAATGTCACTCACCTCCTTCCCTTGGATATTTTTCCATCGAATCCATTTAGTCATGCCTGGACGCCAGTATTCCAATACATAGGACTCTGTATACTCCTGCCCTTGACCCTTACCAAAGCGGCCCTGAGTACGGACTGCCGTGACGACGTGAACCTTTAGCAGATCGATTTGCAGATACTCCTTTAAGCCACGCGATACCATGTGCTTGGGACACCATGCTCCGCCATTGTTGTCGATTTTAAGCCTGCAATCAGACAGAGAGGAGAATAAAAGTTAACCATCATCATCCAAACCAAAATAAAAAAGTTAAGGTACATATCTCTAAGAGGCAGGCTAGTAGTTCAGGATCAGGATAAAAATTAAAAACAGAAAAAAAAATTACAGAAAAATAAGTGAGCGTCCATAGTAATTAAAAGTCGTGCGGGTCGGTAGACATGGCTCTTTCGCTTCGTTAAAATCCTGATTAAAATAATTATAAATATATCCGAGCTTTATTAACGTCATAAAGTCAGACAACGGATAAACGAAAGGACATCCCAATTTCAATTTGTGGCTATGGCTACCATAAATTAAAAATCTCTTCAGACAGTGGGGTCGAAATTATTTAACGAACACATTTTTTTGGATAGCTAAGGCTTGAATGGCAGAGTACTGTTCGAAGCGTTGTAGAATAGGCATGTAAGGAATTTCAAAAGAAGAAAAGGCATAAGTATTAGTATGAATATAATCACAAATGAAGTATAACCGTTTTTTTTCGGTATTGTGATTCAAAGAAAGCAAGATTTTATATTTTCAGAGATTTTTAAAGACACTTTTATTTTTAATGTATTAATTTCGCGTGTTATTAAAAAATGACATTACGATGGTAGAGAATTCGAAAAAAATGGGCCGGATTCCATAAGTTCGTCTGTCTCTATGTACACACCCCCAAAGCCCAAACCATTGGAAAAGAAGGTTTTATGGCTAAAACACAAACACGCTTCAGCTTCGGCTTTGCCTGACGTTTACAAGTTCAGCCGTAGGAATTCAATGCATGCTATAACAATAAAGCTTCGACCTCGCGTTTCATTTGACAATCGTAAGAAAATAACGTATGTAACGTAATTTGACTCCAAACGGAAGCTCTAGTTCAAATTCGCCGAACGTTTGCTTTGTCTGACAGCTCAACTGCTGTACAAAAATGTCAACAAACAAAATATTTGCTCTTTGGAGGGATGTAATAACAGAAATGTAATTCAAAGCTACCTCGAAGCAGGCCCACCGTAACGTAGACGAAGCCGAAGCTGAAGCATGTTTGTGAATCAGCCATTAAGCCGTTAGGTGTTTTCTTCTTCATAGGAAATCGATAATTCAAATTCCATACAACAGTTACTTTGTATTTTAAGTTTTCTCAAAATCTCAATAATTTTTTTCATTAACAAGTTCTTATACTGTCTCAATATCGTTAGATGATCAAAAATGTCATAGTATTTATTTTTAAAACTAAAATGTTTTTAAACACAAATTTAAAACAATGTACATTTACAAAATTAGTAATAAAAAAGTAACGACTTTCAAATAATTTTTTTCAAAAATTAGGGTTTTTTAGCAAAATCAAATAGTATTTAAATGCGTCGATTTTTTAATTAATTGATTTCAAATTTGTTTTTAATTTTTAATCATAATGTGAATAAAGTAATTGGTGATTTATAAGCTATTATCTTTTCGGCAACACTGGTTTAATCAGCCGACGCACATCGTGTTTTGTTTTACCGTCAAGCATCTTCAGTTTGGTCTATAATTTAACCATGAATCGTCTTACAAATGAACAATGCTTTCAAATTATTAAATTTTCATATCAAAAGAAAGTTCATCGTGCGCTTCTTCTATTTAATTGTGTTCAGCGACGAAGCCCATTGTTGGCTAAATGGGAATATCAGCCATTGCAAGAGCATCCAGAAAAAATCACAGTTTGGTAAGGTTTATGAGCTGGCGGCATCATTGGACCGTACTTCTTCAAAGATGATGAGAATCGTAACGTTATTGTGAATGGTGAGCGCTACTTTAAGATACCCAACTTATTTTTTTCCAAAATGCAAGATCTTGACTTGAATGACATGTGGTTTCAACAAGACGGTGCCACATGCCACACAGCATGCGCAAAATGGACTTATTAAGAGGCCAGTTCGGTGAACATTTTATTTCACGTTCGGGACTGATCAATTGGCCACCTAGATCGTGCGACTTAACGCCTTTAGGCTAGTTTTTGTGGGGCTATGTTAAAACTCATGGCTATACAGACAAGCCCAATTCATTTGACACATTCGAAGACAACATTTAAGCTTTTAATCGTGAGATAGCGGCCTAAATGTTGGAAATACTATGCAAAAATTGGACTAAGCGGATGGATCATTTGATTTCATGAATTTTTCTCAATTGTATGTGTTTTTTTTTTTAACTTTTCTATTGTTTTTAAAAAATCACCGTATATAATACTCTTAAGAGTTGATTGACTGCAAATTGTATTCTTCTGTTTTTGATTATTTCTTAAGAAAAACTATTTAACAAAACTTATGGATGCATGTATAAATCATAGCCAGGTATATTTTCAACTTGAGATTTTTAAAAAGCAAGTAAATCAAATCAAATATAAAGCTAAATCTTTTTAGTTCGAGTAAATTGTTTGTGTTTTCAACAATGCACTATCACAGCAAACATAGTTTCAATCATTGTCACAAATTTAAAGAAAATATATTCAATACTTAAAAGTATTACTTTTTATAATTACATACATATATATGTACAACCTATTAAAAACTTCAAAATCTCTTTAATTCGTTCATTCAAGACAAAACTGTTCGTTTCTTTTTTCTGATAATGATAACGTTTTTTTTTTTGAAAATAATAAAGCGCTTCAAATTAATTCACATAAACAAATCGAAACATTGATGCTTCTGATCATCATACCAACAGAATATGCCATACTCATCTCATCGGTACAAAAGCTGTATATTAATATAAAATGGACGCCCTGGCGGGTTCCACTGTAGCGCTCCCCCCCAGTTTGCTCACTTTTCCTGAAATGACTAGATACATTTTTCTTTTACACAGATGGCCGGCTCTAGAGGAATATAGATAGGTATGATGACTTTTAGGATAAAGCCAATGTCATTAGCATTTTAAATGAGTTTTTATGGGGCGGACATTTGAACCGATACGATGTGATGAAGCCGATGGTCAATGGATGCTTTTGTGATGACAATAAAGTCGGATAGTTTGGCAGCAAATCAATAGACCTGTCTTAAACTAAGCAACAAGTTGAGGCTAAAGGTTCGACCCATCATATTATGCTCTCTATATAATGTATATTTACAGTCGGCAGCGAGAGTGTGACAACAGGCAAACTGTGTGACTTTCAAAGTGGCCGCGGAATTATTTTGGTTATATGGGGAGCTATGAACATTAAATGTTATGAGTTTATGACATAGGGAAGCTAGTCGAGGTTTGTGGGAAAATATTACTTAACATTAATGTAGGATGATTTGCCTTTTTTCGTTTGCAATAACAATTGTAAGACATGTCGGTTATTTTATTTTATGGCACATTGAACAAAGATTTAAAATAAAATGAGTGCAACTGTTAATGAATTTTAATTTCAATATTTGCATTTGCACTCCTGAGACTGGATTTAATATAGTTTTCGCGACCTAAAATATGTTTGTTAAGGAATTTTTTCAAATTGTGTCAGTAATCTTTTTAATATATTTTAGGGTATGAATTTGAAGATCACTTCATTTAACCTTCATGAGTTTAATTTTTATGCTTGATCCTGCGAAAATGAATCTTTATTTAAAATAATGAACTTAATTCTAAATAAATATTTAAGATTTCTATATTATAACAAAAATCAAAATCAATTTAATAAACTATTGCTATAGATATTATTTTTGTTCCAGCAACTATGTACATATGTGTCCGTTCCTTTTGTATGTATAAAATATATTACTTCATTGCTGCTTTTTTTGATAAAAAAATGTACATTCAATTACCTTTTCATAAAGTTGGAACACCTCATTAACTCGGTCAGTAAATTTTTGTTTGAAAAACTGGATTTTCTATAATCATTTCCAATTGTAACCGCTTAATGGAATTGGAAGCACCAGCACTAAAGCAGCGGTATTTTATACCTACATAAATAAATGTACATAATAAAGTGCTGAAGGTAACAAAGCTAATAGTATATAACCACTTTTAGTTTTCAACAAGCCGCCACAACATTCCGTCTTCCACTTTCGATATAATCGTTTGTGCGGTTAAACTGTTTGCACAGATAGTTTCTGAATTCCCCTAGGTGCTGATATTTGCACCGCAACTTAATCCTATGAAGTTGAACATGCATATATACATTCACAAATATAAAAGGAATAGCATCAGGCTTTCAATTATTTAATTCATTTTTCAATAAACAAGCATTTACATACATACATAAATACCTATGTACATATGTATAGAATAACCATCGTCTAGCTGAACGTATCTTTTTAGTCTACCTTAGGGGTATTTGGGAATGTTCACTCTTTAATTAGTCGCTTGTTCAATTGTAGCCAACAGAAACCACCCATGGGGCAGGCAACATTATACAGTGAAACAGTGAATGGCAGCATCAGCACAACAGCAACAACAACTGCCATTGACGTTGACATTTTTATTTTTTGTTGTTTGTTTCAAGCTTAACAAAAATATTTATAAAGTCGTTAATATTCTGTTACAATAATTAATTTCCCAGCCTTAGAGCTCATAGTTAGAGAGAGGTGAAAATCGTATTAATCACTTTGACCACACTGCCTCCATCACATGCTCCAACGTATGACATAACTTTGACGTTTTCCAAACTTTTACTTTTTTTATACAAAATTAAAGTTGAGAACCACAGACTAAACCTAGGTAAGTTGTCAATTCAAACGTCAGATGTCCGTTATCACAAGTGAATTCATTTTATTGTCCATAGAGAATGGAGGTAGATATCGGTACATCTACAGGATATACAACAGAACAAACCAAAGCAGGAAGAGAAAGAACCCCCAGTGCTTATTAGTTAAGTGGATATCCAAAGAAAAAGATAAAAGGTACTTTTTTTGTTGTGTACATTGTTTGACATAGGAAACACTATTACAGGAAATGTTTTGTAAAACTGACACCGCCCCAAGGGCCGGACTCATCCTGGATGTGTAGTTCGAAGGGTTTTTTTTTTTTTTTTCATTTTTTATCTCGCGTACAATACTCATCTGCTTCTGCTTGTTCCACTTTTTGTTTATTACTTTTTTTATGAGTTCAGCAAAACTTTTATGAGCTGTATATGGAAAACGACGAGTGCATAAAGTGTGTGAGACGGAACAAAAAATATAAAATAAACTAAAACGGAACAGCGAAAAAGTTCGACTCTTTATGCCCGGGTTGTTTTTGTTAGCTATGTCCCATTCAAGGCACATAACTGTGCAAGAAACTGTTTTGGTCAATAAACTTATATTTAATTTGTTTGAACATATTTGGTTGTTACAGCACTGCTGCGGAGTACCTACCTACTTATTAAACTAGTCAAGCTGAGATATGAACTTCACAAAGAAAATCGAAAAAGGATACCATATTATTTATTTTCTCTTTTTGCCAAGGTTATAGAAACACTGATTAATTATCACCTCAAGAAATATCTCGAAGACCGATGACTCCTTAATGAGGGGCAGTTCGACCTTAGTAGCGATAGGTCAAATGGTGATAGTATGGTTTATATCACCGATTAGCGAAAAAGAAAAACATTTACATCATTTTGCAGAAAGTAAGATTATTGCGCTGGATATATTAAAAGCATTTGATAGAGTTTGGCATCAGGCTCTCTTATCAAAATTGTCCCTTCTGTTTTACGAATCTCTCCTTCATTGGATAAGAAATTACATTTGGGACCTTTCGCACAAAAATGGGTTGAAATCGGACACTATTTTTCATTTTAATTAATATTAATAATTTTTTTTATTTTTCACTTTTAATCCAAAATATTTTTCCACAGCAGTGTCTAGAGAGTTATGTTGGTATGTAAATTTGTGAATTTTTGTGTCAAGCAGGACAGTATCCCGGTATAGGCTTTAGTATTTTATCATAAAGGTATCAAATTGGAAAATGTTTGTGTGTTATTTTTTGTATCTACGAAAATATTACTGTTGTTGGTTTTGGGATCAACAACAATTTGAACAACGTTGAAAACTAAATTACATAAACTTCGATTTTAAATTCCTCCAAACAAAAAATGAGGAAACAAAGAAAAAATATCATTTTACATATGTATATATACATGCATATTTCAGTTAAGTTTGTGAAAATGGATGTACACACATACCTACATAGAATATTTACATGTTTTGTTTTCAATACAATCATAAAGTACATAATACGTACATACATCACTGCATGATGGGTCTTTGTTTTTGTTTTATTCATAATTTTTAAATTGACTTTATTTTTGACTTTATGAAATTATTTGTTTTTCCAATATTTTATACACAAACGCTTACTTCATAAACATAAATAGATGTTGGTATAAATTTCGTTTTGTGTAAGTAACTTCAGATATAAGAGAATTATAAACAAAATTTTTAAAGGAAAAATAATAATTATGTTAAATTACAATATAAAACCAACTAAATTGTTGATTGTCAATAAATTGTTTTGGTATCAATAACTTCGATGTGATGGTCAAATATTTTAAAACTGCAGTAGTGTATATTCATATATTATTGTTTTTTTTCCAAACAAACTACTTGAAATGTATTGTATTCAAAATTAAATGGCACTTGGTATTTTAATTTGTATTTAAAGCTGAAAAAAAAAATGGTTCTAACTTGTTATTGATTACATTTTGAATGTTTAATTCTAATCTTCATTCTTTGAAAAAACAGTTGTATCCAAAAGTCTTTTATTTCAATTGGTTTTAAGCCCAACTCCCACATATATTTGATTATGGCCATCTGGGAAATATTTTTTTTCAACCGAAAAGTTTTTTTTGAATAGTCAGTTTTCTTTAACAAAATTTGTTGTTCGCAAAATAATTTAGATTACAAATTTAAAATCATCAGCAAGCTCATTTTCTTAAACAGCTCTGTTTTTAAACATATGAAAAACTTCATCTTAGCGAAAACACCATACGATAATAATAATAGTAATAGTAATGTTAAAATGATAGCGCAATCTGGCTTGTAAGACAAAACTTTAGAAGACCAAAACAAAAACAAATATTTTCAAAGTCAATTAAATGACTGACTGGAACTAATTCGTCCTTAATCGAAAAACAATCAATAAAAAGTGTCACTCTTTCTATAACAAATTATGTGGAACAACCAAAAAAACACAAAAGCAGTTTATCACCCAATATCGCTTTTCTTTTCTTTTTTTGTTTGTGTTTTTTTCTTTTTTCTTGAGTATAGTGAGGAAACAAACAAAAAATCCTACATACCAAAATATTTGATTATCTTAATGCTTGACTCCATTGATAGAGATGACCTAACATGAAAAATTGATCTTCTAATTAGCTAATGCTGGATCTGTGGCTGGTGCAACTTTCGTTCTATTCGTTTCATCATCAGTTCACCATCAAATAGAGGACATCACTAGCTATAGTCCGGCCAGTGCCGATCCGGTTCTGTGCTTAAGTTTTGGGTCATGCTGATGAAGGTCCTTTAATCGATTTCGAAAATGGAAGCAATTAGTTATGTTCGTCGCTGCCTCATATATGTGCCACATCCAGACCCAGTTCCACATTAATCGTGTTATTTATTGAAGAACTGTGATAACGAATTGGTCAAGGGATGTAATCAGTTTTGCTTGGTGCTATCTTTAATAATGTTTATCTGGCTGTGCAGCAGCAGAAGAAGCCGAAAATTTTATCGAAATGCATATCACTTTAATAGACTGTTAATAATTTTTTTCTTTTGTATACAGGTCCCCTTTTTCCATTTTAAATGCCAGAAGTTCCGGCTATAAATTTTCGAAATCAGCATGAAAGAGAGGTAAAGGATGTCTTCATCACTCAAGTTGAGATGTTAATTTGTTTTTCGATCCAAATTTTCTGATTCTGGCATTTTGCATAGACAAGTGATGAATGCAGCAGCATCAGCATGAAAATCATCATGTGTGTCGTCTGTTCCTGGTCGGTCAAAGCGATGACGTTAGCCTGAGTTCCATCACAGATAGCTATGGAAGTTTAGATTGTGTCGATTCGATTTTGATTTGATTCGATGGTCACATTGCTTTCGGTTGGAAGGAGTCATGTGGGCCAACATAATATGTATGATGGAGAAGAGGAAGAGTGCATATATGCATGTAGGTATCTCGCCAAACTTTAATCGAATTTCAGCTAACTCTCATGCCTTGCCTTGATTAAAGCAATTTCTATCATCGAATTTGGAATGCACTATGTGCGAAGAGTAAACAACAGGTTATAGAACAGAATTGAAGGCATGACGAGTTTAAGGACCAATCATGTGCAATCAAGTAAA
Organism: Eupeodes corollae; assembly: GCF_945859685.1. Lineage (NCBI taxonomy): Eukaryota > Metazoa > Arthropoda > Insecta > Diptera > Syrphidae > Eupeodes > Eupeodes corollae. The sequence goes on along the minus strand of NC_079147.1, from coordinate 173,539,143 downwards.
AACAAGCAGCCATGTATGTAGACAATTTTTAGAAGGCTTTACGCATGATGCAGTAATTAAACTTACCTACTTCAAACGTATTACATTGCATTTATTCATGAAATATTGTATAAATCTAAATAAAATAAAAAGTTCCTCTAAACTGCAAATTTTGAAATCTACTTTCAGATGTTAGGTATATTTTCTACGTCTAGCATAACATGCACAGTAATAGAAGTGCTTTAGAAACGTATTTTAAAAATAAAAAAGGAAGGATTCTTTGTTTTACTCCACTCCTTCCAATTTGCCTACAACATCGTTCACCACACATCGTTTGTTTGTATGGACATATTTTTGTATCTACATGTATAGAATCAAATACCTGATATATGTATAATCCTCCCTTATTCTGGCTTACAAAAAGAATGACCCATAAACTGACATTATGTTTACCTGTACTTTTGCACTCATAGGTAAATCAAAAGAACAAATATTTGTGATTTTGCACTTGCATCTCATTTGATTGGGGTTCGCATATTGTTTATTCTTAATATCATTTATCCTGCACTTGGTTTGTATATTTGTGTATTGTATACCATGTTTTATGTATTTATTCAAATTTCAAAATAAATACAGTAAGTAAACTACTACTATTATAAAATTCGTTTATTCTACATTAACATACTTATTACTGCAGCATAAATTTTTGGAGCTAATGGCTCAGATTTTAAATTTATGGACTTGAAATTACTTTCTGTGTTTTGTCCTCATTTTTAGGATGATAATCAGATTTTTATTAACGATCTTTTAAAGCCCGAACATGTGACTCATTGATTCAAGAGCAAGAGCTTTGTTGTAGGTAAAACAATATTTTTTTTTCTATATTAAACCTGCGATATGTTACTTCTTCTTAACTTTAGGTATCATTCATTCTCATATTACTTTTCTTTTCCTGTTATTCAATCAGCACTTAAATATATCATTTTTTATTGTTTTATTAAATCCAAGTCTAACAAAAGAATACGGCTACTACCATCGATTGCCTTCTATTTCAACGTAAAATCACCTACCAAACAATTTGTATACAATTGATCAGAGACAAACTTGGAAGCTCAGGTCAATCAATCGAAATTCGTTCTGCTTCTAAATACACAAAAAAGCACATATGGATGTGATGGTATACCTATTATGTTTATATAAAGTTCCAAATCTACAGATCTGCAAATATATACAGATTGTGAAATCTCTATGCTTATGGTTTCTGTTCAAGGTTTATATCATATGTAGGCAAGGTGGAAGTAATCATACATGCGCCCATATGAACGATGAACAAGTTATTTCGCTTCAGTAGTCTTCAAAAGATTGCATAGCTTTATCATTAAGTTGAAAGCATTCTCTCTATGAGAATGTCTTTGAAAATTTTGCTCATAAACGTTTTCTCTGTGAAATACCTTACCTACCTTATGCACATGTACATATGTATAGGCATCAATGCTGATAATGAACAGGCTACTAAGTAGGAACAAATGCATCTGTTCTTTTAGAACCCAAATGTCTATGATCCATATAAGAACTAATAATAAAGTCATATAAAACATGATCTGGAGATAGGTTGGGGTTGGTACAGTTCAGATTCAGAGTAAATACATACTGTCTATTGGAGTAATGGCTTTAAGTAATAACTGCCTGAAGTAGTCTTTTATAAAAAAAAATAATAATTATTATAGAACAATGACACAGAACCTTAAGGCAGATGGATAATTTACGAGAGAGATGATTTTAGGCTATGGATTTTCAATATTTGGCTATCAGTACTGCTTGAAAATGTACATAATTTGAAATCATGAATGCTAATTATAGAGTTCAGCGATATTTTATAATCAATCAAACTAGGAGTATACGCTTTTTAAAGAAAATTATTACATGACATTTGATGAAATATTCGTCTCCTCGAAGAATATTTCTAGAGTTTTTCTTTTTTAAATAAAAAAACTTCTTCGTACGTTGAACAAAAACAGAGTAACAACAAATACATAATTTTATTTCAAAGTCAAAACACACATATTTCAGAAAAACATACATACGTGATTATATACAATTAGAACAGTAGATTTTATACAAGTATTTTTCATTTGCAACAACATTTAATCGGATTAATGTTTAAATCATTCTTTTTGATACATTTTATTTGTTAGTAATATTACATCTCTGCGTAAGAAAGTTACATACAATACAAATGTTTTGATCAAAGAATTGCCAACACAAAATATGTGCTCATCTGGCTCATCACTTAGGCCAGTGTTAGAAGTTAAAAAGAAATAAAACGAACAACGATAACATAATACATGCAAACAAAATACAAATATAGAACAAATCTAATTAAATAATAAATAAAAACAAGCTTTTAATATGTTTTTAAGAATATTCATATCTAACTCATGTTAAAATCGAAAAAATACTGCTTATATCCTTTAAAGCCATCGTTATAGATTAAGACGTTTTTGTAGCGTACACTAAGGAGAACATCATTAATAGCTAACATAAAAACTTAGTGGTCCTAAATGACTGCCTTGCGGCAATGAATAGTTTGGAAAAATAGCTTCTGTATTCAACTTCATAATTCATATATGATGAATTGGGGAAGACACTCAATTTTCTTTAGCCTAAACGTGATGAAATCATGAGATAGTTGGTTAAACGCCTTAGAATAATCGGTGTAAGTAAAGTTGAGCTTTTTACTGAGTTCTATGGTAATTCAACACAAACAATGGAAGTACATTAGTAATGTTCAAGCGTTGTCGCAAAAAACCATATTATTAACTGAAACAATTTGTTCAAACGCTTGTGAATACAGGAGAATGATTTGTAATTAAATTACTAATTTTAAACGCTGTAGTAAATTTCTTCTTCCATATGGTTGTAAATTCACCTGAACTTAGAGATAGATAAAATATTTGGAGAAGGGGAAATGGTTTGCGGAGAGTCTCATAAGTATGGGGAAAAATCTCATACACATATATCTGCAGGAGTGTGATTGAAACATTGATGAAAGTTGTTAGCAATCTTAATAAAAAAAATCTGCATTGCTAAAAAGGAATCTATAAGATTTACATTATGTACAGTCTGTTACATAAAAGCGTGGCCTCTGTTACACGTAGATAAAAAATCAGAGTCCTCTTTCTTTTTCTATGACAAAGAGGGTACCATAGTCCTTCATGCTTTTTGTAAAAAGTCAGCTGTCTGTCAAATTTAGTCTTCAATTGAGTGGTTTTTCGAAATGTAAGCTGTTTACACCTCTCGCTTTGAGGCAGTTTTTCTATGTTTACATGAAAAAGGACCCAAATTAACGCAAACTGCTGCTGCGAAATATATGGGAAAGTCGAAGCAGTTCGTTTGCAAGTGGATAAATCGCTATAAAAAGGTCGGTAACGTTGATGATTTTCCTGATCGCGGAAGTGCAAGCAAAGTCTCAAAAAAAGACGAAAAATGATTCTCGCATTGTTCTCGAAAAATCCAACTTTGACTTTACGTGAAGCTGCTGTAAAATTGAAAGCAAAAGGTGTTGAAATATCTTACGGAACGATTCGCTGGCACCTGCTTCCCAATAAACTGAAATATCCCAGTACTTTGGAAAAACCAATGTTGAGTGCAAAACTCGTTGAAAAACGAGTGGAATGGGTGAAGGAAAACTTGGACCGCGATTTGAGCAACGTAGTTTTTCTGATCAACCCTCCTTCTATGCATTTCCGAGCATCAAACGCCCCTGGACAACCTCCACCAGTAGGATGCTTCAACGGATTGTTAAACACTCCGTCAAGGTCCATGTTTGGGGGTGGTTCTCAAATAAAGCTTTCGGTACTTTGTTCTTATTTATCGAACATTTAAATGGCGAAAAAAAATAATAAAATATACCAAAAGGCTTTGTTCCCATCTGCTATGCAATGGTCTATCAAGAAAAATGAAAGCTGGATCCTTCAAGAAGCAACGATCCAAAACATCAGAGTCGAGCGCGTAGCGAGTGGAAGGCGCAAAACGGAGTTCTCACTTAAGATTGGCCATCTTAGTCACCGGATGCAAATCATAAAGAAAATGTGTGGGCTCTGATAAAAATGCAGCTTCGCAGACGCAAACTATGTAATTTAGATCAATTTTCTCGACGAATTCGGAATATTTTGAAGTGTTTTCCGGTTGAATATGCAGAAAAACTAGTGGAAAGTATGCCCCGAAGGTGCCGGGCTATAATTGACAATGCAGGAGATTGGACTTGCTACTGAGCTATTCGCATTGAGTATTGACGACTAAATTATCAAAATATTTTTTTTTGATTTTTCGAAAAATCAATTGTTGCTATTATTTAACAGTGACCACGCTCGCATATAACAGCTAAAAAGGTTTAGAGAATTTTACAATTTTAAACTATTCAAAAGACGATCATGCTTTTTATGCGACTTTTCCATGTTATTCCATGGATGACAAGAGTTGGAATATTTAAATATTTTATGAGAATCGATGTCTTTAAGAATTCTCAATACAAAAAGAAAAAGCACATAAATGTTCAGAATCCTGCTAACAATTTGCTTTTTGAAAATCAAAAGAAAATGAACAATCATGCGAATTGCTATTCTTAGAGGGTATAGTGTTTATCTACATCGCGTTGTCGATTCAAACAATTTTTAATATAATTAACTTGCTGTGTAAGTTCATGATTTGCCCAGAACACTACTATCGAAACCAGGAAATCAGAATGAGTCGTCTTAAGCAGTACACTTTAAATACCTTGAAGTATAGCTTTTTAGAATAATCGAAAACTGTATATTTATAAGTTTAAGTTGTCAAATCACTTGAATTCTTTTAAGAAACATCTCAAAATGTTGGGCAAATAAAATCAAATTGAATTTTAAATAAGCACCTATAGTGCCAAGAAAACCAATATACAAAAGAGAATACAACCATTTTCCCCGAAACGAGAAATTAAACATTTCTCATCCAAAATATTAGTCCTCCTCGTTAAGGACTCTAATACCAGTTTAAAGAAAGCTTCTAAAACGACTCCTTTTCATTCTCTCGTTTGCTCTGTGCCAACTAAACCTTAGAAGGTACAACCTGCAAGTATGAGGTATGTAAAAGGTATATTGTGTAAGTATGTATACCGCAATAAATAAACCTCAGTCAGTTCTATATCAGTTCACCGCCTCACGCCGCACCTTGGCTCTTCTTTAAGATCAATATACATTTAAATATCTAAACATTTTCTCGGAATCACGTCGACGCAAGTAAATGTACTTATTCCAAAATATTGACTCTAAAAGGCACTATTAAATCCCTCTCGCCGGGAATTACCATCGAACAGTTTTTGTTTTATTTCCATTTTTCGTCATAGTATACGTTCTATAGTGTATCATTAAAATCAATAATCCGTGTTTCGGGGGAAGGTGAAGGCTAGAATGGAGACTATACAACGACGACTAAGATGACGACAAGCGAAGGGCGAAGGGCATATGCAGTTGAAGGAAAATTGCGCATGACATTACTTCGAAGTGGGCAGATGTGGATAGAGGTGTGCATGATGCTAAAGCATTCGTTCAAGTTCCCACGGTTCGTTTCATCAAAAGGTTCCTCCGTCGTAATCGTAATACAGAGCATAGGTATATTCTATACGTTCTAACTTCTTGGGGGCAACAAATTACAACTATTCAGGGTGGTGTTTGGCGTTCGGAATTGCAATGGCTAAAAAATAAACCTTTTACGAGTTCCGGAGTTTCTTTTTATACTGTACTACCTACTACCTGCTTTCGAATTCGATGTCCTCTATATTTAAGCTTTGGTGTGTATGCTTTACTCCTTTTGTTAAGAAATGGTTTATAACCCTTTAACGATAAACTACCCCATTACATATATTTAAACTCTTCTGCATTGTGCAGTACCTATAGCATTGCATGTACTAATGGTACAGTGAGTATAGTATACCAATTGGGTGTAATACCTTTTTCTCAAGGCTACTTGTAGACTATTTTTATACTACATATACCTTACCTACTTCTTCTTTTCGACAAAATGGTTGTTCGTGCAGCAATAAGTCCTGGAACGTGTGCTGCAGTTCGTATTCAGTACCTACTGGGCTATAGAGTCCTTAAGTGGCACTTGAACTGGCGAAAATGTTTATGACATACAACACAATACCTCGTATTATATATATCTATCTATCTTAGCATACAAATACGTACAATATAAGTATTGTACAGTTTATGTACATATATATGTTCCAACAAAAGCTTAAAACTGAAGTGGTCACTTAAATCATCCACTTCAAGGATGTTTGTTAAAGGAACGAGGAAGTGTGGGTGCGAAACGCTGCCAAAGTACCCTCTGAGTATATATGTATACATTCATTATGCATATATGACTGATGTATTGCTAGTACCTATACTGTTTACTTAAGTAATCGAGGGCATACAGCTTAATGTATTATACGTCGTTCAATTAGTGTTTGATATAAAGTTGAAGAGTTCATGAATAATACCATAAACTTAAGGTGCTGCACTTTGTATAACGCAAGGTTACCGAAAAGAGGTCAATTTATATAGTATAAATAACTAAACAAGGTAAGAAAATACTTTGTATCCACCTATTTTTTAGTCATTTACTTTTTTAACAAAAATTGCAGGTTTCAAGTTAAAAGTCGTTATTTCAAGTCTTAAATTAAAACTGAGCAATAAACCAACAAAATATAAAAGTATATTTATGTACATAATAAAAGTTTCTATATCATAGTTCAAGTTTTGAAAATTAGGTTACCTCAGCAGTAATGAAGTTCATGTGGTTAGATTTATCATCAAAGTCTTAAACTAAGGACTATTAATTGAAAACACAGCTAAGGAGATGCGGTTTGTTATGAGGTGTATACACAAGGCAAAAGTTTTAATAAAACTTATGAGATTTATTCACATTTACCTAAATTAGGAATATAAACTACAAACTTAAAATTGAAAAGCAGAACTTATTTTTTTAAATTCTACACGTGTGTGGTTAAAAACTAGAAATTCAAAGATTTTTCGGTAGCAAAGGAAAGCTGAATTGGCAGTTTGAAAAACAATAGTGCTGCTAAGATATACTTTTTGAATTTCTGCGTTCAGGTTCAATTCAAAGGGCAGCAAATTTATAGAAAAACTGAAATTTCAAATTTGCAAGATAAAAATATAATTGCTGAAAGAACTACTTCCTTAACGAACGTTTTGTTAAAGGTTTTTCCAGATACAAATTTTTGTTCGTCAGTCCGTATGTCCGTACATCCGGGAAGGTTTTTTCGTCGTCTATATCTTTACAACCAGTAGAGGTATAGACTTGAAATAAATGTAGTTATACAGATACCTAGAAAGATGCAGAAATGACTCTCCAGCTAATTAAGTGGGTGGTTTTTTATATTAGCAATTTAAAAAACAAATGAATATATTGGTTGATCCAAAATATCTCACGAACCAATAGCGCTAACGACTTCAACTAAATTTTATATAATGTATTTTAACGTGATACAAAACTTGTATAATTTTGAAAGAAAAATCAATTTTTTTTATAGATCTATAAAATTGAACAAAAAAAATATCACTTCGAACATTTTACGAACAAAAATGGTTTTATCTCCAAGATACATTCAATTGACAACTTTTGTACGATAACAGAAAAAGCTGACATAATGACAATTATCAAAATACACAAAATTAGGCCTTATTAAGTGCAAATGCCGATATGGAAGAAAAAATGTGTCCTATTTCCACGAAATTTTAGAATTTTATATCATTCAGTTGGCATCTTTGACTCGCGTTAAAATGACTTTTTTCCCAACTAGAAATTGAAACATTTGCCTGGCGTTTTTTTTTCCAAAAAAAAATCCAATTTATTTACGCCAATATTTTTATTTACAATAAAGACCTAAATATTTACGCCAATATTTTTATTTACAATAAAGACCTAAAAAAGCATACTAAAAGTTTGTAAATGACTCGAATATCTTTTCAAAAACCAAAGATGTTGGCTTCAAATTAATTTTATTTTACAGAAAATATAGTTTGCAACATTCAGTAATTTTTTTATATAAATCCATCAGCCTTTAATCCTTATTTAAATATAGGAACTGTGTCCAAAAATACTAATCGCCTTTGTGGTATAATTTACAATTTTCTTTTGACATTCTAACCATTACATATGATTTTTCAAATGTTTGGCTCACGTTAAAATGACTTCTTTTTCCAATTTGAAATTAAAACATTTGCCTGGAGTTTTTTTTCCAAAAAAAATAAAATTCAATTTATTTACAATAAGCCAAAGTCACGAATTGTCTTCTGCATGTTGAAAAGATACATTTTATAAATAATATGTATGTATGTATTTATATGTTTCTAAGAATGACATGAAAGCTCTCGGTGTCTTTCATTCTGCCAAATAGCTTTCTATTTAAAAAACTAAATATTTTGAACATTTATAGTAAGGTCTTATAGAACACAATCAAGATAACAAATATAATTTTACATACATATGTATAGTTTAAAATAAACTTAAACAATGCTAAAATAAGGATATGTACTGTACATATGTATGTATGTTTTCGTACATCTGTGCAAATTTATGTAAGTATACACAGTTTGTGTTTGTTTGTTTTTACATATTTTTTCCAATATTTGAAAACGACTTTTCGGTTAGATTATTATTATGTGACCTCCACACAACATAAAGCCACCGCATCCAGCGGAACGAGCAAGAGACCAAGCAGAGAAGTCCTTCGTGTCAGTTAAAATGACTTATTTTTTTTAAATAAATTTTGTCACTAAGGATTCTTATGGTGTTTTTTTTGTACATTTTGTATGTTTTATTTTGAATTCTAGTTGTCAGAGTTGGATGGAATTCATAAAATTACTTACTTCAATTTGTAGATATGTACGTACATATAAAACGGTACCTAAAGCACTTTTCATGAGAGAAAGAGCAGAGGGAACGAAAGGGAGTAGGTTTGAGAAACGAAAACTTACCTTGCATGCTGGGGACCGACATTTCCCATATCATGTGCTGAACTTGCTGTTATTTGAAAATCAGCAATAGATCCGGATTCCATGCCCAGAGGATTTTTGCATGTTTCTGGAATGAAAGGAATTTTCAAATTAATTAAGAAAAGTCAAATTTAGAGCTCTGTTGGTGTATGTACATGACTTTAGATGTATGTATGTAGATGCATATAGGTATAAGTACATTTACATATATAAATTCATATTCTATTGTATGTTTGTACATATGATACGATGAAGAACGAAACAAGGACTCAATACATATTATTATGAGGGAAAGGAGAATTTGACTGAATGTCGAAATAACATCATTCAAATTCAACAACATTTCATAATTTTAATTGAATCGGGAAAAGGATCAAGCTTGTGAGTTACCATTGGATATGCATACACATACATATTTATAAGTAAATGTAAGAATTTGACGTATCAGGTATTTGTTTTATGTATGCAATTATACATAGATACATATATATAAATTATGTTGGATAGTATGTATGTCTTTGTTTATAGCTAAAAATGGCATTTATGATAATTTATGCTCTTGAGGGCGACTCGAATTAAATTATTAGATTGGTCTTTTGAGATGAATTTCTTTTAATGGCTTTTGATGATGGAAAACATCGAAAACATGTGGGAAATTTTTAAAGTGTGTTATAGTAAATAAATTGGGTGGTGCAACTAGGACCTAGTGACGTCCAACTCTCAACCATTCCTGTAAATAATTGCAGGGATGAAGGGGACCTACAGTTTTTAGCCCAATCCGAATGGCTAATTTGAGAAAGCACTTTTCATGGCAAGAATTACTTTTAGAGAATTTGTTAATTCCTCGCTTTAGATGACATAGGCAGGGAATTCATTAAAAAACAAAGTGTTCAAAATGTGTATCTTAAAACAAAATATTTTTGCATTTACACAGATACTTATTCTCAATACAGTATTTGTAATTAACCATTCTGTATACAAAATTTCGAAGTTTTTTTAAATCATTCAATTGAATGTGATAAATCAGAATAACTTATGGCAAGTATGTGCATCATAATCAAACTCAACTCAAGCTATGTCTATGTTTAAAATTCAATAAAGCAAACAAATTACGTTATGTGTCTGTATATCTAAGAAATCCAAAGAAAACTACACAATCCATCTGATGAGTAAATTAGATGAACTATTTTGTAAAACACTTAAATAATTTTGCATTAATTTTAGGATCAGTAATACAGAAAAGATTACAATGTAATTAAAATTCAATACAGGATCATTAAAGTTTTGATTATTTTGAATTTAAAATGTGATTAAATTAATACAAAATGAAAATTGACAGGAATATAATAAGTTCATTTTTGGAACTCCATATATAATACAGTGAGAAATTGCCAACAAAACGATCCACAGTAGCCAGATTTTTGTATTTAAAAATTGGTACAACTGAAAAAAGATCTGTCAGAAAAAACAGACACAAATAAAAGAAAGTTTTGTGAAATTCCAAAGTTAAAATTAACTTAGAAAAAAAAAATTAACTTAAACTAATTAAATTGACAATTTTCAAGACGAAATGGTTAGAAAACATCTGGAAATTTAAGAATCCCGTCGGGGATCGGAGTCGAGTCAAAATTTGTAAAGAAAAACCTGCATGGAGGAGTTGGTTTTACAGATGATGCATTATGGTCTGTTTATTTGCATGTTTGTCATGCAAATAAACAGACCATGGACATGGAGTAGGTACCCTTATATGGTGCTGAACTAATCAGTTCTTCAATATTTAACACGAATCAAACTATCTCACTTGCACTTCACACATAATCTTGTTCTGTGGTGGAAACAACAAAAAGATTTATTTAATCTAAACTGAGATAAACCGTTGGTGGAATCATAGCAAAACATAAATATCTTTTCTATTGTTTTCTCTTGAAAAATAAGCCCAGTTAGTCCATTTTCACTAACAAAACTAAATAATTTCAACAGTAATAGATTGATTTTTCCCCAATGAAAAACACACATGATTCTAAATGCATAACTACTCAACGAACACAGCCATCGAGATACAAATGCAATATAAATCGTACCAACATTCAAACGAAATCACATAAGAGCCATTCGAGACTCGTATAAATGTCAAAAACCCATTCATAGTAAGATTCTACTCTAACTTTTATCGGTGTTATTCATACCAAAGATATTGTTTTTGTTATTCGTGGAAATCCTACTGTACTATGGATAGATTTTATAACAAAACACGGGAAATGTATTTCAATTCTTTGAAGCTCTACTTTATAAAATTCAAATACATTTTGTTTTACATTTAAATAAAATTTTATATATTTAACCCAAAAAATATAAAAAATTACCCCAACTTTTTTAACCGCAAAACCTACAATAATATTTGTCTATACCTTAACCAATTTTAAAACAATTCGCAGAATAGCAGCATACAGAATACACGTAAACGTTTAACAGAATATGTTGGGCTCAATACCAAATTGCAAATTTTTGAGAAAAATACTTCTGTTTTTATACTTAACGATGTCCTCAATTCTCTGTATAATTCTTTGTATAATTACTCGTATATATTCAATAAGAAAAATTATTCCTCAATATAATGAAAAGTCATTGAAAACAATCTCTTCAAAATTACCTACCAGCTCCGTTTTATTCTCCATTGATTTTTCATAAAAAACCACGCAAGGAACAAATCCAAACAATGTGGTTCTTGTCAATAGAGTGTCATCTCATTTGGAATCATTTTTGTTGATCTTCTGATCTTCAAGTGACAAGTCGTTTAATTATCGCAAATGAGTCGTACTTTGCCATCATCATGATGAAGTCTATTCCCAGACAAAGTCATCAACATAAGTATACCACCACATCATCGTACGAACAGGCATATATATCTATGGAGTATTCCAAGGACTGTGACTCGAAGTATTCCCCTTGCAATAAGTGTATGTGATATGTTTTTTTATTATTATTTGTATATCTTTTAGTTTCCATTCCAATACAAGAAGTAGGTTGGGGTGGTAGCTGGTGAATGGTGCACTACCATTCAATATCGGATTTCAATAAAAATAAAAGCGCCTTCAAGTTGTCAGTTCTCGTCAAATGGGTCTGGGGACCAGCAACGGGGCCTGTCACTTGCAAAGAGCGATATGATGCATATTGGACTTTTAGATATTGCAAGTCGAGAGAGGTGTTTGACACTTGATATTTTTATATTTCTTCAACTGTACGTTCATCATATTATTTATATCTATACCTACATTTCCGAGAAACTGAAACAAAGGAACGATAATATTCAAGGTATATGTTCTGAACAACACGCTGATCTCTATGGTAGGTAAGTGTGCTGCAAACTCCTTCAGTACGTGTGTCTACCTCGTATTCCGCTACCTCCCCAAGGGCTTCAATTACTTATGTTGAAAATATAGTAATTGGTTTTGTGTCAACGGAATGATTTTATTAGATTGCCATCTTGTCAACACACGGTTGAATATCAAAAGAAATTTGAATAGCGATGATATTGTATACACTTGTACACACATATTTCTAGAGCTAGTTCATTTAAAACATAGTCATCTGATGGAGGGAAGGTTTTAAACTTATATACGCAAGATACAGGAGTAGGGATGTAGATTTTGTTGAACTCCTGTGCAATGCAATGGCATTTTGCAACTTATCAGGACGTTAGAAATCTTATTGCATGCAATATACATATGAAATGTGCCAAGCTTTCAAAAATTCAATTCTAATTCACTTTTTTCTGAACTAGTACGGCCTTGTGAGTTTTGGAACTTAGTCTGATTTGTTATTATCCTTTATTTGTTTTTTTATTTTATTTTTTTTTTTATTCAGATTGAAAAGGGTAAAATAATGGACAACTGCGGTTGGAAATATTTTGAAACTAATTTTTGTATATGAGTCTTAAGAACCACAAGGGTTGTAAAAATGCGATACAGACACAAGTATAGCAGGAACAGAGTGAGAAAAAATAAAGTTAAACTAACGCTTTTTTGACAAAAATCGATAGTTAAGGTAATCTTCGTAATTTATTAAGTTCATGATAGGTTGATAAAACGGTAAAACTTTGATGTTTCTTAAAGCTTTGTTTGTTTGAATACACCACGTATTTAAAACTGCCTTAATGTCAGTTCTTGAAACTAGTCGTGAATTGAATTATGTGAGATTTTATGCTACTTTAGATTAGGAAAGTTAGGAAATTTCAGAATTCGACTGCCAGGGGACTGACGAGTATACACAGTTTTGAAAGTATTATAATAAAATTTATTATAAATTAGTACAAATCTCTTAGGTTCACTTAAAAGACCACTTAAAATCACTTAGTAACAATTAAAAATAATTATTAATATGTAATACTGGGAGAAAATACTACATAAGTTTTCTAAACAGACTTTTAACATTTAACGTAACGTTATTCACTTATCTTTTACTACTTTCAAATAGTTTTACTAAATATTTCTAAGTTATCAACAAACAATATAAACAAAATCTAAAAATATTCATCTTAAAAGTACTAATGATCATGAAATGAAAAACAATAACAATATACCTGACACAGGATAGACGCCATAGGAATGACGAAAAGACAAAATTTGAGATTATAATCAGGACTAATGTTTTTTTTTGTAATGTCGAATATCAACAAACTACATTTAAACAAATCAAAGTCTAATTAATAAATAAAAATAAACTTTAGATTAACAACACAATAGGACGTGACGTGTTGAAACTGAACACAAAATTTCTTATTTTTGTACATAAAGTGGAGAACACTGGATTATGAAAGTTATAGTTTATATATGTATAACTATATACATCACAGATTGTATAGAAAATTGATAAGTTTTCTCAAAACAATGATAATGTTTAATAGACAGTCACTTAATTGTTGGTTTTCGGGGTTGTGACATGCCAACGGTCTGGGCTTTTAAGAACTAATTGTGTTTTTTTCATAACTTGTAAAATAAACAACTGAAATTGAGAGACTAGATAAAGGTATTTCCATTGTTTTAAAATAAATTGTAATCTCAATAAAATATAATAAGTCTTCGTTTAATTGGTTGATGATATCGAGTTACCCAACTTTTGTATAATCACCCATATGTATACAAGAAGAATGACATTCCTGCTGTGCTTAATCAATTGGATTACAAAAATTAAAGTTCCCTAGGCACAAATTCTGACAAAATCATTCCCATAACGGAGTAGCGTCATCTGTATCCCAAACAATAAACTCAAATTAGATACTCGTACTTCCTATCTGTCACTCAAGACTTCCGTCAAATTATGAAAACCCGAAATTAATAAGGGCTGACCGTCTGATTCAACGAACTGCTGTTGGTCGCATCCCATATATAATTTGTATGTATATGTGTCCCCTGATTCCATCAAAATGATGATGAAGTATCACCCGCCAAGACAAGTCGATATCGTAAAAAGAATATATATACAAAAGAGACTGAAGAGCTATGTTTCCGACACAGCGCGGCGGCCGGCGCGGCCGGGACCTTCCTTGTAGTATTTAGGAGAACTCCAATTAGGAAATAAAGTAGTTGGTGGGTTTTAATTTGGTGCCACAACCTTCTTGTATGAAGGTAAATATCCTGGTGTGTATAGGAATTCCAGGTTCGGGAACCCTAGTGAACGAGGCAAGAAGCAGCAGGTGTGATGTGTATGGTATATGTTGTATTTCCCTCCTGCATAATCAAGAGATGAATTATTCGCACAGCTACTGATCTGCTGGATAGATAGGAAGATAGATGAATTACCTTCATCTGCGGGCTGACGTAAGTGGTGATGGATCAATTTGGTCACAGATGATATTTTGATTGATGGTATTCTTAGTTTTTCTTCCAATCAGGTTTTGGTTGTTGTTATCTAAAGATATACACTTTGATGGATGTATTTTTGTGATTTTCTGGGTCTTCTGTACGTTACGATGTTGTTCGAGGAGTAGGGACAAAGGAAGATACAGTTCGGTTGGATAAAAAGTGGTGTGGAGGTAATTGCATGGATGTTTAGTTAAATCGCATGGTGGTGTGATTTTCTTTTTTTTTCGTTCAAGAAGTACTATGAAGCCAATTTATGCACAATTACTTGAATGGGTTTCATGAAACATCTGGGAAACATGGTCGGCAATTTATTTTTAAAGAACCAGCACTAACAAAAAATTGTGCTGATTACTTGTAGAATTGATAACATGTCAATTTGGTGATATTTTCTTGTTGGCCTTGTTTATTTGTAACTTATCAAGGATTTTTCAGAATTTAAAAATAAATTGTGAAGCTAAAACTTCAATGACAAATCCAAATGTGTTCAATAATGTAATCAAAAATATTGCTTTGAAATCGATAATCCTTATAATTCTAATTGAATCATTTCAATCAGAAAGAGCAAAACACTTTATTATGATTAAAAAAAAAAGAAAATAGTAGTTTATTGACAAAAATAATGAATTAGTGAAATTGCTCATTATACTTATTAAAACAAAATAAATAAATTTATCAAATTTCTTTCAATTAAATTCCAACAAAATATTATTCACACATGTACATATATCCATAGGAAATATTGTATGAACAAATCTTAATTACTAAAAAAGTAATTTAAATCAATAAAACTAGTTTTACTGAATAATAAAATGTTTACGTTCAGCTCATAAAATAATTCTATTTTTCTTGTGTACCATAAGTTGTGCTAGAGGGTAATAGCTGCCTTTGTTTTTGTATATGTACGTACATTTTATATCATAACATACATCCATGTATACATATCTGTACACTTTAAAAAGTTATAAGAACTAATAAGGTAGATATTGTATCTGTTTGGTCCTTAAACAGATTTCTGATATTTTGATATTTTAAGCACCAAGAAAAAGAAAACAAATCCATTTTATAATGTCTTTTTAAGAATGAGATTATTATAATGTATATTATAGATTCGAAGGCCTCCAAATACGAGACACAGCCCAAAAACGTATCAAAAGTACTAATGACCAGGGGCAGTTTTTAATACATCGTAACTTACATAGATTCTGGAAGAAGGAGATATTGCACTATGCATCGGAGGGGAGGCCGTTGCAATTTGTCTATTCCAGAAAACTAGCCAAGAAATGTATCCCTATATCAATGTTATTATCTTTTGAGAATAAATAAAAAAAATTATAAGACTTTACCTTTAAAATGTTGTTAAGAGTGGGAGAGGTGCAAGTTGATAAAACTGAAATATTTATACCTTAGAGCATTTTAGGTTCTAAGACTAATGGTGTCAAAAGGTAAGCGAAACTAAGTCGAACTATTTTTTTTATGAAGTAATGATATTCCACAATTATAAAATACCGACCTAATTTTTAAAAATATCAAATGCGCAAGGTGTAGTCAAAGCTGTTGAACTTCTTCCACGAAGCTTCTTTTAATTATAAATTATTTATTTAAGTTAGTTTGATTATTTATAAATCAAATAATTATTTATTTATGGTCGTAGGACATATTTTTTACATCAAGAATGTTTAAAAGGAAAATATTTCCATATCACTTTTAAATCGATTTTTTTCCGATTTTGTATGAAAAGAAAAGGCAAAAAACTTTTTTTATTAACTTCCCATAGGAAGTTATTGTCAAATTGAAAATTTTGACATTTCTCGACGTTTCAAGCTAGAGTCGAAATAAAAGATTTTTTGAAAGATGTCTGTGCGTGCGTTTGTACGTACTTTAGTACGCTCGTACGTCCGTACGTTCGCGACGTTTTTTTCGTCCTCCATAGCTCAAGAACCAGAAGAGATATCAACTTCAAATAAATTTTTATATACAGATAATAAGGCACAAAGATGCAGAAAGGGCTCTCAAGATAATTGCGTGGGTGGTTTTTTTACCATAACAGTTTGAAAAAATGGTGAAAATGTTGGTTAACCCTAAATATCTTACGAACCAAAAATGCTAGAGACTTGAATTAAATGTTATATAATATATTGTAACGTGATACCAAACAGGTATATTTTTTTAGAAAAAACCAATATAACTGTTTTCGTTTATAAATCAATAAAACTGAAACAAAAATTTGTCACCTCCAAAATTTACGACTGAAATATGATTTCATTTTTAACACAATTTTGTGCAACGAAGAATAATGTTTTTGACACCTGATAAAATTTTGAGAAAAATCGAATTGACAGTTTTTTTTACAAAAAATAAAAACCTAAAAATGTATAAAAGTTGATTTTCGACTCAAATATCTTTTCAAAACTTTGAGACATTGGCTTTAATTTACTTTAATCTTTCAAAAAATCTTGTTGTCAACATTCAATTAAAGTTTGAAAAAAATCAAATTGACAGTTTTCGAAAAAAAAATTAACAAAAGTTGGTAAAAAATGATTTTTGACTCAAATATCTTTTAAAAGCTTTGAGATAATAGCTTGTAACTGATTTTTTCTTATAAGAAATATTGTTTTCAACATTAGGACAAATTTTGAGAAAAATCGAATTCACAGTTTTTTTACAAAAAATAAAAACCTAAGAAAAAGTTAACAAAAGTTGGTAAAAATTGATTTTCGACTCAAATATCTCTTCAAAAAATTTAAATATTGGCTTCAAACTAATTTTATCTTATAAGAAATATTGTTTTCAACATTTGGTAAAGCTTTTAAAAAAATCGAATTTAAAGTTTTTTTACAAAAAATAAAACTCTAAAAAGTACACAATACTAAAACTTGGAAAAAATGTACTTTCGTCTTAAATAGCTTTTCAAAAATTAAAAATATTGGCTTCAAACTTATTTTATTTCACAGAATATATTGTTTTCAATATTCAGTAATTTTTATATAAAAATCCAACAGTCCGTTTTTTCATAAAAAATAAAATCTACAAAAAATAGTACGCAAATTTGGTAAAAATTGATACGAGTACCAGTACATATAGACAAACTTTTAAGCAAGACAAATCGACAGACGGGATGGGAAGTTATCAGTGTGGGTCGCATCCCAGCCTCTTTTTTATTTAATTTCAAGTTGATTTCAACCCTTAGAGAAAGTACGAATTCAGTTTCTGAATTTCGCTTTATTCACTTTTCACAATGTGTGGCATATACGCAAAGTTGTCGTATATGTTTTTACCAGTTTAAATTAACATATGTATTAATATTTTGTTTTATTATTTACTATTTAACTAAGTTGACCTTCAATGCATTCTTGACATTCTTAAAAAAGAATAAGCAATTAGCGTTTTCAAGAACCAAATGATAATATTTTATTTATTTGTGGGCCTTTATCAACTAGAAGAGATCTTTTCTATATAACTGTACATTGGAGTAGTTATTTGTACACATAAAAAGCCTCCTTCATTTTTCTTTACTACAAATTAACTTAAATTTGCATTTTTTTAATTTGGCCTAAGCATAAATTGAACACTAACATACTTCCCAAACTACTTTTTGCATCAAATTTGTCTTTATGTGTATATAAACATAATATATGTATGTATATTGTATTACATTACATGCAAAGTATCGATCTCACTTTTTTTAAATCCTACAAATAACATATTTTTTAAATTAGTTCATCACATAGAGGTAAACATTTTTTTATGACTTTCCATAAACTGTTATCCAAACGCCCTTAATGAAAACATAAATTGGAATTGGAACCTACCTATCCATCAGGCTATTTGATTAAGAGCTTCAAATCATACCTTCTTCTTAGCCGCACAACCAACCAAAAATACACACACATTTCTTGACGTTTAAGGTTGGTAGAGGTATATTATGCTAAAAACATGAGGTCGAGGCACGTCTTAGGTCAGTTCTTTAATTAATCAATTTTATCTGAAGAACAAAATATTATCCAAACCAATCCCTCTTAATAGAGAAATAAAGATTCTTTTAACTGCTTCCAGTTGGATTATCATGGCCTTAATGGAATTGCTTTACATTAATCTACTTTAAGTGCCACTCAAATCAATATGTTGTAAGTGTGTGAGGTTTGGACGGGCTAAAATGTGCGTAGGTATATAAATGTAAGTAGTATACACCGTATATTATACGTATATATACACACAGAAAGCTTTACCACTATAAAGTAGAATAATAAATGTGTAACTATTTAATGACCATTCCTGAAAGGATATCATTTAAGAGCTTTAGGTGTAGGTAGATGATGGTAGATCTTATCTCCACTACTAATCTGTGAACTAAATAAACTTGTTTCCGTTACAGGTATGTATAATATTCGTATCTGTATATAAATGTATATACCTACATAACGTAGTATTTATGGAGTTAAAAAATATGAAATCTAACTTACCAATATCAAGCGAATGAACCACCTGCAGCAGAGCCATTAACCAAAGAACGATGCCAATCAAATATTTGTCATTGTTTTTGAAATTCATTCCGGACCCGGAACAACTTCGTAGTGCGCACATTTTCAGATTTCTATCAAACAATTTTCCTTTCATTTGATAGCTAATACACCTACACTCTTCTCACATTCCCCGCCCGCCTTACGAACGGCACCGAACGGTTGACACAAACAAAAGCACACGTCTAAAGGTACAAGCTTAATCTCTGTCCTCCTATGCTTCCACGTCTTCGTCGACAACAAAACGAATACGATATGACGGCTATGGCGACGGCCGACAATGTTATGGTACGTATGTTGATGTGTGCTTTTTTGCGTCACCTGTATGTGAATGTTGTTATAATCCTTTTTTATTCCTCAATAGATGGAATAATTTTACGTAGCATGCGATACTTCAAACGGTAAAGTATACAATGAGTCAATATCAGAACTTCATACCATGCACCACCTTTTCATTCAAAAAACGCAGTAATGTTGTATCGACCTGGAAAGAACATAAACACACAATTTTAACTTCGAGCGATATGTAAATTTATTATGAAAATTAATTGTTTTTCGTTAAAATATGTAGCACACCCTCAATCAAAATGAAGGCACACTTATGGAGGGAGGGCATACTTAAAGGGTTACCATCATTTTAAAGTTAGAAATAGATGTAGAAAAACAGGGAAGCGAAACAAAAATAATGTGGAGTTAACATTATTAGCATAGACAGTTTCTATAGTAAGAGAACATGCCGTGTTTTTTCAGAAAATTTCAGCAAGACGTTAAATGTTTGTAAATGTAAGACTTAATTCGTTAAAAATATAACAATTCTTTGGTAATCAAATAATTAATTGCTAAACCTTTTGAAACAGTAAGGAGTTCTAATATGTCAGAAAGATCTGAAAATTGGTTCTGGATTAATCGAATAAATGCTATGGGTTTTTTATCATGGGAGTTTTAAGGAGTTTTCCAAATGCTTACTTTCCAGACAAACGCCATTTAAAGGTAGTTCTATGCCATGAATGGAAACTCGGTTAAAGGAGATATGTGCATCGTGACCATGGTATTACAATTGCCTTCAAGCAGTACGATAAAGTAATTATTAAAGTCAATTCAATATAATTTTAGGGTGGTGTCCCTGTAGCACTACGTACGAGGTAGAGGAAAATAAGAAGTACTACACCGTCTGGCGCTTAAGAGATCAGGAAAAAAGATTCTTATAACAGGTCCGGATGTTTTTTTTTGCCACATGGGGCCCGACGTCGATGTTTTCGTCGTCGTTGTCATAATCGACACATTCATCCTCATCAATGCAGACGAGAGAGAGGGCTCAGCATCATCACTTTGAAATCAGTAAGGCTAGACCTTCTGCCACACTTTTGTTTTATATCTTTGATCTCATCAGAGGGTGTTCTATTTTGGTGTTTATGTTTTGCTCCTCAGTTCCTTTTTTCATATTATTTTTGTTATTTTATTATTTCTTTTGGTTCATTGTAAATTAAAACCTCTTTTCGAAAATTGCTCTTTCTTATGGATACTGCCTGGGCCTGATGCTTCAGTTAGAGTGCTATGTCATGCTGTATTACGAAAGTGCCTAAAGCAGTTGACGAAACAGATGAATGACAGCTTTAACCACACAGACACAAATGCTAATGAAGCAAAATGGTTTGATTTATTTTATTTCTGATTTTTGGTTTCGTTTATTTATCTTTTTTGTCGAAAATCTGGTGCAAACGATTTGTGAAAGGATATTTTATGAATTGCTATAAAGAGGTTTTTTACAAAATGGGTTGAACCATACAAAAGAGAAACAAAAAAAAGGAACAAATTAAACGACCCTCATTCAATAATCGTTTTATAAATTTGCACAATTTATTGAATAATGTTATCGTCCATTTAATTTAAAATAATTGGCAAAATGGGTTTATTATCTTTGGGAAGTCGAATAAATTGATTGTATCTATAATTCAACGACTTAAGGGCATTTTATTACACAAAACGTTGGAGTTGCCACAAGGTATCTTTGTGCGTTAAACACTGGCTTGAATTTTTTAAAGATATTTGAAACACAGAATTTTATTGTTTAGATTTAGTGTTTTATAATAAATACTATTAAAAAGTAAGCAAACAATTAAAAAGTATATTTTCAAACTAGCTTCTGTTTTCATTGACTGCGTATTCGAATTCAACCACAAATCTAAAGTGAAATTTCATAAATAAAATGATACTAAAGAATGTTTTTGTCAGTTATCCAATTCATCGAAACCAATTCATCCTCTTTAAAATTCTTATCTCATTTTATATCAACAAATGTATTTTCAAATAACTGCACAGAAATATTTTCTTAGTGCTTTAGTCAGCATTTTATGATTATGGTGAATTAAGCTTAAGTTAGTATTAAAATTTAATGAGAAAATACCTACTTCATCCTACGTAATTAAATGAGAAAACATGCACAGGTTTATGTTTTTGTTTTCGTAAAACTTATTTAATTGTTTTCCATTTTATGTTTGACTAAAAAAAAATTAAAACCTCAACATCTATGGATTTTATTTGTATCAAAAGCTGTAAAAGTGCTACTTTTTATAGGTCTATAACGGATTCTGATATAGTATGCCTAAAACACAGTTTCTTCTGGCTTATGATACTTATTTTGTATTTAATAATTTTGTTTGCCTTGTTAAGGAATTCCAGAAATACAATACTGTTTCTAAACAAAGCCGTCCTTAACATTAAGTTTTGTATGTGCTTAGCAGAAGCTATTTATGAACCAATTTTATTAAATACTTTTATTCTGAATATTTTGTGACACACAATTTGCTTCTCATAGTTGTACAATATAAAGTAGTCAATTAAATGCATCTGTGTATTTCTTCTTTTTCGATGCATATTTATGTTTCTTTTACAAAAAAAAAAAAAAAATTAATAATCTGTGAACTGCAAAATCTTCATCCTCTGTTAAATAAAATAGTTGTCAGCATGTGGGCCTTTTGTGAATTTAATTTGGTTATTACGTTTGCAATGAAATTTTCAGCTATAATTTACTGATTTTTCTTACATTTGCTTCATATGCAATAAATTTCAATTTAAATTAATTGAAATGTTTACTTTGAATGCACTGGCAGGCCGACGACCAATTATTATGCATTGTGAAGGGATAGGACATGGACATTCTGCAATTCATCCTGGGTTCCTTTGAGAGGGTTTTAAATCAAAAGAATATTTTGGAAATTTCAAAAGGGTTTAAATTTGATTTAAATTGTTCAAACATAAAAATTGAGCATCGTAAATACATACTTAATTTAAGCATTCTTTTTTGTCTGATATTTTGACAACCACAGTTGCAGCGTTTGATTGTACGCATTTAAATGCTAATTTAATAATTCAATTCGTTAAACGGCAATACCAGTAATAATATATTAAATAAGTTAAATCAAACAATACATTTTTATATTATAAATATTGACGAGAAGGTTTAAAGGTCACAGTATTCCAAAATTGATTTTAAAAATGAGACGGCATATATATTGCACATTGCATAAACCATTAATTGAACCAGGGTTCAGTTTCTGTTCCATTTCAGTAGTCCGACTAAAAAAGCTTTGAATAGTTAATAAATTTACTATGCAGATTTAACCAAGGTGGGCTTCTATTAAAGATTCGTATTTTACTATATTGTAATCCATGATATTTAGGAGATTACATAGATGAGTAAAGTAACATTTAATAGAATTAAAAATATGCTGATTCTTAGAAATATGGCGTGAACAAATTATATTTAAACTCAATGAAATAGGTAATACAGGATGGTGATAATCTCCCTCTACAAGTTTTGTTTCTTTAATCTTTGGAAAATAATAATTCCACTTAATTGGTTAAGTTTAGATCAGACATTGGAAAGTCGTAGACCAGACTAGAAATCAATCGCCTTTGAACATCAATTAATAAACCACTACCACTACAGTTGTTATGATAGTATTAATACGACGATCTCGACGCTAAATTTGAAAATTGGAATGTTATTTCTGTTTCCATAAAAGAAGAGCTTAACCAAGTTTCGGTGAGATTTGTAACACCATGATGAATATTGCTTATGTTCTTGTAGACCATGTTGGTCTTTCTAGGAAGGCCGATAACGTTTTCATAGTTTAGCATTAGTTGGTGTATCTTCTCCGTTAGAGGGAGATTGTCATATGATTTGGAAAAGGGTAAGGGCTTACACACTTTTGATTTTGTATGTATTTTAAACAATACACAATATCTGCTATAGAATTTCTATTTTATCTCTAAGGACTTTAAGGCTTTGGAGCAACATTTTCTTACTTTAACGTTATTTGATACGATTTTTGTGTATTATAAAATTATTTTCACCTATCAGTATTGAAGTAAAAAACAATGTGTAACAATTTCTAGCATTCTTAATAGTTTGTTTTTGTTTTTATTTAAAAAAAAAAGACAATCAAAAATAAATAAAAACGTCTCGTAGAGAAAGAGGGATAGTGACAACCAACTCTCAACCATTCATGTGTGCAAGTAATGTGAGAACAGATAATTTGAGAAAGCACTTTTCATGACAAGAATTACTCTAGCAGGAGGTGACACAGGCAGCTAATTCACCCAAGACCACTGGATTGACAGTTCTTCATCACGCCACACAGAGGCACCTAAAAATGAGTTTATTACATTCAAACCAAGCAAATGGTTAAAGAAGATCTTTTTCCCTAAAACTAATCTAAGACCTAGTATCTACTTTATCATTTACCTAAAATATTCTAAATTTGCTTGTGATTTTTTAGTTTGGAAAAAAATGGTTACTTTTCTTCCACTAATTTTAAATCAGTCGCATTTTGGGCTTGTGAGATATTAAAGAATAATAATGGATGGATGTAATACCCGTGGCATGATGGTTAGTGCGTTGGACTGCCCGAAAGGTGGAGGTTATTAGAATTCTCTTGCACCGTCCAAAAGTCGGAGACAATTCTGTTCCGGATTCCGTCCGCTAGGGCCACGAGAGATACGTGCAGGAATTGGCGCAAGATGGTCATCGTTGATCTACACGGGCAGCCATTAGCGAGTAAAAGTGTAGTGAAGTACCTCGGTATCTGGTTCGATCAGTATTTCTATTTCGACAGACATATAAATGCTACTCCCAGGAGCCTTCGCTGTTTTTAAGCAGTCGGCCTGACCCAAGAGTGAAGGTAATTTGCTACATGGCCCTCATACGGCTGATGATCGTTTATGGTGGTCCTGTGTGGTTCAACGTTGCCCTTTCCCAAATGGAGAAGTTTCGGGTGTTCGAGCGGCAGTTTTACGACACTGTACCGGCTTATTTCGAACAGCCGAATCTTCTTACGTGCATTACTATACTAATGAGGTCCTATACAACGGGGCTCGAATCAACAGAATTGACAATTTTTTGATAAAACTCGCTCGAGGTCACATTGCCCGAGAATTAAATTATTGGTCTTCGACCAATAATTTAATTCTCGGGGCGTTCTATCCCAACGACGAGTATTTTGAAAGTGCACGCTTGAGCGGCTTCATTCCACCAGAGGCATTCCTCTTTTTAGATAGATACGGCCTGATACAGGATAGATTGGCAGTTCTGCTAATCTACCACATCAGACGACGAACCGTGGATAGGCGACTCCTGTACAATCTGGACGTCATGGCACAAGGCGGAGCAGAGCTCCTTCGGTTCAGTAGGGCTGTGTCCGAACAAGACAACTGATAGGCTGAAGCAGGAGAACCAGTCAGTGTTGGTGGCTTCAATCAGCACTTGATAGTGGGTACTCGGGATGGGGTTTTAAGCCTTGGCCGGCTTGCATACTTTTTTTTTTATAGTTTTAGAGTTTAGTTTTAAGTAGAATAGGCATAGTGTCACAAAAATAAAATGCAAAAAATACAAAAAAAAAAAACAAAAAAAATAATTAATAAAATGGAACAAAAAACAAATAAAAAATATTTAAAAAATACAAAAAAAAAGATAACAATATATGAAAAACCAAAAAATGTTAGACAATTAGATTTGCTGCTGTGGTTGTTCTAGTTTTAAGTAGTTTATAGGTAGAATAGGTATTGTATGTTTGCTTTAAGTTTTGTATTAGGGACTTATTTTAAGTAGTTTTTAAGTAAAAATATAAAAGGATATTGATATAAGTTTTTCTAAATTTTCTAATGAATACAAAAATAAATAAAATGGAATTGAAATTAAATAGATCTTAGGGCCAAATGGCATTAGCATTAAGTATTATTTTTTAACTTAGAGTGTCCGTATGGGACCAGTAAGTTAGTTATAAGTTATGGTTAATTAGGCTAGTTTTATTAATGTTTGTCTAGCTTTAAGATAGGTCTAAGATTAAAGTAATAAAAATGAATGAATGAAAAAAAAGTGCATTGGACTGTCATCCGAGAGTTCTTGGGTTCAATCCCTGCCTGTGCCACCTAAGTTTTATGCCCTCTTGCGAGGAATTGACAAATTCTTCAAGAGTAATTCTTGTCATGAAAAAGTGATTTCTTAAATAAGCCGTTCGGATTCGACATATAAAACTGTAGGTCCCCTCCATCCCTGCAATTACTCGCAAACAGGAGTGGTTGAGAGTTGTAAGTCACTAGGCCCTGGTTCTCTACGAACTGTTGCGCCACCTAATTTATTATTTATTTAATGGATCTTCTTGGGAATATATGTAAATACATTTGCCAAATATATTTGAAAGAAGACCTGATGATCAAAGTCAGCTCCACAATATCAATTAATTCGTGAAATTACCTATTCGAGCAGTTATTTTCCAATAATTCTTTCATAATCATCTACAGTCTTATGTATGTGGACAAAATGAAGTTTCAATTAACATTTTCTCTCATTTATAATAAATTATCCTAGTACATCAGTTCTTGCTTTCTGTACCTATAGGACATCCAATATTAGCCTACTCAATATCCCTTGAACTCAATCAAACGTACACATTTCAAATACCTATCATCCATGCCTTCCATATCCAACTTGCTTATGACTAGTTATGTACATATATGTATGTTATTATCCACCTGATTGTTTTTTTTTTTTTTTTTGTATAAATCACCTAACATTAATTTGAGCCTTAATTCATAATTCATCCTTATCCAGATGTATATACATATACCCAAAACATCTATCGTTACAGTTTTCTTTCCCACTCTTACCATCATATCAGAATATTGTAATGATACAATTTAATCATAAGTGGTTGAAGATATGGTCGTAGTCCGCCGATGGAGCTGCTGTTTTCGTAGCACGAGTTTGAGTATTAGGTATCTCTAAATAGCTTCTAAAAATGAAAGCAAAATTGAAATCATAAAATTATAGACCAAACTGTACCAAGTAACGGAACTATCGTCAGGAACACGAAACGCTGTAAATATGTATATGTATATGTACATATATAACATGATAAAGGTAAACCACGCACATCAAGTTATTTACAGAAAATAATTTCATATCTTGTTGCGTAACTAACAACAGACTCTGTTGAGAGAACTAAATGGGTAGCTTAGTCACACCTATACTACTCTATAAACACATGCTTATTTTTGTATATAGGTATATTTCCGTCTATCCAACTATCCATCTATTCAACTCACTTTATGAGTTTGGCGCATTATTTGCATCCATACATGTAAAATTTTTCAGGAACGATGACGGTGCTGAAGTTATGCTGACGTCGACGTCAGTACCACGGTGAACAGTGGGGCAAAATGAGTTGCAAGATAAACAGGCATAATGTTTACTTGCACGGTCACCCAAATATTGCACTATTCTGTTTCATAACTTGTTTGTGTAAAAGTGCTCAAAGAACAATTCATTTTGAATAACATTAAAAATGTTTGGAATATTCCAGTTAAAATTAAAACTAAGCCTAAGAGCATTAAATGGTTGACTACATTTTAAGGTTCATATGGTACAATCAGGATTTCACTTTCTGGATTACTTACCAGACAGTTATGTACGAGTATATTCCCCATACAACTTGAGAATTATCTAATTATTGCACTTTTCAGAGCAAAGTAAAAATAAGACCAAATTTTACTTACTTACTTAAGGTGGCGCTACAGTCCGGGGCGGACCTGGGCCTCAACCAACAAGCGTCTCCAGCCAGCTCGGTCCCTAGTCCAGCCAAGTTGGTTGAGGTCCTCTCCCACCTGGGTGCGCCACCTGAGTCGCGGTCTTCCTCTACTGCGTCGCCGTCCCTCGGGATTGGATTCGAACACCTTCCGGGCTCGAGCGTTGATGTCCATCCGCTCTACATGACCTAACCATCTAAGTCGTTGGACTTTAATTCTGCTAACTAGGTCAAAGTCGCTGCACAGCCCGTACAGTTCGTCGTTATATCTTCTCCTCCATTCTCCATCTAAGCGTACGGGACCAAAAATCACCCGAAGAATTTTTCTCTCGAAGCATCCTTAGACGCTCTCATCTTTCTTTGACAGTTTCCAGGCCTCAGCGCCATAAATGAGAACCTGTCTTGTAGATGGTGATTTTACATGCTCGAGAGATTACTTTACTTCTCAATTGCTTTCTAAGTCCAAAGAAGCTTTGCAAGAGTTATTCTTCGTTTGATTTCAGCGCTGGTGTCGTTGTCTGTGTTAATAGCGGTGCCTAGGTAGGCAAAGTCCTTAACTACCTCAAAGTTATAGCTGTCCATGGTGACGTTTTGTCCAAGACGTCGTCGTTCAGTGTCCTTTTTTGATGAC
Organism: Eupeodes corollae; assembly: GCF_945859685.1. NCBI lineage: Eukaryota > Metazoa > Arthropoda > Insecta > Diptera > Syrphidae > Eupeodes > Eupeodes corollae. Next base: position 173,511,033 of record NC_079147.1, on the reverse strand, counting down.
AGCATATACTTGGTCTTGCCCTCATTGACCACTAAACCCATCTTCTTCGCTTCCGTCGCAATGCTCAAAAACGCTCCACTGACATCACGGTTTAATCTTCCAATTATGTCAATATCATCTGCGTATCCGAGTAATTGGATGGACCTTTGGAAGATTGTGCCTCTAGTGTTGACGGTTGAGTTTTGTACAATTCTTTCCAGAACGATGTTGAAGAAGTCGCATGACAGTGCATCGCCTTATCTAAAACCTTTTTTGACATCAAATGCATCGGTAAGATCTTTTCCGAACTTGATAGAGTAGCGTGCATTCTCCATCGTCATTCTGCACAAACGGATAAGTTTGACAGGAATGCCAAAACTAGACATTGCTCGGTAGAGCTCTTCCCTAAAGATGCTGTCATACGCGGCTTTGAAATCGATAAAGAGATGGTGCGTATCGATTTGAAGCTCCTGGGTTTTTTCCAAGATCTGCCGTAGTGTGAATATTTGGTCGATAGTGGACTTTCCTGGTCTGAAGCCACACTGATAAGGACCAATCAGGTTGTTGACGAATGGCTTCAGACGTTCACATAATACGGCAGAGAGGATCTTATACGCAATGTTAAGGAGACTGATGCCTCTGTAGTTGGCGCAGTTTAGAGGGTCTCCTTTCTTATGTATCGGGCACACTATGCTGAGATTCCACTCATCGGGCATGCTTTCTTCCGACCATATTTTGCAGATGAGTTGGTGCATGCTCCGTACCAAGTCATCGCCTGATGCTTTGAATAGTTTGGCAGCGATGCCGTCAGCTCCAGCAGCTTTGTTTGACTTAAGTTTAGATATAGCTATCTTCACTTCGTCAAGGTCGGGTAGGCGGAATTGTTGATCTGCGTCGCCGAGTTTGAGTGGCTCTATCTCCCTTACAGCGGAATTCGGTTCGTCATCGCCGTTATATAATTTGGAGAAGTGATCTTTCCATATTCTCAGCGTCGACTGCGGTTCTACTACGATGTTCCCCTGAGACGATCAAATTAAATGATAATATGTTGGTCTATTTTCTAAAAAATCAATGCATTAATCCTTTTTTCTGTTCCATTCAATAATGGAGGTGGTGCTAAAAATAAATGAAGGACTCTCTAAAAAAACAAGAAACATAAAAAATGATAAAAACAACAACGTGCACAGCTTTGAATTTATAGCAACACAATTGTCTGTTTTTTACCAAAGCCTTTATTATGTTCTTAGACATTTTTTAAAATTTGGTACAATTTCCAGGAGTAACTTTTTCTATATAAATATAAATGATTTTAGCAATAAACCTCAGAAAAACAAAATATTTTAAGGTTCCAAAATATCATCTCCACTGTTTAGCATGATTATTATAACGTCCAGCTATGCTGAGACGCAGAAAGAATCAACGCATTGTGAAAATAAACAATTCCAATATTTCCCATAGACATTCATATGTATGCACTTGCTTTTAAACCAAAAGGACGAAATGTAGGTGCTGTTAGTTCTACTATTACGATAATGAGGTTATGAAGGATCACTGGTGAATTTCAAATGAAATTTTCATCGCAAAATTATGTAAGTTGGAGGGAAAATACATTGCACACTCCAGCGCCTCAAAATGTCAGAGATTTACAATCTACATTAGTGCCAGCAACAGGGAGTTACAATATAACTGTAAAAGCTACACAATTTGACTTGAATGTTAACGTGATGCAGTAAAATATGTGTATCTCAGTCAGCTTATCTATTCTTTATGAAACTTGGGCGATGTTGTTATGGAGATTTCCATTTGGATTATCGTTTCAAAATTGGCAGAAAATGGCTACAATACTGTTTTGATATAATGGATTTAATAAGACATCTTGGCGCACTGCACGTTCGTTTTAACAGCATCAGTGTATGTCTGAAGCTGCTGTCGCACGCCCGTCTAGTTAACAAAGAAAAGTGCGATGCACCACTCTGGCACTGCTGACAATGAAACTGAGTCGTTCTTCCTTTTTTTCGTTATTTGTTGCTCCTTCGCCCTGCTTTTCTGTGAGTGAATAAATTCATATTTGATGTTGCTAATGGAGTTCTCTTACTTACAGCACAACCGCACCGCACCCGAAGCAGTGTGCACTGATTTATATATTAAAATGCGAGTATATCTGACGTTTTGTATCTTTTATTTTGTCTTCATTGTTTATAGTGACATGACGGTTGGAGTAGACTGGAGATGTACAGGGAAACGAGGAACGGGATGAATGATTAGGAAGTTAATTGAAATCGAATAGATTAAGCGATTCAGCGGGTGACAGCTTATTATATTGAAATATTTATATCAAATTGATTATGTAGGTTTTAGCATTATAGAAGGTTAACGGAAGCATGTAATCTTACTTGGAAAGAGTTTATTTTTTTTATTGAAGAAGTCTTTATAAAAAAAAAACACGAACTAAAAAAGAACTTTTTGGGAAAGATGCATGCATCACTTAAGTTCAAAATTAGGCGATTCAACTAAATGCACTTTCGAGTAAAGACTTAAACCCATTTTTATCGGATTTTTAATTGCTTTTGTAGATTTGTGTGGTTTGCTAAAAAAGTTTTCAGTTACTAAAAATTACCAATAATATTTTGTGTATGATAGGTTAGGTTATAGTGGCTGTCCAAGATGGGAACGGACACACTTAGGCCAGTTTAATGGCCCATTGTGATACCACATGAATCTTGAGTCTTCCTCCTAAGCTCAATGGAACCAGTTTGAGTCCCTTACGAAACGTGAGAGGCTGATTACACCGATATGATTTAGATCGTTTAGATCGTTAAAGAAGAATTCTCCTAGGTAATTCCTGCGTTTTCGAGCTAGAGCAGGTCGTGTGCATAGAAGATGAAGAATCGTTTCTTCCTCTTCCTCGTCCATACAGCTTCTGCAAAAGTCATTACGCCTAGTCTCGTGGCGTGCTATCTTATTAGACAGTGTCCGGTTATGACACCTATTATCGAGCTTATATGCGATCTGCTTAGAGAGAGCAAGCACCTTGAACGTTTTAAATCCAGTGTTGACCGTTTTTTTTTTTTTGTGGCTTGACACGCTTGACACGCAGCGTCTTGCGTTAGCAACACTTTACAAGTAGCGATTGGTATGCCAGTACTTGCCAAACGTGGTAGGATGGGCTGTACTGTACCGTTCCTGTCGAGTTCATCTGCTTTACAGTTACCTGGAATGTCTCTATGGCCCGGCACCCAGCAAAGGTGAATATTAAACTGTTGCGCCATCTCCATTAGAGATGATCGACAGTTATGGACTGTTATAGAGTTTGTAGAGACAGAGTCCAGAGATTTGATAGCGGCCTGGCTGTCAGAGAAAGTACGGATATCAGATGTCGATATCACGTTTTCTTTGAGCCAAGACAAGACTTCCTTAATCGCCAAAAGTTCCGCCTGGAACACGCTACAATGATTGGGAAGGCGGAATGAGAGACTTAATTCAGGTCGTTTAGAGTACACACCTCCACCAACCCCTTCTTTGTGTATGATGAATCAGTTTGATTTCAGCGCTTTTTTTATAAACGAGATTTTTAGTCTAAAACCAATTTTTACCAATTTTATCAGCATTTCTCATATAAACAAATACAGATTGTTTTTGTATAGAAAAGTTTAGCATAAATGAAATCATTGATGTCAATATCTTCATTTATTTACGTGGTATCGAGAATTTATCATGATTTTTTACCAATTTTGTGTAGTATTTTTTGTAGATTTTAATTTGTATGAAAAAAATGACTGTTGGATTTTTATACGAATGTAACTAATTGTCAAAAACAATATTTTCTATAAGATGAAACTAGTTTAAATCCAATTTGTTTTTTATTTTTGAAAAGATATTTAAATCGAAAATCAATAATAATTTTAATTATCAATAATAATTTTTTGATATTATGGGTTAACCAAACGACTTACGAACTGGTACACACACACACACAGAAATCTCTCCATAAATCTTTTATTTAGATTCTAGCAACCTTGAAACGTCGAGAAATGTCAAGATTTGCAATTCGGACCGATTATATTCATATGGGAAGTTTATAACAACTGAAATAAAAAAAAAACACATTCATTTTTCTGTCATACAGCAGTGAACTGGTAAAGAGTAGGAGTGCATCTATAGTTAAAGCCTGGCTCATTTAATTCATTTTAGTTAATACTTAAGGTGGAATGAATTATCCAACTGTTCATGTTTCTTTTCCAGGAATTATTTCAACAGCTAACCAAATTCAAAAGAAATTTCACATTTAACCAGCCTAGATTTAGGCTTTTGAAACTTGACACATTTTATTTATAACTCAGACTCATCATATATAGTCAAGAGCATATAATTACTGAAAGTAATAAAATTTTGAGTGTTTTAAAGCACCTCTTTAAACCAAATATTTTCAAAACATTAAACAATTCAACTTGTCAATTACAAACCTCGAACAAAACCTAAAATAATAAGCTTAATATCTATACCAAATTCATTAGAATATTCACATTATTTAATTTAAAATTTCAAAATTACCAAAAGTTACTTGAATTATCAAATATATCTTGCGGCAAATCCGATAAGGTTTTGTTGATTAAAACAAAAATTAAATCCACATAATTTAGGCAACATTTTGTCAGTGAAATTTAATTTGTGTTTTTTTGCAACGTCAAAAAATATTGAAAATTGTATTATTCTGTTTCGATACGTATTAATTTAGTTACATTCATCTATGTACTGTAAAAACATACATTTCATAATTATGTACAATTTTTAACAAACTTACTACTCATCCCGGTGCGTGCAGAGGAGATATCTAAGGCTACACAATCATAATCAAAACCATATCTCTCAATCACCCTCACATATGGCGGGTGTATAAATATCATTACTCTAGATACAAAATACCTCTCTACCATCGCAAGGTACCAGTAAAAATAATTAATTTTCTGTTTAATTGTTTGTAAGCCCTAAGGCTTCATAACTTTTCTACCCTATTAATGAACGGAGAGTTTATTGGTCGATGTATTCGATGAAGCTTGGAATTTCATCAAATCAGCTAGATTTATGCTATCCTAAAATTGACATATTTTATTTTTTGACCAGCCCTTTTTATATATGGATATATCTGGTACCACCTACTTTACTCTGAAACGCATGCTTACTTAAATTTTTTTCAGAATGTACATCCATTCTAATCTCGGTCAATCAAAAAAAAAGTATTTTGAATTAATAAATTTTCTCCATTTTCTGAGTAAATTTCTGCTAGAAAATTTCATTGCAAAAGCTTGAATTACATAGTTGGTCTATATATATATTTACTTCTACATCACAGGCGGACGGAAATTGCAATTTGAGATGTAAAAGGGTCGTCGTTGTCGTCGGAGACACGCCGGCCGTCACGCCGCCACGCCGCGCCGCGCCGGCCGCCAGATGCCTTCGTCATTTTTTCAACGTGTGTAACAAGCTCCTAAGCTAAAGTGACAGCGCACCCCAATACCGGAAGGCTTTGTCTGCCTGCTACCTTTTTGAGTTTCTGTTTATGCAGACGTGTAGGCCAGGCAAAATTCTATGTACTGTATATGAGGTTATTGAAGGAGTTCTACTCCATTTCATACGAACGTTATTAATCATCATTATGAGTTCGGAAAGGAAAGAAATAGAACAGAGAAACTACCGCTTACATAGAACCTTAATCGAAAAAATAGTCTTCTGACGGAAAAAAAAGTATGTATACATTTTGCCGAAGTATTTAACTGTAATGGACTATTTTTTAATATAATATAATACTCTTATATTGTTGTGAGTCAACTTCGCTGGCGTATTAAATCGAATAATTTAGGTTTTTGGACCTTTTTCTGCTTTCCGGCGTGCGTCGTAGTCTCGTCCTCATCGTCGTTGGTCGTATGTCGGTGGGTTATGCTCCAATTTCCACTAAAAGTTATCGAACACCACATGGTAAATGTGGTTTTCGATATACTCAGCATTATGTGGCGAAAGCTTTTGTGGATTAAGGTACTCACATTCACACATCTAAAGATGCCAGACCATAAATCAACCATGAAATTGTTTTGCTGCATATGCCATGTGAATAGGTGTTTAGGTCGTCGTCGTCGTTATCGTATAGGTATATTCGCTTGGTCGGCATTATCAGCCTCTTCTATATATGTAGAAAGGTAGGTATAACAAGGCCGAGAAAGCCCACAAACCCCCAAACACAACCAACACTACCTTTGTTTTATGTGGAATTGAGGGAAATTTAGCAAAACCCTCACCCATGTGAACCAGATAAAGTTAGACCAAGGGATAGGGAGAGAGAGAGGGAAATGAAGTAGGGAAAGGGATTATGATTTACTGGCAGTTCAATTTTCAAAACAAAATTATTATTATGCTATACCTACCTACGAAATACTGCATACACAACCATATACCTACCCACAAGGACCACCTCGGGTGAAACTTGATCTATGACATGCTCTATTAGGCACAACTGGAAAACAATTTCAGATCCAATTATCCTTTCTTCGAGATATGAGTTGTTGTTAGTTGTCGTCCGTCGTTCGTCGTGATATTAGAAATTAAAATCGAATTTCTTCACATCTTCACCAATCTTTTCAACCATAACTTTATACTCACATACATACACACCTATATTATACAATCACATACAAATTGATTGGAGTCCTGAAAAGTTTTTTCTAATAATGTGATTTATGGGCTCACCAGGAATCAGTTCTAGGGATTGTCTTATTGTTCTCTTGATCATTTACATATACATATGTACTCTTTTGTATTGTATCTGTATTTTGGATATTTTTGTTTATGTGGGGAGTATATTACGAGCTTCATTTTCTCCTCAGGTGGGAGAATATTGTGTTGGGTGGTAAGCAATAAAGAAGCCAGCGAAAGAATTTTGTTTCTAAAATATATTCCACAATAATCTTTTAATATCGGTATTTTTTCGATTTTGTAGAAAATTACTGTAATTATTATGTTACAGCCGAAGAAAAAATGTTCAACATTATTTAAAAAAAAATCAGTTTTATACCTTACTACTTTACTCGACTCGTACATATGTATGTGTATGTGTGTGTTTTTTTTTTATAATATCATAATAATTATAGATATACATACATATGTTTGTTTAGCTGGACTTTAATGGTCCGGCTTCGACATATTGAATAGAAACAATGGGCTCTAACAAAAGGCAATCTAAAATTTTACCTCAAGCTTTGGGCTGGCTTTAGACATAAATATCGTAAGCTCGAGCTCATCATTCGAATATATCTGTTTTCTATTTTGTAGCGCTTTGACAGCTGACAATTGTCATTGTAAATTTGTTTATTTTATTTGAGAAGCTGTTTGTTACGCCATCCAGTGTCTTCCTTTCTTTTGTTCAATTCATAAAAAATTAAACAAATAAATTAATCAATAAAAAAATTTTTAAGAAAACTTAACTATACTTTTTATCAACGGGTTTAAAGCTACATTAAAATAAATAAATAAATTAGGTGGCGCAAACATTACGTTTTGAAAATTCGTAGGTCTCGGTTGCACTAATCCTTGTGTCAGTTTTTACCATCTGGTCCTGGAGAAGTTAAAGTAGTTTTGTTTTTATAACCAAAACAGGTAAATGTTCGCAAATCAATTTTAAAGATCTACGCCGATATTGGCGATAAAAGAAGTCTTGTCCTGGCTTAAGGAAAACGTTATATCAACTTCTGATATCAGTATTTTCTCAGATGGTCAGGCCGCTATCAAACCTCTGGATTCTGTCTCTACAAACTCTATAACAGTCCATAACTGTCTATCACCTCAAACAGAGATGGTACAACAGTTGAATATTCACCTTTGGCCTACACTAGATTTAAAGCAATAAAGATGATTGTGGTCAATCGGTGTCTTAACCGGGCACTGTCTAATAGGAATGCACGTCACGCGGTATTCTCAAATGACTTTTCCAGAAGCTTTATGGGTGAGAAAGAGGGGGAAACAGTTCTTCACCTTCTCTGTACATGCCCTGCTCTAGCTCAAAACCGCAAGAATTACCTAGGAGAATTCGTCTATAACAATTTAGACGATCTAGATCATCATCAGCCTCTCAAGTTTCGTAAGGGACTCAAACTGGTTTCATTGAGATTAAAAGAAAGCCTCAAGATTCATGTCGTATCATAATGGGCCATTAAACTGACCTAAGTTTGCCCTACTTTATAAGAAGCCTATCAAATCTCGACCCAACTTAACGCGTGGTTCTGATTTAGTGTTTAAAATTACATTTTGTTTTAAGATGATTCGACTTTTCTATTGAATTTTTGAAATTAATTTAAAATTTAGTGATAAAACGCCGAATTGGATTCTTTGAAACTTATTAAGAATAAACCACTTTATTTTTTATTTAAATTTTATTAATAAGTTTATAAGCAAATACATGTTTGAGAACGATTATCTTCTTTTTCCGAAAAAAAAAAGGTAAAATAAAAAAAAAAAAACAGTAACGTAAAATATTTACCTATTAAATTTTATTTATTTAATTCTTTTTTTTTTCTTTATTTTTCCATTTTTCATTTCATTAAATACAAAATTCGGTTAATATGGCTTGGTAACTTCCACCTTGCACTTAAACTACCTTTTTTCGAAAGTATAATTGGTCCAATGATGCCACCACTCTACAATCCGCAAAACATTATGAATATACGGTTTCGAAGTTATAGATGCGCCAATTTTGTTTATAACCGTAGCCGTTTAGATGGAAATGCGCTTCGTCAGAAAAGATGACATTTCGAAAATAAACTATTACATCGTTGTTCAAAATCCGACATCGATGTTCAACATTTTTTTCAGACTAGTGATCGAAACATTGAGGAAATTCAGAGCAATCGATGGTGAGTTGATATTATCGGCAGCCGCTTTCACGTCTTTGTCTAAGTTTTGTTGTTTACTATAGCATACCAATCACTTCTTTTCAAAAAAGCCGCACTACTTGGACTGCAAAGCTATCACTTTGAAACTAAGTTTCCAATATTTCTAATCGAACGTTATTCAAGTGTAAGGCAATTTTTTTTCGAAGGTATAATGCTGACTTCCTGTCAATATTTCGACCAACTTTTCAATTCTTAAATCTATCTACAGACTTGTTACCGATGGACTTTTACTTTTTTTATTACTTGAGCCAAACACACTTAGGAACACATTTTATAAACTTATAAGCAAGCATATTTACTTTATTCCAATCTTCAAAAAAATGTCAAATGAATAAAATTCGACAAACATAAGAAAATAAAAGTTAAAAGCATTAAAGTAAATGCTTGATACTCTAAAGGGTTCCATTATCCGAACTTGAAAAGACTTACACAAACCGAAATGTACCTTGCTGCATACAAAAAGAAGAACCAAACTCTGACTGACAGACCATTAATTTAATTCAATAACACGGTCTTCTTTTCATTCATATTTTTTCGATTTTTTTTTGCAAGAGAAATTGAAAAATTGCACTTTTAAAAATACGGTACGTACAAATGTATAAATATACTCGTTTACTGAGGAGCAATTTGCACCAAAATTGAGTCTAAAAATGACAGATCTAACATTGTGCGACATGTCATCGTAGTGTCGAGTCCAAATCTTCTACATTAGATACAGTAGAAAGGGTGACCATAAAAAGATACAAAACAGAAAATAAAATTACAAAATAGAAACAAAATACGACGATATTTCTCCAACTGAAAGTGAGCAATAAAAAGAAACGAACTTTTATGTATTTCACTTAGGCAATCGCGCGCAATCTTCACACGCGTGTTCTCCGTTGCGTAGCACCAGCAATTAACATTTGCCAACTGTCAAAATTCCAACAACTATCCACAATTCCATATCAGCTCCAGTTCAGCAAAGAATCATAAGTGATGTGTCGGAGTTCCGAGGGTAGTAGAAATCGGTCTCAATATCTGAATGCTTGTGTATGTTGTGTTAAGTGTGACTGCGCTGACTTGGTTCGTTGAAAGAATACTTCTACTTCTGCTTCTGCTGTTGCTGCTTCTGTCATACCGCAAAATCCACTTGAAATGGAACGTATCCGAATGTCGACAACTATGCGCTTCTAAGTGCAACACAACACATCAGCGCACCGCACCGCACCGCATCGCTAGTAACTGACAACGCCGACAGCGACACCAACAACAACAATAACAAAAAACAGCCATTTCATCGCAAATCGTTTCCATTCTTTGGAGCTCGAAGAATCCCCCTCGGTGTCTTTATTTCTTCCTCCAAAGTCCAAATATGTACTCCTCCGAGCTGTCGGTCGGTTCGGTTCTGTCAGAATGTTTCCTTAGATGGCAACTAAGAAAAGTGTTGATATATTAACACTTTGGCTCTTCCGATGCTGCAAACATGCCACTGCACCACAAAATGGACATCCACTTGCATGCTCTTCAACCTTCTCAGTTTTCTCTCCTGCAGTAATTGAAAACAAAAACAACAGCACTAACACAGTAAAATAATGGGAATTTCGCGGGTGTAACGTGACGTGTGGGTACAGCGAAACAGCGCGTATATTTTGCTCATTTCACCGGTTGATGAAGATGGCGACGGGGCGCAAAGACATTTTGCACATAAATATTTATTGACCCAACACACACTTCGTATACAGTTCGTATGGGTTGGGGTGTGGTACGCGGAATATGGAGGAGCGCTTTTATTTCATTTTGTGAGAAGAAATTGAATAGACTTCAGACAGACAGATAGACAGCAGCGGCTTCTTAGGTCTTATGGTTGGCTTGGGGGATCAAAGAAGTTTGCCTTCACACGCGTGGTGTCCTCTTTTTGTAATTAGATTCTCGTTGAAGTTTTCAAAGAAAAGTGTGATCTACACCATCCTCAGGACAGGACTGTTTGCGGAATAGGCTCCCTGTTGCAGTTTCGTATATATGTACATAAATGCATGCACAACATTATTGATAGCTTTTGGTGAACTTATTATAATTCTTTTTTTTTTCTGTCTTTCTGTCTTTCTGTCTTTTTTTATTGACAGTGGTCTTTTTACGACTTAGGCAAACATTTGCTTTATTTTTGAAAGATCATTACACTTGAGTTTCATCAAGTGAAATATAGTGAAGTGAAATTTTCGAAACGAATACCCAGGTTGATATACTCCTATAATACTAAATAGGCTTCCCCAAGTATTTGAGAATGAGAGCTGAAATAAATAAATAAGCAATCCTTTGAATTTTTATGATGAAAAAAGGAGACTTGAAAAAGTGAACAGTCAATTTTTGTAATTACTTAAGTTCTTAACTTTTGATAGGTTTTTTTCTGTTGAAATTATAATCACTACTTTATGTTATATGTTATGTTTTGATATAAAACGTCTTCAGATAGACTTGCAGACCTTGATAGTTGATAGCAGATCTGAACATCATTCAATTTCATCCCATTTGACTATTTGTATGGGTTTTTTCTTAATGTTCGCTTTATTTAAATAAGCCTAGAACCACATTGCCCCTCAGATCCACCATGATATAAGATAATCAGTCTCACTTAGGGGAAGTCATGGAAAATTCTGGAGTTTTAAAAACGCAGATAATAACATAATGTTGGACGTACAATTATTGTTAATACATTTAAACGGTTGATTAGCGTCAATACTCCTACCGGAAGTTAAGAAGAAGTCAGAATTTCAATGTTAAAGTCTACTCTAGTAAAGTTCATGCTGTTTAGAAAGTGTTTGTAAATAAAAGCTTTAAAGTTCAGTTTAAATCTTTCCGATACATCATTTTCTTTTGTAATTCATTCGAATTGGTTGTCAGTGTTAACCTATTTAACATTAAGTTTAAGTTAACAATAGGGCAGACTCATAGCATATGAGAATACTTGGTGTATTCCACAACTTGGACATTCTTTTAAAAACACAAATTTGTTCTTTGCAATCGCATAAATCAAGTTGTTGTTAAGGGCCTTAAAAGCAACGTATTATCTATTTATTTTGTATTTTAAAATGAGTATATTTCATTTAGAGTCTGTTTATAGAGTTAGATTAGCATTAGCATTAGACTTTGTAATCAATTTGTCCTGCGCTCACAACAATATTTTACTTCTAGGTGGTTTTAATTTACCACACATTGACCCGATTCCATCCGAAGACGAATCTTGACTTGAAGCCTCTCTGTCTTTTTCACAATTGGAACTATCTTTTCTCGATAAAATCCTTCTTACTGACTTACAGCAAACAATCTGTATTAAAAACTCAAAAAATCGAACTCTCGATTTAGTATTTTCTTTTGATGTTATTAGAAAATACTAATATTGATAAATATCAACCTCTTGGAAATTTTGACTTAAGTAATCACTTTACTGAACACAGTAATTACTTTGATTGCTTATATAATTTTGATTTCAGAAGAGCTCATTTCCAGTTGTGGTCTCAAGATTTAACCATTTCTGGAATTACTGATACTTTAGCATTTTCTTATATTGACGAAGCAGTTTCAATTTTTTATAAGATCCTTAATAATTATTTAGAAAAAAATCTAACTTTTAAGAAATCAAGAAATGCTAACTTTAACCACCCTTGGTACACGAAAGAATAACAAAAAAAAATAAGGCATCGAAAACTTATCTCAAAAATCTATCTCCAATCAACTTCTCTGTTTATGTTGAATTCTTTAATAAATTAAAGTCGCTTTTTAATTTTTTATACACTTGTTAAGTTACTGATATGGGCACCTTTTTGAAAGAGAATCCTAAAAAATGTTGGAAACTTCTAAACTTAAAGAAAAAATCAGATGGCTTTCCAGTTAACTTCACTTACAAGAACCTTTCGTTAGACAAAACTGTTGATATCTGTAACGCTTTCGCAACAAAATTCCGTGAATCATTTGTTAATAGCCCTCAAGAAGTTCATGAACTATATTTTCATAATCTTCACACTTTTTCGCAAACTAGCTGTAGTCACATCCCTGTTCTACAGAGTACGATCCTTTATCTTTTATCTGCGTTGAATGATGACTGCGCAGAAGGTCCCGATGGTGTTCCCCCGATAGTACTAAAAAAGTGCAGTAATGCTTTAGTTTAACCCCTTACGTTTTTATTCAAACTTTCTTTGAAAACAATCAAATTTCCCAGTAGGTGGTAGAAGTCATTTTTAACAATAATTTTCAAGAAAGGTAAAAAGCAGATAACACAAACTACAGGCCTATTGCAAGGCTTTCTTGCATTCCTAAATTGTTTGAACAAGTTGTTTGTGAAAGTGTAGCATTTTTTAGTAAAAATTTTTTATAGATTGGATCAAATCATACCTTGAAAACAGGTCCTATGGGGTGAAATTTAGAAATTGTCTTTAAGAACCTTTTGTTGCTCAATCTGGTGTTCCCCAGGGAAGCCATCTTGTCCCATTTCTGTTCATCCTGTCTATTTACGACGTATCGCCATGTCTACGCTCAAGTGAAGTTCTCATTTTGCTGATGACATGGAAATTTATAAGATTAGAAAGTCTACCCATGATCGTATCCTTTTACAAGCCGACAAGACTTGCCCTCAACCCTTTAAAATGCCAGACGATAACTTTTACTAAAAAACGAATAATATTTGTAAAAAACGAATCGTTCGTGTATCAGAGCAAAAATTTACACATCACATTTGTTTTATTGTCAATATGGCTAGTTTCTTTGCTTGGTTTAATAAAACGCTGGGCAAAGAAGTTCAATGATCGTATTCTGCTTTTTCAAATGCAATCTCTCCATCAAAGGCGTGTTAATAATGACTTAATAGTTTTTCATCAACTCATTAATGGTGAAATTGATGCACCTTATTTGCTTTCTTGTGTACATTTGAATTACCGAGGGGAAACTCATCACCTACGTTCATTTGAATCGATACATATTGACTTCCATAGAACTAACTAGGGGAAGAATGAAGCTTTAAGTCGAATGAGCATTTTATAAAACTAAACTGATCATCAATAGATTTAAATTTAAATAAGGTGGGATTAAAATCATTGTTTAGAACCAGTGCTCCACTATCGTAAACGTCTTTATTTTATTTTTTGTTGTTCTGTATTAATTCATGTTAAATGTTAAATACGTTTTGTATTTTGTGCGTGTGTTAGGCATTAATTGTATTATTAACTTACTAACAACTAACACATGCACTTATGATGAGCTTCTGATCGTAGTTTAAAACTTGCTCTCTGAAATGTAAAAAAAACTAATATTACTGAGAAATTATCTTGCGATTGTTATTCAGGCCAAGAAAAAATCAATTGGGAAGGGACGTTGTGTGTTGACGACGCGACTGTACAATTAAATGTAATTTCGCCTAATGTTTAAATTACGGCCCTGGTTAAGTGAGTCAAGCCTCCACAAGTCACCAATAATGCATGTCTTATAGCATAAGACCCGATTTTATCTGAAAGCAAAAATGTGAAGTCCAAAGGGGAAAGAGAGGTTGAAGGTTGAAGGGTCAGATACAAACTTATAATACTTCTTGAGCTTATACACGTTATGTTCCATGTCGTAAGTGTTGTGCCCGCCGCATAGCACATTCCAATCATATATCATTCAATTTTACTGCCGATTTGAAATTTAAGTGCTAACCACTTTGTACTGCGCACAGTGATGGTGATAAATGAGATTTGTCGTAATTGTGGACAATGGGATCGTAGAAAAAATATATTTATGTCCGAGTCGAATTAAACAATTTTCTTTATTTCTTTGAAATGTAAGCTAGAAAACACATCAAGTCAAAAAATCGTTGGTTATCAAAGAGATGGCGTCTTCCCTCTTTGTGATATAATATCTACTTTTGGTTGTATGACCATTATTACAATATGAAATAGAACAAAAGAAAAAAGAACTCCTGCAGCGTCATATTACTCTATGTCACTTTTGCAAGAATTATACTGCTGTCATGGATATAATACAAACTTCAGTGATACATCTTTAGGAGAAGCATGATAGAGATGGCTGGGTTACCTGATGGACGTTCATTAATTACTTATGTTATGTAGGTATTAATTAATGTTCAGCCTTTTTCCGACCGCACACACGTCGTTTTTTTCCTGTTGTTGGCCCATCCATATTCGTAGACTTAATACACATTAAAATTCATCTGAAATTCTACGACACAATATAGTATTTTCAATGGAACTCTTTTGTATCAATTCGAAAGATGTTGTTGGAAATTAAAAACAAAAGGGATTGTTATTGGAGTCAATGTTTGTTTTATTTTTGTACCTAAATTTGTATTGGGTTTAGGATAAGCATTCTCTTAAATAAGAAAGGGTTAACACCCTGCAAATTTAATGGTTTATTGCAATATTGTCTGTGTTTTTAGTTACCTTAGCTCACTATATCATGCCAGCAAGGAACACAATCATTGAAAAGTACGAACTTTTATGATTGATCAGTTTATTGATACACGATTTAAAATGATATATAGAACACAAAAAACAAACAAAAAATCATTGCGAAATCTAATTTTAGAGCATATAACGTTTTATTCTAGTTAGTAAGATCTCATATAAAGTTTAAAAAAAATACGTAACAAATAAAATTTTACAAGAAATCTAATGAAAAAGGTACAAATTAAACAAACGTACATATTTAAACGTGCGACCAAGTCGTATGCTTTAAGATTATATGGCGCCCAGGCGTGCCTGAGAAAATTAATTTCAAAAAGGGAATTCAAAGGTAGGTATCTGAATAAGTGATATTCACAGAAGAAGAAAATTAAGTTCAGAGTCGCATCTTATCGTCATCATATACCTAAATAACACAGGTGCATGTATAATGAATATTATAATTTAAACGAATGGCTTTTTGGATTAAAAGTTGAATGAATATGAATCACAGCTGGAGCTAAAATGTAGGTTTGGGTTTTTGATATTGTTCAACAGAAAAAGAAAGAAAGGAAATTAAGGCAAAACAGCCGATTAATAAGGTATATCTTTGAAGGCAGGTATAGGTGGATAGCTGATGATCATCATTAGGGGGACCAATAATCAAAACCAACGGTTTTATGTGAATATTTTTTTTGTGTCTGAGGAATCCACAATTTATTTTTTTATTTACTATGATTTGATTGGGTGGAAATATCAAAGTAAAAAAAACATATACAGTTTAGTGGTAGAATTGATTTAAATTGGTTAAAATGTAGGTCAGAGAGTAGCTATAAGCTGTATTATAATTTAAAATAAATTGGACAATGAAAGGTATTAATCAAGTGTGTGAGGGATTTATTCTCAAAATATTTTCCCTGAAACTATAAAATTAAAATATTATTTAGAAATATTTTAGACGTTTGTTTTTATTTGACTTTGGTTTGGAGCATTATTGTTGTTAATTAAAACGATTTTAAATTTGATTAGATCTGTTGTAGATTATTAAGTTTGCATTGATGTAAAATTGTTTATACAAACTTAGTACCCAAAAGTTGATATATCATCTAAGTAGCTCTAATTATGATCCTTATTGCTCACACGTGATTTTTTTTTCATAGAAAGAACAAAGAAATATGATCTTGATTTAAACCTTCAAAAGTTTCGAAAGAAATCCCAGCAATTTGTCTCTTAAGACACACATTTGATATGTCACACACAATAATTTATGAATATTTTTTCAAAAATAACACAAAATCTTCAGATCTCAGATCTTGTTAATATCGTGTATCTTGTTAATATATATTTTCTTATTTCTTATACAAATAAACAAGCTTTGGAGTTTCAATGTTTTAGAAATGTCCACCTTAGATTATTGCGTAAATCCACAGCTTTGAAATTCATCTATTTCTGGCAAAAGCAAGTATTTTTGTATCATATTATTTACTTTCTGAGTACAAAAGAAAATGTGAAAAAATTGGTTTATCCACGGACGAAGTCGTCTAGACAAAAAGTCAGTTTTTGGGAAATAGTTTGTCATAAGCTGATTGATTTATCATTGAGACTGAGTTTAAATGGAAAATATTATGCCAAGTTAAGTTGTTTTATATATAAATCAAAATACTATGCATATATTAAAGAATTTAATTCGTTTACTACTAAAAACTTAAGTCAAGCACAACTGCTTACTATCTTATTAACTTCCCATAGGAAGTTATTGTAATGGGTCCGATTTGTCAAATTGAAAATTTTGACATTTCTCGACGTTTCAAGGTCCCTAGAGCCGAAATAAAAGATTTTTAGAAAGATGTCTGTGCGTGCGTGTGTACGTACATCCGTACGTAATACCAAACAGGTATATTTTTTGAAAAAAATCAATATAGCGTTTTTTTTTATAAATCAATAAAACTGAAAAAAAAAATTGTCACCCTCTAAAACAATTTTGTGCAACGAAGAATAATGTTTTTGACATCTGATAAAATTTTGAGAAAAATCGAATTGACAGTTTTTTTTTTATAAAAAATAAAAATCTAAAAAAAACATTACTCAAAGTTCGTAAAAATTGAATATCGATTCAAATATCTTTTCAAAAACTTGAAATGTAGGCTTCAAACTTATTTTATCTTATAAGAAATATTGTTTTTAACATTTTGAAAAATGTTGAGAAAAATCGAATTGACAGTTTTCTTACAAAAGATAAAAACCTAAAAAAATGTATAAAAGTTGGTACAAATTGATTTTCGACTCAAATATCTTTTCAAAACTTTGAGATATTGGCTTTAATTTACTTTTATCTTTCAAAAAATCTGGTTGTCAACAATCAGTTAAAGTTTGAAAAAAATCGAATTGACAGTTTTTTTACAAAAAATTAAAAACCGAAAAAAAATTAACAAAAGTTGGTAAAAAATGATTTTCGACTCAAATAGCTTTTGAAAACTTTGAGATAATAGCTTCTAACTAATTTTTTCTTATAAAAAATATTGTTTTCAACAATAGGACAAATTTTGAGAAAAATCGAATTAACAGCTTTTTTTACAAAAAATAAAATTAAAAACCTAAAAAAAATGTATAAAAGTTGGTAAAAATTGATTTTCGACTCAAATGTCTCTTCAAACATTTTAAAATATTGGCTTCAATTTAATTTTATCTTATAAGAAATATTGTTTTCAACATTTGGTAAAATTTTTAAAAAAATCGAATTGACATTTTTTTTTGCAAAAAATAAAACTCTAAAAAAAACACAATACTAAAACTTGGTAAAAATTTACTTTCGGCTCAAATAGCTTTTCAAAAATTAAAAATATTGGCTTCAAACTTATTTTATTTCACAGAAAATATTGTTTTCAATATTCAGTAATTTTTATATAAGAATCCAACAGTCCGTTTTTTCATAAAAAATAAAATCTACAAAAAATAGTACGCAAATTTGGTAAAAATTGATACGAGTATATATAGACAAACTCTTAAGCAAGACAAATCGACAGACAGGATGGGAAGTTATCAGTGTGGGTCGCATCCCAGCCTCTTTTTAATTTTGTCTTTAGGCAATAGGTTTAAAATTGATGTCCTAAGCTCAATTAGCGGAAAGTTTCCTATTTAATAGCTTTTTGTCTAACATCAGAGAATTATCAGGTCTTATCAAACCCGTGTACAAATAAAAAAAAATAAATTCAAACTTAGTTCTATTTGCATTGAATACAGACGAATAAAAAATATTCAAAATATTTTATCACTGTTTATACAGTTAACGTAAAAACAATAACTATGAACAAAGACTCGGCAAACTTGTAAAACTGTCTGCTAATTAACTTATATGGTACCTATTTAAAAAAAAAAAAAATTAATTTGGCATGAACATTTGTATTTCTGAAGTCTTTAAATAGCAAGCCCTTAACAGAGAAAAAAAAAAAAAGAAAGGTGGGTATTCAGAGTTTAGTTCAGACGTACTCAAAGGGAATTAGCTTTGAAAACTCAAAAGTGTTACATTACAATCCTGCAATCATGCGTTGAAAATATGTTGTAACATCATAATAATGATTAGCACACCTTTGCCTCGTGCATTGTATCTCAAACCCTATATCAGAGGGGTATAAAGAGTTAATGATCCCTTAACATTCCTGAACCAGAAACCAAAATACAATTTCAATAGAGAGGATATGCATATAGAAATTCCATTCGCCACAAATCATAATAATGTTATCATTTATATATAATACAATATACTATACATATGTTGTATAAGTGTAGAACTGAAGGACCATTGAATTGATTGCAATTGCAATATTGCTGTCGCATTGTCTAGCTTGTTCAATTATCTGCCAATACAAACTAATTATTATTAATTCTGAACGGATATTAATTATAATCACTCAATAAATTCCCTAACTACTCTCTTTTGGTTGTCATCTAATATATTAAGTTATTAAGCGCTTGTTTCATTCGATATTCGACAAAGGCTGATGCAGAAACAAGCCAAGCTACTTTCACAGTATATTGATGACACGAGTATGAGGAAGGATGATATTTATGCATCGTCCTTTCGTTTTATGAGAGATTTAAGGATGTTTTATATTTGGTCGGTTTGTTGTTGGGTATACAAACGTTTGTGATGTGGCTTGGCTGCCACAAATTTTAATTTTCCGAAATTAAATATTTATATGGCAGCAATAACGAGGAACGCACATCCCTTACATATGTATATGTAAACTAGTACGATATAAATGTATCTATGTTTGGCGATCTACGACAACAAGCGGATGGATGTGATAATCCTCAAAAGAGGCAGCAAAATAGTGAGTGCCGATGATGAGACTGACGCTGAGTGGTGTTATAGTGCTCCATCGCTTCTTCTTCCTTTTCCACTTAAACTGCCAAGCATATTTATAATTCATCGTTATATACAGGCAAGGATCTATGATTTTATGCATAAACAAACACACATTATATACATACATATACATATAAACGCATCGGGTATGTTTGGGTAAACAAATATTCGTCAACATGGATTTGCAATTTCTAGGTTAAATCCTAAGCATTATCCTAACGTTTGTTCTTCAGTATAAATACATACAGTTTAATTTGTGCTCTAACGAGATATGTACGTACAATGTACATAAATATTAATTGAGTTGAGATAGTGATAAATACTTAGTGAAATAAAAAAACATTATTATTTTTATCACAAATCAATATGAACATTGATTTATTTAAAAAAAAAAAACTAGAATGTCTTCAATTTTCAATGTAACTAGGTAAATATTTAGAACTTGAGTTTTCCATTTTCCATAATGAATCACATGGGAACTTATTATATTTGCTTTTTTAAATAAACTTTATGAAGTAAAAAAATATATTAAAATAAAACTAATCTTGATCAGATTGATTCATTTGCAAAATTTTGTTTTTGGAGATGAATATTATTTTTTTAAGTTTTTATTTTTTGAATTTCTTAAACATTATGCAGAATGTATACCTACACATTTCTATTTGCTGTAAATTTTAAAGTGTAGTTCTTTTATTTTATCGAAAATAGGCCTACATTATTTCTAGTTTAAAAAACTATAATGACAATCATATCTCTATGAAATTTTACAAACACAAATACAAAATATAAAAAACATTGGAGATATTACTTCTAATTTTTGTGTCCTCTAAATTTTACTATCTTCATTTAATTTATCATCAAGACTGCCACAAAAGCACTTATATTTAAGATTATGTTATTCTTCTCTTATGCAAGAGAAGCATTTTCCAAAAACTGTCAAAAGGCTTTGTTTTCTATTTTTGAAACTAAAGAAAAATAGTAGCGGTATACTTTCTACACAAAATCTAAAATCCACCTAGATTTTAAATTCAACCACTATCCACTGTGATTCTGTATTGAGGGATTGGCATCTTAAGGATTCGATTGATAATTGTTTTAAAATAACTCCTGTGTTTTAAATTCCACTAATAGAATATGGATGATAACGCTTTTAATTTTTATGAGTGCTTATTTGCCATTCTATAATGTTCAGCACGGAAGCCCTGGAAAATGGCAACAAAGTTGAATTGTTTGGTTAGAGCGAAAGGCACATATTTATGGCTTCTTAACTTAGTTACAATTAAAAGGGACAACAGTTAATGTTCCACAAGCTTTCAATTGGATTCTAGTACCAATAAAAATAACCAAATAATTAACTAAATAGTACACAAATTCTTTATAATTGTTTTTAAAATAAAATTTAAAAAATTAAAGAAAATTTCACTATCACTACAACTAATTGTTTTTTTATTTGTTCTTAATCATTTAACAGTTGGGTTTCTTAAATTTCCTATAAAAACATTGTAGATAGATTCGCTCACTTTCTGGATTCACACTCAAAATGCGATTCAATGCAAATGCACTAAATGTTGTTAACAATTTATTCCTGGTAATTTATTTTAAAAGTGAAACAATTCCTTTAAACCACCAAATATCATGACTACTGAAAGGAGCATTACTTGCCATTTCCCATGACCAGGTCGTGAATTATTGTTTTTTTTTTTGTCTGTTTATTTAACCAACCACAACACAGTAATCACGAATATTGACCATTAAAGCATCCAAATACAAAAATACGTGCATTTATCGGGTTAAATTATGAAAATTCTGTCCTGTTGATAAGAAACTAAAACAAGAGAGCGAGCAACGGAAAAAAAATGAAAATGGAAATAACCATCGATTGCTATGGCAAATAAATAAAATATCCTTTCATGTGAAAGGATGTCGATGTAGGTATATTGTATATCTCCCTCACCCTTTTCTTCTTTTTGCAATAAAACATCGCATCGTTTTTATCGGAACAACAACAAAAAATGGAAAACAGCATTCGAACATATTTTCTCTGTCATCGATTTATATGTTTTTTCTTGTTGTTTGTGTAATTTTTTTTTGTTGTGCTTAGCAAACAACAACGGATAGAGGGAACCATCTGGAGCGGCACAAAGCTATATCAATTAGGAAAACTGATGCACACACAAGATCCGAATATCTGAGATGAGTTCCCTCAGCCAAATATAGTCGGACTTGGGTTGGGACATCCACAGAAAGCAAAGAGATATACACTCTTAGGTATCCGCCCATCTGTGTGCAAATGCACATACAAATCGAATCAATGTTCCAGATAATGGTCAGTCATCGTTATGCTGATAATAATGACCCAGAGAGAGACCATGACGATGAGGATAAGGATGACTGTGACTTCGACGACGAGCGACGGTTAGTAGAGAACTCGAACCACCACCACCACTTCCACCCTGCCTGGTGCAATAAATAATGTCGAGACCGATGGGTTGTAATGTTCGGACGTTCTTCTATGTTCAACGTATGATGACTTGGCTATACCTCTAGCTAATACCTGATGCCGGAACAGTGACCATGCTTAAGTCTGGACTCAAAAGGCAGACGACTCATTTTTTCCTGTTTATATTTTTTTTTATTGTCGATTCCCAAGGCACAGTAAAAAAACGACAGCAAAGTATAACCTTTATCAAGAGGAAATAAGGAGATACAAAGGCCGACCATGTCAGCACTTGAACTAAATTGGGTTATACAAAGAAATAAATTTTAACAAAAAGGAAAAAAAATAGAAGTTACATATACATAAACATATATGTATCTTTATTTTCAATGCACTTGAGAAGATGAAGAAAAATTCAAGTGAAGCACAGCAAAGGCAGAAGCATCAGTAAGTCGGTTAGGTCTTGGGTATAAGGTTTTCATTTTGCTGCACCAGCAAGAGAGACAAGTAGTGACAAAACTGCAATTAAGTTGAAGATGAATTGAATTTGTTCCCTGCACAGTGTTTTAATCAAGAGTGGGTTGCTGGATATGTACAAATATAAAACAAAGAACAATTGAAAAAAAAAGAAATTGATCGATCACGACAGTGTCACTAATTATTTTTCAACTTGGTTGACATCGTCGTCGTTCGGTCATATGTCAGTTGTTTTTTCTTTATGTTACTTCGAGTTTAGGTACCTACTTGATAAAGAAGACGAAAATGTCAACTTCCAGTCTATTATCAGTTTTCAAATCCAAGGGAGATGAACTTGCGAAATAAGGTTGTGTATTTGTCTGATGGTTAGGCCGACACAGTATCTTTGACCCGCTAGTCTCAGAACAACTGCGTAAGAAGATTTTGCTTGAAAAGAACGTCCATAAGAATTGTATTGTGTCTTACTACGTATGTACTGTTTTTTCTTTGGACACATAAGAATTATATGGCAGGTATTTCATTGTGGGTTCCCCAATTCCGTCCGTCTGTCTCCAATACAGCCCAAACCTTTGGGCCAAGTGGATGGAAATTAAGGTTTTAAGGTTATTTGCGTTAGGCATTTTTTTATTTTTAAGACGAAAAATATACATAGTAGTCCCCATACAAATGTTTTGGCCAAAAAACAAAAATTCGAATTTTCTTAAAAAGGAACCGATAGATTTTTATACATTTTTCTCTACATTTTTTGTCTTGACTTGAATTTTTTAACAGAAAATACATATTTTATTAAGCAATTAACAAAATTCAAATGTTAAATGTATGTATGTATGTATATTTAGAACTAACTAACTGCAACCATTTGTTTAAGAAAAAAATTAAAAATTTGATATATATTATATATAATAATTGCTTATACAGTCCCTGGCCATATTATTAGATTCTATGCAAAATTGTAATTTCCAGCTATTTTAATCAGGTTTTCGAATATTGTAATGGATTTAAATTATTTTGTACCCAGAATATAAACTACTTCCTAGAAATAAAGCAACAGATTTAAAGAATTTTTTTTAAATTAATATTTTCAATTTTTTGTTGTTGTTACTTTAATAATTTTTTTCAATATTTTGTTGCTTGCTTTAATAAGAGCCTCAATTCTTCGTGGCATACTGTCAATGTATGATTTGGCTGTTTCCTGCATTTGTGCGTGGTATTTCCACAAGTGATTTACTCTTTCAATAAGTGACCGCATCTTTAGCTACTTCCCTCTTCATCAGCTCCCGCACGTTTTCAATGGGTTCAAATCGTAGGGCTGTTTCCAGACCAGTCCAACAGGGAAATCTTCAAAAGACACTTGGCAGTATTCGACACCAAGTAGTGTGGGACTTTTAACCACTAAAACCACCTCTTCATCAGGACCAATCTTGAAGGATCGACTTCCGATTTTTCTTTCTTAATTTTGTACAATCACTTTGTGGGAAGTTTAAACTTTTAATACTTTCCCATGTTTTTTTAGACCATAAGCTCATGAGGCTTGGTTCTTCTTAATCTCCGAACATGGTTTCTTATATTCAAGACGAACTCCATTTCAGAATTAGTATGACTTTGCAGTCTCTGGTTGTGCGATACAGCGTATTTTTTAACAACTTCTGTAACCATTTCTATTTGTAAGTCACGATGTAGATCTGCATTTCTTATGTACCAAGGTGCATAAACTTTCCACGAAGGACTTTGTTTTGGAATTTTTGGATGATTTCGATATTTGTTTTCTTTGTACAGCCCCATAATTGGATTCCATAGGTCCAAACAGGCTTTAGTACGTCATTATACAGCATTATTTTGTTTTGGGTTGATAAATCAGAGTTGTTACGAAGCAACCAGTACATTTTTCTATATTTCAAGATTAGTTCGTCTCTTTTCTTTTTGATGTGCTAAAGCTTTGCATCCAAAGTCATTCAAAGGTATTTGGCCATATTGGTGTAAGGTACAGCTTGATTATTAATGATTATTGGAATATTGTTTATCTTTTTATTTGTAAAGTTTATATGTGAAGATTTTGTTTCATTGAGTTTGATACGCCATTTTTCGGTCCAAGCTCTGACTGTGTCGACGGCATTTTGTAGTTTTACTGCTGCCTTAGAGACACATTTGTCGGGTACCAAAATTGCGGTATCATCTGCAAAAGTAGCCATTATGGTGTGATTACCAACTGGAATATCCCTTTTGTATAGTAAATACAGGGTAGGACCTAGGACACTTCCTTGTGGTACACCGGCTTCTATTTTCTTCAATTCCGAGTATTCTTGATCGTACCTTACTCTAAACAATCGGTCTCAGATGTACGATTTTAATATTTCAAAGTACTGCCTGGGAAGATCCCTTTGCAGTTTATACTCAAGTCCCTCATGCCAAACCTTGTCAAAAGCTTGAGCAACATCTAAGAAAATAGCTCAACATACTTGTTTTTCTTCTAATACTTTTTCTATTACATCCGACATTCTATGAACTTGGTCTATCGTGGAATGTTTATTTCTAAAGATTTTGCTAAGTCTCTTCAGGAGCAGTTTTTCAAAAACTTTTGCCATAATTGGTATAAGCGATATTGGTCTGTAAGCCTTCACTTCTGTAGGTGGTTTACCTTGCTTTGGTATGACAATTACTGCAGCAATTTTCCAATGGTGCGGGACATACCGTTGCTTAAGGCATGCATTTATTATATATTGGAGTTTTATGAAGGCTTTCAATGGCTCTTCTTTCATAACCTGAGCAGTAATTGGATCGTAACCTGTTGATTTTTTATTTGGTAGTTGATGTGAAGACATACTTTTTATTCCTTTAAGCCTTACAATTGGTATTTCACTTTCATCTATCTTATCAACAAACTGTAAGTTATTTTCAGCCGCGTTTGATGAGTATGGCTTAAAAACATTCGCAAGATGTTCAGCGAAAAGGTTAGCTTTTTCTTGCGGGTTACTGATCCATTTCCCATCTTCAGATTTCAAGGGCGAGTTTTGTAACTGCGGTCTTTTCAGGCGCTTGGCTGCTTTAAATAGCGAAAAATCGTTTAAAGTATCAGTCGTTAAATTCCTTAGAAATGTACTGAGTGAACCAGTCCAACAGAGGGATGTTTTCTTCCCTCAAATAAGTTTTAATGGACCGGACATTGTGATATGGAGCTCCATCTTGCATAAAAATGTAACCATACATCCATTCTTGAACGTTAAAAATATTGCATATAATCTAATAATTATAAAAATTCTGCAGTGCGTCTGATAATATTGCCAGAGACTGTATTTTCTGCTTTAGTTTTTTGTCAACAATGCAATTTGATTTGAATTTAATATATCTCAATGCTTTGTGTTTTATTAAAAAAAAAAGTCAAGTCGCTATTGGAAAGCCCTTTATGTGTTACTATAGTAAATTTTAAGTTTTTGTGTGTTTTAAGGTCAATAGGATGTACTTTCAAAGACTTTAGTAAAGTATCTAACCAGACTGTGACAGCTGTCGTCATTTATCGGTATCATTATAATTATATGAAAAACTAACAATTCAAACTTGTTAAAAATCAATACGTAGCACACATCTTCCATCCTGAGCTAGCCCTAATTAAAAAATCTGCTTATGAGTGCACTGAAACTCAACAATAATAACACCAGCTATGATAATCGCATTATCTTGCCCCCATGATCAATCTTAACACGTTCTGACGCTCTTTATCCACATGTACTAATGACAATAACGTGACACCCTACTTATGATAATTCCAGCAAAGTTTTTTTGATCTTCATTCAAGATATCAGAATTGTTCACTTTCCCTTCTTGTCGGGAGTATGTACATAGTTGGGTAGCACAAACAGTTTTCCGCGTCAAGAAGTAAATGAAAGGATCCGCTTCGTAGGGTAGGTAATGTATCAAATCAATTTATTATTATCATTATGGTTTCCAGTGACAAATGCCCATAACACAGTGGGTGATTACAATTACAAAGGATCGCAGAGACTGACCGTTGTCCCTTTTTAGGCATCACAATGTGAAAGGCATGCTCAGAAGACGTACATGCGATAGCCAGTTGCATGTGATAGCTATGCCTGCTCGGGGAGCTCAAAAGAAAAACGAAAACTCTGGACGATGATAGGCACACTCAGCTGCAGTAGGGTAACTTGATTTATGTGTCATACTGTCTCCGCTCGATTTGTCAGTATGCACGGCATCCTTTCGTGTTTGGCCCGAGGACCGGAACACTGGCATATTACTCCTCAGAACACCTACAGAACTCCCAATACAGGTGATCTAGCCATTCTGCCGTTTAACATAAAAATCAAGTAAAAAACCGAAAATCCAGCAACATATTTGTCGTCAGACTCAGAATCGGGGCTTTTTAGTTGCTGCTTCTCTTTTACCATCTGATGTGTCCGTGTAGGATAAGAGCCTTCGGCAAGGGTAGGTAGGTAAGTGGCATAATGTAAACGGTGCGATGACGATAATGAACAACAAAACCGAGGGCCACATCATCGTAGCATATATCCCATCAAGGAATGTCATCGTTTATAGCCTTTATGTTGCGCGTGTGGTGTGTGCCGGTGTCATGCGATTAAGTTTCATTATTCCCACGAATAAAAAGTTATTTTTTCATATTTTTTACTCCTTGTTATTTTATTATCTTCTGTGCGCCTTTGTGGGTGCATGTAGCATGTAGTTTGTAATCACGTTGGCCAGGCTCTTCTCTACGTGACTTGAAATCAATTTTTGGGATTGCTTCTGATAATGATGATGGCACCTACCATAGCATAGTGTCGGAAAGCTGTACCAAGAAGTGGAAGGAGTTTTTGGAAGAAAGAAAAACAGTTTGATTGGATGTAGGTTTTTGGAAGCGAAAAGAGATATTCTTGTTGTTATTGTCGCAGGCACACGCCAAGATATAATCTATACGATTATAGACAGACAGATGGATAGGTTGGTATGAAAGCAGGACTATAAAAGGTACTAAGGACTTATAGATTGTTTTCATTTTCAAAAGAACAAAGGTTTTGACATTTATTAACAGGATACACACGTAGTTGTTGTTCTACATAATAGAAGATTTCCTCCAAAAATATATTTTTTTTCTACATCATCACCAAACAAACTTGTTTAAGAAAGAATATTAATATGTTCCTAATTTTGTTTGCTTTTGGTAAAAGGAACCACTACCACTATCGCGGGCTCATCATCGAACCAAAAAAATATTCAGAAATTATTAATATCAGGCATTGATTTTTTACAAATGTTTTTAAAGGAAGCTTTAGCTACAGTTGCGATAGGGTAACCCTAACCACTCTTGTTGAAGTAGTTTCACATATTTCATCCTGTTTTAGGTGAGAATAATTCAAAAACACCCGATAAATGTCCGAACCGTCATTCAGAGAAGCACATCTCCATGACAAAAGTTAGGTACACATGCACAATTTTAATGTTTTCCCTACAAAATAAAGCATTTTCGTGACAGTCCTACGAATTACGAGTAGTTTATAAATTTTCACCATTTTTGTTATTTTGTTGGTAATAGACTAATTGATGGTATGGTGATGGGCTAGTTTTAAATATTGACAAGTGTAAAACAGTGTATTTTATACCACGAAAAATGTGATTGTCTATAATTATGTGATATAACATTTAATCAGCAGATTAAACTACGGTGCTAACAGTCTATATTAAATTCCAACAATGACAATGTAAAATTACTTAAGTTAAGAAAATTTGTTTGTATTAAAAATAATTCATAATTCTTTTTTTACTTTGTTATAATTTTCAGAAATGTGTATGGTTAGTATTTAAATGTGTGGCTATTATTTAAGTTTCGTCATACACTCTAATGGAAATGAGTTGAGTAAAAATTGAACTCCTGTATTTCCTGTGACTTTAAATCTTTATAAAGAAACCCACAACAGAGTTTTATAGGAACCTAAACTTAAACTTGCCTCTAAATTCAAGCGTACCTCATAATTGTTATCCATTTCAAAAATTCAATGTGTCACTGGCATAAAATTATCTTATCGTCGATCTATA
This sequence comes from Eupeodes corollae, assembly GCF_945859685.1. Classification (NCBI taxonomy): domain Eukaryota; kingdom Metazoa; phylum Arthropoda; class Insecta; order Diptera; family Syrphidae; genus Eupeodes; species Eupeodes corollae. Next base: position 173,482,389 of record NC_079147.1, on the reverse strand, counting down.
ATGCTTTACATCAATAATCCTTTAGTGACTTTCTCTAGATCCTTTTTCAAAGTGATTCAAGTACTTAAAAAGTTTAGATAAAAAGTTATACAAAAATATTATGCTCTCCCCCTCCCCCTTCACTCCAAAAGGGTGGACGAGAAATATAAGAAAAAAATTCTTCAAAACTGGAAACTTTGTGTATAGTTAAACTACCCGATTTCACTTTCGCCAATTACGGGAGGGATCCTTCCTATAACATGACTTTGAGTTTGAGATGGTGCTATCGCAAACTTTCTGAATTCTCTTCGATGGGATTAAAATAAAGCTGGGCTCCTCTCTGGAGGATTTGAATATTTTGGCTTTGGCATTGACCGTGATTTGTATTCCATGTTTAATCATTTGACAGTTTTTGTTTTGTGCTATGTTCACAAAAAAAAATTACTTTTAAAAAGACATCGAATGTCTGTTTTCATTTGTTTTTTGGATTTAGGTATTGATAAAGTTGAGTGATAAAAAAAAAACAAAACTAAACTAAAACATCACAAGGCAATATTCTCTCGGGATTAATTTGTCATTCTTAGATTTAGCTTTTTTGTCCTAGTATCTAGGTCTCCCAATGGGTTCTTTTTTCCATAAAGTAACCCTTATTTGTCAGAGTTAGTTAACAAAATTTAAGACGGATGTATGAAATACAAGTAAATGTTGTATCGAACTCAGCTGAATCGGTAAACTCATTCGTATCATTTTCTAACTACCTTTGATGACTGTTATGAATGTATGTTTGAATTATTTAGTTATTCTGTTTATACTAAATATTACTAAATCGTGATTACAAAAATTCGAAAAATCCAGCATTTTATTAATAAAAGAAAACTCATTCATTTAAAAAAAATGGTATTTTGTACTGATACAAAAAATGCAATTTAATTTGAAGCTTGTTCGTAAACTTTATTTTTAGTTTCGTTATTTAGAGCATAAATATATAGAGACGTTACATTAAGCTCATAATACGAAAACCACGGATATTTTAAATTATGGGCAATTTCCCAACGGTTGGCCTAGGGACTTGTTTATGGTCATTCTGAAAGCACAGCGCATCGGGAGCTGTAGCCGTATAAAATCAGTTGGCAAGTCCTTTGGAATCATCCTTTTGAATTTTACAGTCGATCTAGTTTCATTGGATAATTGAGTTTGATTAATTTTATGCAACATGATGATAACGGAACACATTTTTAGATATAAATTATAGGGGCGTATTCCAGGTGATTCGAGCGAATTAAGAAACAATAAAGAAAAAAAAACCAAGGAATACAATTTATTTTAAATTGAAGTGCTGAGGTCATGGATGTACCTATAATAAATAAATAAATAAATATTTTTTGATGCCAATATTAAGCGTTCGCTTAACCAATTATGGTTGTTAAAAAACACTTTAAATAAGCTCCTTTGATCCCATAAGCTGACAAAAAGCGTTAAGGTGAGTACTAAATCCACTTAAGATGTCAGCTACCACTTTCTCGTCACAAATATCTAATAGCTGTTTTGAAAACACATCTGCATTTTGATTATGTAAAAATATAAGCATATTAATGGTTTATCTAAGAGTCTCTACCAGGGTTGTTGCGGATGTACAAATTTTGTCATCCGTGGAGGCGGATGCAGTTCTTCTTCTTTTTTTTAAGATTTTCATTGTTGGCGCTCTCAAATAAAACAAACTCTTCTGGGAGCTTTGATTTCAAGTGGTTTTTTAACGAAAAAGTCGTGCGTCTTTTTCGTGAGTATGTTTTACGACATATTTTGGATTCGGACTTGTCAGGATCATTTTTATTTAAATTAAAATAGATCCAGATTCTGCTTTTTGTTGGTGGCGGCATTTATGTTCTGTATTTGTATCACTTTTTCATTTAATATATAAAAATAAACTGTGTCGTTTGGCCACTTAGCAAGAGCTTTTATATCCTCAAATCTGTGACCATTGCATATGACTTGTTGTTGCTTTTCTCGTCGCTTACTTGGGACCGAGATTTTTTAATTTAAAATTTTTACTGAGGGTGAAAGTGTTGTTTTTATTGATCATGGTAAAGTATGCCATGCTGTTGCTATTTTTCAAATTTGAAAAAAGCGTTAAAAAACATCCGCATCCGCAACAAACTCTGCATCAGTTTATGCGGATGCGGATGCTAATGTTGGAATTAATGCGAATAATCCGCAATTGCGGATGCGGATGCGAATATTCGCAACATCCCTAGTCTCTACACATCGTCACAAATTAGATGAAATCAAACACGCGTTTAGTGCATCGGCTGCAGTTGATCGTGGAACAGCCGCAATATTCTGACGAAAATCACCGGACAACAAAATCATAACTCGACCAAAATGTTTTAGTTCTACAAATTTTACATAGCGGTTCTAGTGATTTCTTGTGCGCCATCGTACATTGCTCCAAACAATCAGCCTGCACATCTGTAAAAACTTTACCATTGCGCTATTTTTAGCGATGGTAAAAGTTCGTGTCTTTTTGATTTGCATGTTTAACGGTAATTTCAACGCAGGATGTGCGGTTCTTACCACTTCCGACAAAGTTCCTGATATTATAGAAGAAGTCAATGATAGGGCATTCTGCCATCGAATCTTCGCCATAAGCAGTGATATCAAAAAAGTTTCGTCAAACAGTTGTGAAGAATGTTCTGAGAATTCTATCTCTTTACAGCTGGTGAATATGCATGGGAGGATTGGGCTATGTCATGTTTAAGCACACAATAGCACTTTTTTTTAAATTATTAAGATTAATGTCTCATTGTGAATGTCTTCTTTTTAGTATTATTTGCAGTAATATAACACATACGATGCAAAATATCCTCAAACACTTACTAAAATCAACCAAAGGTAATAATATTCTTCGTTATTTGAATGTATTTTTTTTTATTTTTTCATTTTTAAATTTTTTTTCTAAACCATCCTTTAACTAAAACGAACAAAATAATAATTATTGAAACCAGTGGAGCCGTTACTGAGTTTGGGCGGGAGTAAAGCACAGCAATTAATTTGTCTATACATATACAATATATATACATATAGATTAACCACTTAGATGCTTTTTATTTATTTTAAGGATAAATAGTTGATATTTTTGTTTCAGCCAAATGGGCAACAAAGAATATATCAAAACCAATTCAATTTCAGACAACAGTACTTCATTCTTCTCTTTGGAGGACTTCCACATACAATGTTTTGTATGTGGTAAATATACTTAAAAGCTTGTTAAATATAATTGAAATAAATTCCAATTATAAAGCATTCATAGCTATTAATTTAAAGAAAAACAAATCCGTATTGTGTTCTGTTCAGTTCAGTATTTATCTTTAAAAACAAGTCAGAGATAATTTAATTAAAAGAAAAAAAGAATATATTATTCATACTCTATTTATTTATTGTAAATAAACACCGTTGAATATTTTTTAACACAAAATACTTGATTAAAAAATTAAATGCCTTTACACTTTCCTCAAAGTATTTACTATATACTCAAGCACACATAGGAACATTTAATAGTTAAATATGCACAATACAATGTTAATAAATGCATATGAACACATAAATATCCCTTTTAACAAATACAAAAATAATATAAAAAAAAAACAAACAAACATGAAATTATTTAATAATATGCACTCCCTTCATTCACTCCAAGCATGAAAATTTAATTTCATTCAGGTAATTATCAAAATGGATAATTTCAACTTTTTTTCCTCCATTAAGTTATTTATGAAAACCAGAACAAAAATCAATGAACGTTTTCATATGTTATGCAAATGATTTTGCGCAAGATTTACAATTGAAGGGAGTAGGTATGTGTGTATTTTTTGTAAAATAAGGACTGTTGCATATTTGCAATGATAAAACGTTTTAAATTTACACCAATTAAAGATTTTCTTCATAAAATATATTAATAAACATCCATCTAATCTCTGTATAGATAACAAATCCTTTATAAAATTATAAAATATAATTTATATTTATTTTGTTTATTGATTAAATGGTTAATTTAGAATGAGAGAATTTGAATTGATTTTTTAATTAAAATTATTTAACATAATCACAATTTATTTACATGTAAATCGGTTTGTATAGAGTATACAACTTGACAAACCTATAAGGAAAATGAGACGTATCTTATTGGTATTATGTGATACGAAAATAAGTTTTACCTATTACGCTAAACAAACAAATATGAATTAAAATTGATGGGTGCCGGTTTTAGTCAAAATCTATCTTTGATTTTTTAATTATTATTAATTTTGAGCTGTTTTGACGATAGCAAAATCGGTTAAATGTTATATAAATTTCAGATTTAACTTTCACATTGATTAGCAATTAAATATTTAAATGAAGATTTAGTCGATTATTGGAAAAACCGACGATTAGATAGGTATAATCTACGATAATTTGATTTTTAGGGCAATGATTTTTTTACCAACGCATGTTATTTGAAAAAGATATTTTAAGTAAAATATTTTGAAATATGAAGGAACATTTCGATTCGTAAATGAAATTGAATTCGAATACAAAATTAGAAAGTGTGGAAATTCAATGCTTTTCTTTCATTCTTCTTGAAAATAAGGACATAATATTGTAAGCGTTTTTTGTTAAATGAGAACTGAAAATTAAATTAAAATATTTATGTACATAACCAAAATGTTCATTTTATTTTGAGTTGAGAGTTGAATTTCCAAAGAATCAATCAATGAAAACTTTTACAACAAAAATGTTGAGCTTTTTCATCAAGGAAAACGCTAGTTTTTTAAAATAAAATTTAGAATTTTTTTATCTGCGGTTGAAAACAGTCAATGTTTATTCATTTTTAATAAAACCCCACCATGATTTAGTTAATCATACATACATTTCGTACTAATTTTACGATTTGTAAGTAGGCATTGAACTAAACAACAGTTTTTATGCCTGATAAATCGTTTTTAAGTTACGAAATTACAAAAATGTAGGTATGAAATGTAACTTAAAGGTATGGGAAAGGTTTTTGAAAGATTTAAACAAGCATTTAATCAACATTTAGTTGATCTAAACACATGTACAAATTCTGAACTAGGTGTCTACGTTTTGCAATTTTATATAAAGTATATACAATGATACATAAGTACCTACATACAAAAATATGGTTTTGCTTCATTTCAATGAAACCAAAGTGCATAGCTATCCTATTTACTATATATTTTTGCTTTTAAATCGTATTTTGATGAAAATATTGATAGGAACCTATAAGTCAAAACTATTAATATTATATTCGATCGTTTAAAACGCAAGTTCATAAAAAAAACTCATAAAAATTAGAATGCTTTGGCATTTACGTTTATAAGTCTGTATCTTAGTACCTTTACCCATTTGTTCCATATTTTATGACGGCAGAGTTAAGTATACAAAAAGCCTCTTAAGGCACAAATAGGAATCATTTCATGTAGGTATGTATGAATGTATGTACATACATACAAAGGTAATTAATTCGATTAACTCTTTTATCCAAGATAAATTGTATAAATCTTTAAACGTTAATTTCAACACACATATGTATGTATATGTATTATGTAGGTCTTCTTCAATTCCACATAGGTACCTATGTAATGTACATTCCCGCAACCAAACATCTTATCTTATAAAAAAAACTCGTTTGATCAAATGAACTCAAAACAATAAAATCCAACTTAGTTTCGCATTTAATATTATGCTGACACAAGAAACACACCCAAATGTTATCCTTCCGCCCCCTTCAAACTTAACTTCCATTACCATGAAACCCCAACTCAATAATGCCCAAGCAAAACTCTAATCAATCTTTCACAAAAACAGTACTGCATAGAGAAGCAACAGAGTAAATTCTCTACAACCCGCAAACAGAAATAGGAATTGAAGAAGACGCAATCCTCCTCTCCTCCCACTATACAACAAACTATTCAAGAAACGATAACACAACCCAAAACATCCATTTAAAATGGTAATCTTCCGTAGTTTTCTTTATATTAAGGATTTCTGATCCTGACACATATGTAGAAACAACACCAAAAAAACCAAATAGAAATAGAAGACGACACATTACCTACGTGCCACCAAAATCTAACATTGTGCCTCGCAAATAAAATAAAACGTAACAAGTGGCTGATACTACGCCAAGTATATTCACTCAAGGAGTAGTTGTTGGGTTTATCTCGGTGATGGCGTCTTTGTCGTAAAATAATAAAATAAAAATACAAAAAAAGACACAAAAACAGGAGGAAAAACATTCATCACATAGAAAAAGATTTATTTTTCTTGCATTTTCTTCTTCAAATCCCAAATACCCATGTATGTAGGTTCGTACCTACGAAAAAAAAATGAATAAATAAATAAAAGCAAAGAAAAGTTCAACATGTGGAAAAAATGTGAACCATCCCCACAATGCCGATGAGGGTGGATATAAAAACATCCCCTTAAACTATATCTCTAAACGACATCCAAGATGAGGTGGCAAATCTTCTTATTTCAAATGCAAATTAGAGTTTCATAGATGCAACTGAAAGATTTGTGCAGGGGGAGCTTTTGGAATTCTTAAGATAACTGGAACTAGATATTAGAACTCAAATACATTTTAAATAATGATGTGAAATGATAAATGCTAAAGAATAAAGAACTCACCAGATTATGCTCTTTTCGTTATCCAAATAAGTGTGAGTTTAAAGAACAATATAACACTGGTATTTTTTAAGGAAAAGTTTTTTTTTTATTGTAAAAAGAACAATTTGTTGTTTTCTTTTTAAACAATGGGAAACAATACACTTTTTTCGCAAAATATTAAAACACGAAATAATTTTCGGAAAACTCGCAACAAATGTGTTGGCACAAATATTGATTGCAATAATTAATTGAACAAATTAAATCCCTAACCTTAATTAAAACTGTTTTGAATTCTTTGTTTATGTTTACAAACCAAACAATAATTATTCTTTTTTATTTTAGCGCTATTTATCCATTGCACAAAACACCAATTCACAATACAAGTTGTATTTTATGTAAAAAAAAAATACAATCAAACATTTACCGTCAATCAACGGACAATTTGAAAATCAAATCCGCCCGCGTCGCAAACAAATCCTGTCTTCTGGGTAATATTACAAACAAAAAAACAAGAATATTAGTATCCTTTTTTGCCAAAATAAAGATTTTCCAACGGTAATCAACATGAACAACAACACGACACAAAGACAAAACAACAACAGCACCACAAAATACTCTAACGTTATTCCGACGAAAGTCTCCGTATAACTGTTTGATTGGATTTTGGTATTTTCCAAACCATCCGGGGTTCTGCTGTCACTGTGTCGGTGTGAATGCTGCTGGGTAGGAGTAGGTCGTAGGACAGGCCGGGGATGAATTTTGTTTTTGTTCTTTGCTTTTGCTGCTGTTGCCGTTGCCGTATATGTTTATGGGATTCCCACTGCACATGTGTGTTTGCAACACAAACAACAAAAAGAAGACAACACTTTTGTTGTAATAAAATAATTGTAAAGATGAAGTTACCGAACCCGACCGCGCAAACAACGACAGACAACACTGCGACTGCAGTGGCAGACATGTTGTGAATGGTTTTTCTTACAGATTTTGTTACAACAAGTTACAACCTAAGAGAGGGAAAGAGAGAAAATGGTACTGGGATTTCTACTTTCCATGCGCTTAAAAGAGCCGTAGAATGAACGCGAATGTTAGAAATTCCTTCATAATTGGTGCTTTTGTTTATTCAAAATGAATTTTAACGAAGAGCTGATTTGTATTCATTTGCGGTATTCCTGCAAATTGCAGACAAATTGTAACTCTCTTAGGAAATACATTTGTCTCTTTTAGTTTGCAGAACGTATTAAGTACGGTATTTAAAGTACATTTGGATACTGTTTTCAATTCGGTCATCTGATGTATGTATGTGGTTTATCAGCTTTTGAGAGCTGATATCTTTAATTAATTAAATTAATTTTCTATTTTCTATAACCAAAATCAATATTTATTAATTTTACCGATCTTGGCTCAACTTTCCATTACCGCAGCACGAATTTGGACTCGCGGTTTTTTTTATTTGATAGATATGTGCAAATAAATAATAACTATAGCAATTTTAGAGCGAGGAAACATTTATTTCTATTTTTAATTAATTTCAAAGTTCACTTTTTTACATACAAAACACACAAAAATGGTTGATTTTGACATTTCTTCCCTGTTTTTTGTTCAGTATTGCCATCTTTGTTTTTTTCTTTTGGATTTCTTTGATTTTAGTGCTCAAAAGCAAAAAGTACTTTGCATATACCCAAACTCGCACCCACCCCAAATCCTATAGTGAGCCCACGTAGGGAGGTTTCAGGGGGCATCATGCCCCTTACGTATCTAGCGATTAGTACGCTGCTATCAATTAAAAAACACTTGTTTTAGGATCGAAAAAAGCAATACAAAAAAACTAGAGTTTAGTCCGAAAAAGAAAATATTTTTTTCTATGACGGAAGGTTGTTTCCTCGCCTTAATATTTAAAACATGTTCTATTGTGAGCCCTACCTAACTGTAAAAAAATCAGAAGGAAATTTGTGCTGCGGTAATGGAAAGTCGCCCCCGATATTTGTTAAATGGCTGCGAAAAATTAGAACGATCATAAGAATATTTCAATATTTCGACGATGGTTTGGAATTTACCCAACATCCCCTCCCTATATGTATAGTATGGTTTCCTAAAGAATGTTTTTCCTAATTGATTGAATTATTGGAACGTTCACTTTTATTTTTCGAAAACTAAGGGCAGATTTGTATTTGTAAACAGGAAAATCTTTAAATTGAGTATCCAACATTCAAATTTTTCAAGTCATTGGCTCTGTTTTGACATAAGCAATGCTTAATGGAAAAAGTAAAAACTTTTAATGTAGGTATATATAGTACGTATACATATAAAATATAATATATATAATATATTAAACTAATTCTTAAAATTAGTTTGAGTCTCCTTACCTTCCTTAGTCGTTTGATGGGATGGGCTGGGATGCGACCCACACTGATAACTTCCCATCCCGTCTGTCGATTTGTCTTCCTTAAAAGTTTGTCTATATGTACTCGTATAAATTTTACAAAATTTGAGTACTATTTTTTGTAGATTTTATTTTTTATGAAAAAACAGACTGTTGGATTTTTATATAAAAATTACTGAATATCGGAAACAATATTTTCTGTGCAATAAGAAAAGTTTGAAGACAATATTTTTAATTTTTGAAAAGCTATTTGAGTCGTAAGTAAATTTTTACCAAGTTTTAGTATTGTTTTTTTTAGAGTTTTACATTTTGTAAAAAAACTGTCAATTCGATTTTTTTTAAATTTTACCAAATGTTGAAAACAATATTTCTTATTAGATAAAATTAGTTTGAAGCCTATATTTAAAATTTTTGAAGAGAATCAATTTTTCGAAAATCAATTTTTACCAATTTATACATTTTTTTTTAGGTTTTTATTTTTAGTAAAAAAACTGTCAATTCGATTTTTCTAAAAATTTGTCCTAATGTTGAAAACAATATTCCTTATAAGATAAAATAAGATTGAAGCCCAAATTTCCAGTTTTTAAAAAGGAATTGGAATCGATTTTCAATTTTTACGAACTTTGAGTAATGTTTTTTTTAGATTTTTATTTTTTATAAAAAAAAACTGTCAATTAGATTTGTCTTAAAATTTTATCAGATGTCAAAAACATTATTCTTCGTTGCACAAAATTGTTTTAGAGATGAAATCATATTTCAGTCGTAAAATTTTAGAGGTGACAATTTTTTTTTTCAGTTTTATTGATTTATAAAAAAACCGTTATATTGATTTTTGTCAAAAAATATACCTGTTTTGTATCACGTTACAATATATTTTATAAAATTTAATTCAAGTCCCTAGCGTTTTTGGTTTGTAAGATATTTAGGGTTAACCAAAATGTGCACCTTTTTTCAAACTGTTATGGTAAAAAAAACCACCCACGCAATTTTTTGAGAGCCCTTTCTGCATCTTTCTGCATTATAATCTATATAACAAAATTTATTTGACGTCGATATCTCTTCTGATTCTTGAGCTATGGACAACGAAAAAACGCGCACCTTGAAACGGCGAAAAATGTCAACATTTTCAATTCGTCGAATCGGACCCATTACCATAACTTCCTAAGGGAAGTCGAAAATAATTTCAATCACTTGATGAAAAAAGGTAATACTAGTTACAAAACCACATAGCAACAATATTTTTGTACCAAAAATTCATAAACAATTCTTGCAATCGGCCATAGTGAACAAAATATTCCCGCTATTCATAGGCTCATAATGGCCTTCTATTTTCTTAGTACCAAAACATTATTGAATTTGTTAAAAGTTTAAACTGTTATTAATTTGCTTAAGCTTATCCGTTTACGTAGAATGTTTATTTTTTGACTCTAAAAGTAATTAATGTTTTTTAACTTTCAATTATGTTTACTGTTAAAGAAACTTTTTAAAATAAAAAAAGTTCAAACAAATTAGTTTGGGCCAAAAAAAATCAAAAGAACTGACCAAAAACCATTTGCATAAAACTCTTACAGTATACACAGGCTAGCTTTTACAACACGGGTTCGGGGGATTATTGTATTCTTTGTTTTTTAACTTTTATTTTTAACTTTCCAAATCGATTATTTGCTATTATTCTATCGTAAAACCAGGCAGCTCTGACTGAGTGGTCGTTTTAACTTCCGAGCCACGGAATCAATTTGGTTTAAAACTTATTTTAAATGTGTCCATTTTTTTTAAACCTACACGCAAATGTATGGTGAGGGTATCGTGCCCTTCCACATGCAATACAATTATAGTCACAGTGTATAGGAATATTTTTTCAGAACCGTTTTGTAGAGATTTAAAATACATAGGAAGATAAATTGAATAGTCTCCTATGTGGTGATTGGTGAGTGATGAAATTCATGGGAATTTTCGTGACAGAACACTAACTAATGTTCGGAAAAAGTTGCAGATGCTAAAAAATTAAAATTCATGATAGTAAATAGTGATTTGCATATTTATGAATACATGAAACTATAAACTTGTAATGAAAATTTCAAAAAAAATTGAAACACTTGGAGTTGGGGGAAAAAATATATTTTAGTATATGCCTGCCATAGAGTTTGTCTCATAAATTATTTTTGTGGACCATGATGATGAAAAAATGGTCAATTTAAGAGTCTGGCTCTGGTTTAGCGATATCGATAGATATCTATTTACCTACCTATGTTGACAGTTTAAATTGAAATCAGAGCTCCATGGCATTGCAAAACAAAGAACTTAATGGTTAAATATGTACATGTAAATACTTTCATAATGTTTTAACTCAATGTCGGGAACTAATGATTTTTGTTTATGGTTTAAATCGTTGTTTTTGGTATGAATTTAATCTATTATAAAATGTTCAAGTTGGTCGTATTAAAAAATATTTTATGAAACGCATTTTTATTTTTTTTTTCAATACTTCATTATATTATGAAAATTAAATTATGGTTATCATACTTATTATTTAAATTTACACTTTCACAAGGCTAGGTATTAACTAAGTTAGTTACTAAACATAATAATAAACAATAATTCATACCCTGGTTTTTATAGCAGTACCTACATGGAAGTAGTATAAAGCGCCGACTTGAATTTTTTTTAAATTAAACCTATATTAGACCTAAGAAAGCTTATTATAATCTATATCTCGTGGCGAAAGAACGTCCATTACAAAATATAAGTTCTTACGATAATTCAAACAGGTCTAACTTCATAGTAGTACCCGCGGCATGATTGTTAGTGCGTTGGACTGTCATGCCAGAGGTCTTGGGTTCAATCCCTGTCTATGCCATCTAAAGATATTTTTACGGATACTGCTTCTTGTGAGAAATTGATAAATTCTCCAAGAGTAATTCTTGTCATGAAAAGTGCTTTTTCAAATTAATCGTTCGGATTCGGCTTAACTCTGTAGGACTCTTCCATCCCTGAAAACAGAACTCGCACACAGGAATGGTTGAGAGTTGTAAGTCACTAGGTCACTGTTGCGCCACCTAATATATTATATATTTTAAGTTCATATTCAAAAGCTTGGATATGCTAGTAAAATGCAAGAGTGAATTAAAAGATCTTACCATCATTGTTCAACTGTGTTTTCTGATTATCAAATTAATATGCTTAGTAAAATCAAGATTAAAATCAAAACAGTACATACGAGTACGTTTAAAGTCTTTTAAGTATAATTTAGTGGTACTACTTGAAAGTTGATAAAAATCATTAAATGTTGTGAAAAGATCAAAAACTATTTTTTCAGACTAACACGTCATATAATTGCTTATAAAATTGAACGATGTTTAAGTGTGGCCTGTTTCTATCTATGAATAAAAGTTCAGCTAGAAAATATATAAATGGAAAAGCAGACAAATGCAGTTAAATGAAGACCTGTTTTAAGATTTGCTTCCGATTAGTTAATCTGCTGCCAAAATAAAAAACAAAACGTGCAATAGTATAAACTGTCCTAAGATCATTGAATGGTGCAGATAAACAATAAGAGCTGCAACATTGTCGAGAGTAAGGTAATATAGAATGGAGATAAATCTTTTAAGGATTTTTTTTATAAATTTTCCGCTAACCGATATGAAAAGAAAACTTGCAATTGCTCCAATACCCGTAAAATGTATGGAGATGGTCTTGCCATCTTGAATTTGAATTGGGAGAGGCTATATGATTTCAAAACTATTGCATTTCATTTGATTGTATACCCAATTATAATATGCGTCTATTCAATTGATGCAAAAAAACTATATATTTTTAGTAATGAGAAAAAGTAACATACCAACGTTAATGGACTGAAAAAAGAATTATTTAATAGCATTAAATCAAGTAAATTTTGAACAAAATCCACATAGCAAATTAGAAATACATCTTTTATTTCTGGTACACTTGCTCCTTCTAGAAACCAAAGGCAGAATTTCATTGTTTTCTACATAAATTAAAATCCTGCTAAAATTGATTTAGAGTTTCGAATGTTTTCACAGAAAATAACTCAAACATAAATTTTCGCCCAAAACCATAAAGACCAAATCCTACAATGTCACAAAGTCCAAAATTGGTCAAAAAGCCCAAACACTTAAAAATAATCGGCCCTCTGCTTCAGGTATATGATTTGAGGTATTTAGGTACGAAGCAAAATTTCTTTCCATGGAAATAAATGGATTTAGGAAAACTTTGCGTACATATAACTTCGCACCTATCCCAAATCCAGGGCGGCTGAGTGGCCCCTATAAATATTTCACTGTTTGTTCTCCATAATGTACTGTAATCAAACAAACCGTTTCGTTTTATTTCACTTTCAAAATTGGCCTTTTTCGTTTTCTGTCAGAAATAAAGCCCAACATATTTGATTCGTTTTCTTGACGTTCCGAGTTTTTGAGCGATCTGACATTTTTTTCGTTTAATGTTTGAGTTTGAGCTATAAAATTGAGCTTAAAATTAACACAAAATTTGTTTGGACGTTATGATATTTTAAAACAGATATGACATTGATTTTGGGCTTTGAGGACATTTATTTAATCCGTTAATTATCTAACGTTAATATAAACTTCTAGCTATTTACATAATTTTTAATTTAAAGTTTTAATTAACATAGAAATAAATAAATACTATAACATATTAAAAAAAACTTTCTTTAAATTGTTTACTTTTAACATTGTCATAAACAGATGAAATTAAATTATAAAATTTATTGAAGACTGAAATCAATTGATTTATAGGGCTATTCATACCATACATAGTTCTGCTAAAGATAGGACATAAACGAATCTGTCTTCTTATGCTAGTTTGACTATAGCTAAAATTTAGACGATTCAGAGCTGTTGCAGATATAATAGAAACATTAATAAATTTTAAAATAAAACAAAATTGGAGATATTGTCTATGTTGTGAAAGTGTAGGGAGGTTTATTAGCAAAAGTCTCTGAGAATAAGGAGGTGGTGTGAATATTTGGGAAAACGGAAGAAAACGAAGACAAAAACGCATAAATCTTTTTTGGATATCTACTTTCAAGTCTGTCAATATGGATTGAATAGTATGGTGCCGATATAACACAGCCGTATTCAAGTATTGGCCTGACAAATGATACATAAAGAAGTTTTAAGACGTAGGGGTCACGAAAGTCACGAGAAAATCGTTTAATAAAACCTAGAATCTTGTAAGCTTTTTTAACTATAAAATTATAACTTACTGTCAAGAATAAGACCTAAATCAGAGAAAACGGAAAGCTTACAAAGGGAGGAAGAATCTAATAAATAGTTATAATCTATAATTGTTTTTTTGCGTGTAAAACACATAGTTTTACATTTGTCAATATTCAATAAAAGTCGGTTTGTATTGCACCATTCCCTAAAACTATGAAGATCTTCTTGAAGCTGTGAGCAATTATTAATTGAACTAATAGATTTGAAAATTTTAATGTCATCATCGTATATTAAAACGGAGGAGTTTTTTTTACCGAATGTTATGTCATTTATATATTAGATAAATAATAAAGGACCTAAATGGCTACCCTGTGGAACACCAGAGTTGACGTAAAATTGGTCGGAGAATTCATTTCTAAATATATCGCTATAACTTCTGTTCTTAAGATAAGACGATATCCACGTCAAGAATTTGTCGTTAAACCCTAAGGCCTTAAGTTTATTTACTAAAGTCTTGTGACACAATTTGTCAAAGGCTTTACTGAAATCTGGGAATACGCAATCTACTTGCTTACGATCTTCGAAGGAGTCAAGGGAGAAAAAAGTGAAGTAGGTTTGTAATTGTTGATTTATTCTGGACGAAACCATGTTGATTTTCACATACAATTGAATTACAATTAAAGGATAACATCTTACAGATAATGGACTCAAATAGTTTGGGAATAACGGAAAGGTTGGCAGTCGGCCGGTAATTCGTTATTTCATTCTTAGACCCTTTTTTATGAATCGGAGTTATAAATGCACTTTTCCATAATAGTGGGAAAACTGAGCTTCTAAGAGATTCATTGAACAAAACAAACAGAGGGTACAATAAATGAGACACACATTTTTTTTAAACACATGATAATACTCCATCAGGGCCAGGGTGAAAACAATCATCAAGCTCAGAGACACAACAATTGAATCCTCACATATTGTCAAATCAAGTGAGTTAAGGTGTGGATAATTTTAGGCTGGAAAGAACGAATCGGGAATTTGAAAAGAAGGAGGCACGTCGAAAGCATCTTTGAAGAAATTAGCAAACATATTCGAAATTCTTTGGGAGTCATGACTTGTTGTGTTATTAAAAGACATAGAGTTTGGGTAACCGTCAGTTTTTATTTTACTTTTCACAAAATCCCAGAAGTTTTTTGGGGTCTGTTTCAATTCATTTTCATTTTTTTATAATATAGTCAGAATATAGAATATTGGAGTATTCAATGAAAATATTTTTAAGTTCGGAGTAAATCCTAAAGTCTTCTTCTGCTCTAGTTTTACTAAATTTTAGCCATGCCTTATTTCTTTTATTTTTTAAGTTTTCTAATTGAGTGTCAATTCATGGTGGAGTTTTAGATTTATAGCGAGATTTCCGTAATGGTGTAGTTTCATAAAAACAGTTAAAAATAATACTATACAAATTTAGACACATGTCATTAATATCACGATTTAGGAGCAGTTGATTCCAGTCAACGTTACACAATAAGTTAGTTAGTTCATTAAAGTTACATTTTTTAAAAATTGAATTCAAGTTTTTCATTTGTTAGGGATATTGCACACATTTATATTCAGTGATATATTTAAAGCTGGATGGTGACGGTCTTCTTCTACTAGTTTAACATCGGCTGGAGATACAGCTACGTCAGTATTTATCGTGTCGGAGAAAAATATTAGGTCCAAATATTTGTTGTATTGATTGGCAACCCCATTAAATTGAACAAGTCTACAAGAAGCTAAACCAGCAATAATGGTGAATTTATTGGTGCTCGTTGGACTGATAGGTGTAAATAAGTTGAAACCTGATGATTTTGTCCAGTTGAGGTTCGGAAGATTGAAATCACCTACGATCAGCAATTCATCATTAGGTTTCATTTGGTCGTGGATCTTCTCAGTTAAATGCATGCAATTTTCATAGACAAAACTGGTAGATCTTGGAGGTATGTATACTGAGATGATAAAGAGATAACGTGTTTCCAATTTGATTTTAATACATAGCATTTCGACGTCATAAAGATCAAAAGTATCAACCAAAGTCCATATAAGGTAGTTTTTACCGCGAATAGTATTCCACCACCAACTGTCTCCGAGTAGCTCGATTGGTGCCTATCTCGTCTAAAAACTTGGTAAGTTGAGTCAAAGAGTTCGGTAATATAATTATATCATTTACATTTGCTTCTGACAAAGTTTTTTGGCGCTAGACCCATATATGGGCGATGTAAAATTTTTAATTTTTTAAGCTTATTTTACTGGGGAACAATACCGAACACTTATTTTTTTGGAAAGTCATGAAGCCAAAAATCGTTCAACAACAAAATGTTAATACAGTTTTTTGGGAGCTATGATATTTTTAATTTGGGCGATATATTCTTTGGTGAAAAGACCTGCATAACTTATTTAAAGTTCTCTAAATGATAATTCCACTTACAAAAACTATTCTGTATCTTTGTATGGCTTGAGATTAATGTTCTTTTTTATTTAAAGTCGCAGATGGACACCGAATCAAGAAATCATAATTACTTATCATAATTATGACTGAACCGAAGTCTCTATATGTACATTTATATGCGTACGTAATAAATCTATAATCATAAAATAATATTTACTCATTTGACGAACGAGTTACTCACCTTTCTCACCTTTCCTTTTACAATCAATTTCATATTTATGGCTGTAAAATTTAACAAACAAACTAAAACTAGACTTTCCTAAGTACCTTCACTCCATATCTGCTTTTAAATTGAGCTACCCATATAAAACAAATAATGTGTGTCTGTCAAACAAGGTAGAAATACTAGGTGGGTCCACGTTTCCGATAAACTTATCGATAACTAAACAAAATTCTTTTGGTGCAACAAAAAATAATACTACAAATGTGTACTTTTGTGCATTTCTTCAAAATCAGATCGACTGTGTCTGCTCTGTATTTATACTACGAACAACTAACGACTGTAAAGGCCACAATGATTCTTATCAATCAGCAAATAAAGTTTATTTATTTCGTTTTCGAAAAAGGGGTTGCGTTTGGACTGCATTCAATCAATTACTGTTGCTTAGTCTTGTCAGACTTTTGATCTTTGGGACAGATAGATTTTGTGTACCGCTTACAACTACTTACAATATTTCTATTGCAGTGATCTCATTCATAAACTCAACACTGCATTACAATCCAACAGCCAGTGGTGAGGCATCACTTTAACGCTAATAGATAAATAGACAAATAAACGAGAATTCAATTGTTATGCTTGCCGATCAAACGATAAATCAATCAATATAACTGGCGTGGAGATCAAATCTATTAATGAATATGTCACTGATATATCGAGCCTTCACAAATCTTTAAGTACTTTTTTTAAGTGCAACAATCCAGTACTCGTATATAGTCTTGGATATATTGTTGGAAATTTGAAAGTTGGTTTTGGTTTTATTTAAATTAGTTTTGACAATATTTTCAATATTAGTGATTTAAAAAAATTATTATGTGAATCCACAGATTGCCTGAATATTGTTGATGTTAAAAAGTTTATACACATAATACAAGATATTTATATGTTATTCACACCATAACGTCAAGTTTTCAATTGAGCAGCTCGTTAAGGTTGTTTATCCCTTTGGGAAAATGGGCTTTCAAATCAAAATATAATTTTTACTGTATAATCAGCTAACTTTAACCTCAGTGGATTCGCCAGCCGCATTTGGGCAAGTGAGATTCCACTAATGGTTGTTAAGGATCTATTGCATTCACAAAAACTTTGTTTCAATGTTAATTGCAAAAGAAAAAGTTTACTTATAATTTAGCACTATTCAAGAATGAAGGAATAAGGTACTTAGTACATTAACAACACTAAACCTAAATTGTGCTTCAGAGTCATTGGAAATATGGACAATAAGTATGTCAACTAAACTTACGCAAGCATTAAGTCGGTATTTTGCTAGGATTGGACCACCCTTTAGATTATAGAGGGTTTTATTATTCTTGCCTATAATAACCATCTCTCGATATTAAACAGTTATCTATTTCACCAACTCACAATTTGTTGATTACAAACATTTTTTAACAAATTTGTGGAAATATTATTTTGTATGTTTCACAAAGATTATACTTGTTGTTTACAAAGGGAAATTTGTAGAAATTTCATTATTTCCGTTTCCCCAAAAGTTAATCTATCCAAACTCCAATAATATTTTTTCTCGGCCTCTTATTGCATCTTATGAAATTGACCATGTAGAGAAAAATTTTTGACTTATTTTAGTGTTTCTTCTAAAATTTTGCCACACGACATTTCTAAAGTATTACTAATCTTTGTCTATTAAAATTTTATTAGATTTGATAGTATTGACACATTTTTGCCACCCACTAACTTAAAGATTATGTGTTATGGTAGGTATCTGAAAAATTTTCGAATAATACATTTTTTTATCACGTATAAATCGGCCGGCGATATAACTTTGTTCTGTTTATTCATTTTGGTCTTTGATGTTATCACTAGAAGGACTAACAAATTTGTGAAAAACAGTCGTTGTTTACAACTTTACATAAATGGTGAAACACAAACCATAAAATTAGGAATTTTATATGTTATCAAAAAGTACAAAATTGTAAATGTAATTGTAATTTAATAAAATAGGCCACAGGTAAATAGATATTACATTTCGGTGTCGAGTTGTCGATACACAAGAAGAGACCACTTTAAATATTTGAATGTTCGAATTATTTTAAAATATTTGACGTTTTAGAGGCTTTTTCTTCCAGTTTATTCTTTTTCATTGAGCAAATAAAAACAATAATTTAATAACAATTACAAAATAAGACCCCGAAATCTATTCTACATGCATTTTTTTATCATTTTTGTTTGCAAACTGACATTTTCTTTACTTAAAGAAATTAATTAGACATTTTTTTCGTTTTCAAAAAAAATGATTTACTAAAATAAGAGTAAAATGATTTGTTGGTCGTAATAGTAAAAAACTAAACTAAAGTAAGTAAAAAACTTTAACGAGTAAAGTTGCAACTTTACCTAACGAAGTATGGAAATTAGAGAAAATTGTTTGGGATATGTCAGGAATATAATTTCAGGTATTTGCTTTGATGACATTGATGTGACAGTAATAATCTGCATTGTATGAGCTAGCAAATAAAGTGGTACCCTACAAAAATGTACTTACTCGAAGTATTTAAAGTGAGAAAAAGACTGCAGCGATGGCTTCTGTTTAATCTTCGTATTTATCTATGTGTATATAATAATATAATAAATACATAATATAATATTATTTGAAAACCCTGAATATTTAAAATAATTGTACAGTTTAGTATAAAAAAGGGCTAACAGAATGTTATACAAATTCTAATGTAATGTAGAATAGTTGGTGTTCATTGAGATATTCAATTCTAAATTGGATTTCATTATCATTTTGGGCTTAAAGTGTGAGCACTGCTTTCACATTTTTTTTTCTAATTAAGTTTTTTTTTTAAATTAAAACAAATGTGTTTCATAGTTTCCATGATTAAATTATTGTTTTTTTTATTCTAAGAAATCAAGTTCTTATATCTTAACAAAAGTAAAGCTGAAATAAAAATCCGAATTCTGGTTCATTTTTAATTGTTTGTTTTAAGGGGGTATTCTGGTCTAGAAATTAAAAAAAATCGATTTTTTTTGCTTTTCATATTTTCATAGTTTAACTATTTAAGAATATGTCTACGAGAGGATTTTCCCAAATTCAAATTACTTTCGGAGAAATAAGTATTTTGCTGAGCAGCCATCCAAATCGGTTGGGCTGCAACTAATAGAACAAAAGACATAATGGGGTACTTTAAACGCGTTTTTCTCAGAACTGTCTTTTTGAATCTGATACCCACGATTTCTCAGGTTCTGCCAAACCGATTTACTTGAAATTTTAAGAGAGTCTTCTTTAGGGACTTGTCTACTTCCGGAACAACGGCCATCCCCCAATTTTCATTTTTACTATTTTTAACAAATCGAAGAATGTTCAAAAAAATGGTAATTTTTTTTATTTTTCTTTAGACAGTCGCCATTTTGTAAAAAAAAATGTTTGTAACTTTTCCGTAGTTCCAGACATTGCGACATTATTGTAGATTAATAATCTTTTTTAGTTTTTGATTTCAGATTTCTAGGAGAGTTAAAATCGTGGGTATGGTCACGCACCAAATTTTTGAGACGCACCACTCCTTTTTTATTTTTTTTTGTATGCTTCTAATGTAAATAAATAATGTATACAAAAATTGATGGTAAAATTGTTGCTTGCCTTTTTCTACAGCACTTCAAAAATTACCTAAAATTCATGTCTCTAGGCCAGAATACCCCCTTAAATGACGTAATGGTGCGTAGGACTGCGGGTGCAAATGTTTTGGGTTCAATCGCTTTATGTGCCACCTAAAATATTTTTTACAGGTACTGCTTTCTCAATTCGGATTCTGTATAAGAACTGTAGGTCCCGGAATGGTTGAGAAATGCAAGTTACCAGGATGGATCCTTACGGTCTGAATCGCCTCCTAATGTATGTATTTAAAGCGAACCTTTCCTCCTTTTTGAGATTAACAAATTATAAAAAAAAAATATAAAATCATGATTATTATGGATTGTCCGCATAGATTTTAGTCTGCAAATAGAAAAGTAAGTAGTTGTGGATAATCTTAATGCACGATTTTCCGATTTTCATTTAATTAAAAAAGGTAAAAGCTTAATAGGTATAGAAAAACAAAAGCTCAGTTTGATTAAATTGTTCTTATATTTTACTAAAAACACAAAAATTGGGCTAAAAAAACATCCGCATGTTTTTTGATTTTTTTGCACTCAAGCTGTGCACAAATCTTCAAATTTGGGTAATTTTTTAAAAGCTATTAGAAAAAACACATACAATTCCGAAATATGCATGAAATCTTTATTTGAATCGATAATGCGGTATAATTTTATGTTTGAAGATTATTTCATGCAAATGTTGACCTTGACTGCGCCTCAAATGATCCATCCGCTTAGTCCTATTTTGGCATACTCTTTCCAACATTTCGGCCGGTATCTCACAGATAAATGATTCAATGTTATCATCCAATTCTTCAATTGAAGCAGGCTTGTCTGTATAGCCATGAGTTTTAACATAGCCCCACAGAAAATAGTCTAAAGTCGTTAAATGGCACGATCTAGGCGGCCAATTGACCGGTCCCGAACGTGAAATAAAATGTTCACCGAACTCGCCTCTTAATAAGTACATTGTTGCGCGTGCTGTGTGGCATATGGCACCGTTTTGTCTGAACCACATGCAAGTCAAGCATTTTCATTTTGGGCGAAAACAGTTGTCGGATATTATCTCACGGTAGCGCTCACTATTCACAGTTACGATTCGCATCATCTTTGAAAAAGTACGGTCCAATGATGCCACAGCCCACAAACTGTTCCAAACTGTGACTTTTTCTGGATGCATTGGTATTTCTTGCTTCTGGATGATATTCACTCCAAAATCGACAACCAAAAATGGGTTTCGTCGCTGAAAACTTTTTTCGGCAAAAAAGCCAACTCTCCAAGAGCCTGTTCACCAAAAATTTTACGTTGCAGTAGGTCGTTCGGCTTAAATTCTTGCACCAGTTGTATTTTGAAAAGCATCACACCTAAATCATTCCCCAAAATTTTTAACGTTGTTGAGTAACAGAGGCCCAATTGATGATAATCATTAACACTGTCCGATACAGCTACGATATTTTCTTCTGTTCGCACTCTACGTACGCATGTTGGTGGTTTAATGCCCCACAATGTAAATTTGGTAGAAGATTTAGTTACATTAGCCCGAATAGCTGCTTCAGTGGGTCGATTAAACTGACCTTAAAATAGAAGAAGCGTGCGATGAACTTTCTTAACAGAGCACGGATTACGATAGTAAAATTCAATAATTTGAAAGCGTTGTTCGTTTGTAAGACGATTCATGGTTAAATTATAGACCAAACTGAAAATGTTTGACAGTGAACAAACACGAAACGTGCGTCAGCTGTTTAAACCAGTGTTGCCAAAAAGATAATAGCTAAAAAATCATCCTTTATCATGAGCTAAAATATCCACTTTTTTGTTCCTTTTTGACTTGAATGTATATTGTAGCATGTCATATTTCCTATCTTGCACCCATAACAATTCAAAATTTCAAAGGTATAGATTGTTTACTATTCCTAATTTTTTTCGTTTGAACATTTTTAGTCCCCACTGTTAAACGAATCAAACGTGCTACCACAACGTGTTTGTTTTTTTGGTATGTTTGTTGTTTTGCTGCTTCCTCCACTGCTTATGCCTTCTGATGCAAAAAAGGTCTTCTTTAGAACTGTTTGAAACTTTGGGACGTTGTTCGTTTACCTGGGTGCGCACATTGCTGATTGAAAATCATCTTATTCAAATATTTCAATAAAACGGCACTGGTGCACTGCTAGATTCCTCCGACCTCCCCTGGCAACAATAATAAAACAACAACATCACAAAGTCAATTTATTTATAGAGAGACCAAGCAAGACGTGGAAAAGGGTTCAACTCTACTGGTATGATGTTGCTGATTCTCCAATCTCCAAGCTGCTGATTTTGACTAGGACTATGCCAATGCCAACGAATGTGGTTCGGGTGGTGGATGTGGAAGCGAATCCTGGTGGCTATAGCAATGGTGGTAGAAGAGTTAATATAGTCATAAAACACCCAGATAGGCGGACGCAAACATGTCGCAGGTGCTGGAGCCCCAGGAGTGTGCAAAATTCAATATAACAACTCTTTCATGGGCTGTTGGAAGCAGGGTTAGAGCCAGAGGAGCTTGGAGGCCGAGGAATCAGTCGAACGGCATATGCCTAAGGAGTAGGAGCACTAAGTTCCCACCTCAATACCTTGACTCTGTGTATTCCCTTAGCTTAAAATTCTTATCATGATGCCAGCTACATACTCGTAGATGTGGCAGTGTGGAAGGCGGTGGTGCTGATGTTGGTATAGTAACATTGGTATTTGGGATTCCAGAATTTGTTACTTTATTTTAGGCCGTTGCAGTAATCAGGGTAAAGGTATTTTATTTTTATTGTGTTCAAAGGAAGAAAATGAAGGCTCTATACTCTCTACAACGGGTCGTAGCAATGATTTATATGCAAAATATTATCGTCGGCAGCGGCGTCGGCGGTGGTAGTAGAAAAGACGTAATGACGAACGTTTTCAATGGATGGAATAGGGGGATTGCGTTGAAAACGAAAGAAAAGGGATAGGTATAGGTAAGTTGTAAGTACCTACTCTTTTCGTTCTCTTGGATCTGCTTTATATGAAATTGATTACCTCGCAATTTATCGAAATTCATTTGCTCCTAATGCCATATGGTGTGATGGCAATGGCAATAGATCTTTATGTTCGTTATATTATTTTGGAATAGACCTAAATATTTTGCTAGGTATTTTTTGTGATGGTAATGTGTAATTTGTCGGAAAGTATAAAATGGCAATGAATTAGTGAAAGTGGAAAGTGATTTCTTTGTAATTTTATTGCAGATGGTTTGAAGTCTTTGAAAATTAATTATTATATACATTTCTGTACTTATGTAGTAAGTATTAATAACAACTCAATGTCCCAAAATGATGGTTTAAATAAGAGTTTCTTAAAAATACGATGGCATAGTTACGAAATCATTGGCCAAAGAAATTGTAAATATTTTTGTAGTGAGGTCAAGAGTATATCTGCTTATCTATTTATATCAATACGTTATGGCCGAGTTTTTGAAAAAATGTTAACATGAAACGAAATTATTAAACAATAGCATAAGAACTTAAAACAAAAAACTTTGCCGAATAACTTTAAATAAAGTTCAAATAATAGTTTTTGAAGTAATTTTATAAAATTTGTTTGAAGCATTGCCTTTATTTTTTTTTAAGATATTATTAAATCTATGCATTTTTTTGCAAGAAAACATCAAATAAATTTGTATACAAATTTAAGTAAACAATAATATATTGTAAAACATATATTATTTGTAAGTCAATATCTTTAGATGTTTTGATGATTCAAATCGAAGAAAGACTTTTACTAACTTAAGTAGTTGTTATAAGTTTTTAAAAAAGCTGTCAATTCCATTTTTCTTAAAGTTTCACCAGGTAGCTAAAATGTTACCGTTTGTAGCAGGTGTTCTAAAATGTTATGCTCGAAAAAAATTCTTATTAGACATTTCCAATTCGTTTAAAATTAAATATCGAGAATGGCAAAACTTTTCATTTGGTTGGTTACAATCACTTTTAATTGGAAATTACATAAAGTGCACGGCTGGGTCGATCGTACGTCCTGTATTCAAACACTCTGTTTACAAATAATACTTATAAGTTTGTCTTCAAAATGTAATGATTCAATAAAACTTTGATTTATTATTTTTTTTTTGAAAATCGTTAATCGATGTTAAATTATCCTCAAAAAATTGTTGGTATTCAGATATTTAGAGCTGTGTTTTACATTTAATTTTGAAGCAAACATTAATTGTTTTTCTTAAATCTAAAAAATAAACAAAGGCGTTTTTGATCATTAAACATTCTGTCTAAATAATATAAATAAGAGCTTATTTTTAAAAAAATCAATCAACAAAATGTTTTCGGCTTTTTCGATTCTCTACCATGGTCATGTCATGTTTAATTAAAATCTATCTATCTATCTATCTATCTATCTATCTATCTATCTATCTATCTATCTATCTATCTATCTATCTATCTATCTATCTATCTATCTATCTATCTATCTATCTATCTATCTATCTATCTATCTATCTATCTATCTATCTATCTATCTATCTATCTTTCTATCTATCTATCTATCTATCTATCTATCTATCTATCTATCTATCTATCTATCTATCTATCTATCTATCTTTCTATCTATCTATCTATCTATCTATCTATCTATCTATCTATCTATCTATCTATCTTTCTATCTATCTATCTATCTATCTATCTATCTATCTATCTATCTATCTATCTATCTATCTATCTATCTATCTATCTTTCTATCTATCTATCTATCTATCTATCTATCTATCTATCTATCTATCTATCTATCTATCTATCTATCTATCTATCTATCTATCTTTCTATCTATCTATCTATCTATCTTTCTATCTATCTATCTATCTATCTATCTATCTATCTATCTATCTATCTATCTATCTATCTATCTATCTATCTATCTATCTAAAGTGTTTGACATCATTAAAGAACTTTCTGAATCTTTCTTAACACAAGCAACGAAGTTTGTACACATATGCAAATATAAAAACATCAACAGGCTTGTCAACAACCTTTTCAATCAATATATAAGAAGAAGAAGCTGATGAAATCGAAATTTAAAATAAACTACGAAATCTGAATCCTATTAAAAGCCCAGGTGCTGACGGAATAAGGGAATGCGACATTAAACAAAATGCAAACCTAATAACGGCATTGATTCAACAAATTTTCAAAAACAGAGATTTGATCGACACAAGTAGCAGTCTTTTTTTGTTAAATGGATTTAAAAAGCCTTACTGAGCTGATCGATCTCACTGTGGTGGATGGGGCGTCGCGATATTTGTGAAAAACTATATCCGCTCGAGTCATGTAATGCGTTCGTAAATCGGTTCTATATATATGCCACCTAGAGTTGCAAGTTCTGGTCTAATAACACCGATAATAGAAGAAATGTGTTATCGAGTACCAAAGTTTATCATTTGCGGAGATTTAAATATTAACCTCCTTCAACCCTCCTCTAATTGTTTTAAGACTTCAATGAATTCTCTGGGGCTCTCTTTTGTGAATAATATTGAACCAACACATTTTAAGCCTGACTGTGTACCATCCCTTCTTGATGTTTTCCTTGTAAGCGATGTTAGTCTTGTTAAATGTGTCAGTGAGCTATCCGTCCCAGTGTTTTTATATCATGATCTGCAACTTTTGATTTATATTTTGAAAACGAATCTCCGCAATACTTCCAGTATCGGGATTTTCGTAACATAAATGTCGTATCTTTATTAAGTGATTGCTCATCTATTAACTTGTACTCAATTTTTGCAACATCAAACGTTGATTATCAAATTAAATGTCTTACTGTTGCAATTACTTACCTTTTTAATAAACACGTTCCCATTAAAACTCGTCAATTTAGATCGCGTAGTTGTCCCTGTCTTTCTCTTGAGATCATTAATGCTATGAAAACAAGAGACGTTTCATACCGACGTTGGAAACGATTTGGTTGCGTAGAAATGCTTCGGCAATTCAAAACATCTCGGAACCTTGTAATTAAATTAATAAAATCAGCTAAATACAATTTTTATAACAACAGGTTCAACTCAAATCGTTCCTCCAAGTATTTTTGGAAAGAAGTTAAGAGCATTGGTTTAAGAGGAGATTCTTCTATTTCCGATGATAATATTGATTTAGAGGAGTTGAATCGAAAGTTCTCTACTTCCCCATCCCATTTCCCAACTGGGCAATCTAGTGTTTTGGAAAACGATGAGTCGATACTTTTTCTGTTTGTTCAGTAGATGAATATCAAGTAGGTAAAGCAATATTTTTTATTAAATCCAAATCAATTGGACTTGACAACATACACCCAGACTTTTTAAAAATCCTTCTTCCTTTCATACTTCCTCACATAACCCACATTTTCAACACCATCAGAATTACCTCCATCTATCCCACCTCCTGGAAAAAATCTAATGTTATACCCATCCCTAAACGAGGAAAGAAAATGGAATACAGACCAATAGCTATCCTTCCTTTTTTATCTAAGGCTTTTGAAACTACCTTATGTAACCAGATCAAAAATTATATTGAAGATTCACGTCTTCTTAACCCTCTCCAGTCGGGAATTAGATCTGGATACAGCTGCCTCTCAGCCCTTTTAAAAGTTTCTGAAGATATAAGACAAGATTTAGACTCTAATTATACAACTGTGATAACCCTACTTGACTTTTCCAAAGCATTCGATTGCGTTAACTCTAGCCTTCTCTGTGATAAACTGACGACTTATTTCAATTTTTCTGACACAACCAAAAATCTTATTTATTCGTATTTGACTAATCGCATCCAAGCCGTATCGTGTAAAGGTAAAATGTCTTCGTTTCTTCTTATCAATATAGGTGTTCCTCAAGGATCAATCCTTGGTCCTTTACTGTTCTCTATGTTTATTAATGATCTGCCATCTGTTTTATCTTACTGCCAGTTTCACATCTACGCTGATGATGTACAAATATATAATATAAGCTTTCCTATCGGTATGATTGAAGATGCGAACATTGATTTATGCTCAATATCAATATTCGATTGGGCAACTCGCAATGAACTTGTACTTAATCCAGAAAAAACAAAAGCTATTCCAATATGTAAAAATAAACCCCACCTTGTAAATTTTCCACCCCTTTACTTGAACGCCGTACTTTACTGCCTCCTCAAGTTAAATCACTTATCATACCAATAGTAGCGTATGGGTGTGAGATATTTGCACATCCTGACTTCAACTCGCTTCGTAAGCTAAAGGTAGCATTCAATACCATTGCTCGGTTTGTTTTCAACCTCCGAAGATACGATCACGTTTCGTTTCAGGCTCGTCAACTTTTAAATTGCAACTTGGAAGCTTTTTTTCAATATCCGTGTTGTTTGCTTCTCTTCAAACTAATTTTTAACAAGACTCCAAATTATTTGTTTAATAAGCTTGATTTTTGGTCTTCAAATCGTTTTACCTTGCTGCGCTCCCCCAGGTTTACCTGTTTGACATCACGGAGACAATTTTTCGTTTATGCTGTCAGACTATGGAATATCTTCCCAGTTACATGAGGTCCGGAATCGAAGATAGAAGGTTTCATCAACTTTGTTTTAAATATTTCTTAAATTTGAACTGAGGTAACTTTTTTGTAATTAAGTAACTTTTTTGTAATTATTGTAATTTCTTCTTCTTGCGACTTTAATTTTTAATTTTGTTATTAATTGTTTCCTACAATTGCTTTAAACATAGTGTTTGCATACTTGCATTATCCTTTATAAATATTGTATTATATCCTCTACTATTTATAAGTCAATCTTGATGTACAGCTGTTTTTTTTTTTCAATAAATATCAAATATCAAACAAGGGTGTGTTCCGAAAATTAATTTTAAACATCATGCACTGATAGAATTAAAATTTTGTAATGTATCTTTTTCCTTAAATTATAGCATTGTTGAATTTATATATGTAATTGTTTTTAATTAATATAAAACTGTTCAGTATTAAAAATCCAATCAATTCAAATACTATGAAACTTTAATCACCTACATGTAAGCAAATGCTTCGTGGGTAACACATCTATTATAAATACTTAAACTTTTAAAATATGAAAAATAAATATCTAAAATAAATCTTTTTATCTATTTATCCATCTATCTATCTATATATCTAAGGTTTCGCCGTTATAACCTGAGTAACTTTATGCGAATTAAACTGCACATTATGTGCATAATTGTAAATAAATTAAATAATTTAGCCAATGATCAACTAGGCCAAAACTAAGCCTCGAATCAAACTGCACTGATTGTTATTTGTCGTATTAATAAATGATTTTAAAATATTTTCTTTATTATCTGGACGGTTCTAAAAAGTTGCGATCAATTTTACTAATCCTAAAAGTATTTTTAAAAAAATCGAAATTTTGAAATACCAAAAGTGAAAACATTTTTAACTTCCCATAGGAAGTTATTATAATGGGTCCGATTAGTCAAATTGAAAATTTTGACATTTCTCGAGGTTTCAAGGTCCCTAGAGTCGAAGTAAAAGATTTTTAGAAAGATGTCTGTGCGTGCGTGTGTACATACGTTTGTACGTCCGTACGTTCGCTACGTTTTTTTCGCCCTCCATAGCTCAAGAACCAGAAGAGATATCGACTTCAAATAAATTTTGTTATACAGATAATAAGGCAGAAAGATGCAGAAAGGGACCTCAAGAAAATTGCGTGGGTGGTTTTTTTACCATAGCACTTTGAAAAAAGGGTGAACATTTTGGTTAACCATAAATATCTTACAAACCAAAAACGCTAGAGACTTGAATTAAATTTTATATATTATATTGTAACGTGATACCAAACATACATAATTTTTGAAAAAAATCAGTATAACGGGTTTTTTTAAAAATCAATAAAACTGAAAAAATGTGTCACCTTTAAAATTTTCCGACTGTAATATGACTTCATCTCTAAAACAATTTTGTGCAACGAAGAATAATGTTTTTGACATCTGATAAAATTTTGAGAAAAATCGAATTGACAGTTTTTTTTTATAAAAAATAAAAATCTAAAAAAACATTACTTAAAGTTCGTAAAAATTGAATATCGATTCAAATATCTTTTCAAAAACTTGAAATTCGGGCTTCAATCTTATTTTATCTTATAAGAAGTATTGTTTTCAACATTTTGAAAAATGTTGAGAAAAATCGAATTGACAGTTTTTTTACAAAAAATTAAAAAACCTAAAAAAAAGTATAAAAGTTGGTAAAAATTGATTTTCGACTCAAATATCTTTTCAAAACTTTGAGATATTGGCTTTAATTTGATTTTATCTTTCAAAAAATCTTGTTGTTAACATTCAGTTAAAGTTTGAAAAAAATCGAACTGACAGTTTTTTTACAAAAAAATAAAAACCGAAAAAAAAGTTAACAAAAGTTGCTAAAAATTGATTTTCGACTCAAATATCTCTTCAAAAATTTTAAATATTGGCTTCAAACTAATTTTATCTTATAAGAAATATTGTTTTCAACATTTGGTAAATTTAAAAAAAATCGAATTGACAGTTTTTTTACAAAATATAAAACTCTAAAAAAAAAACAATACTAAAACTTGGTAAAAATTTACCTACGACTCAAATAGCTTTTCAAAAATTAAAAAAATTGTCTTCAAACTTTTGTTTTGTTTCCAATATTCAGTAATTTTTATATAAAAATCCAACAGTCCGTTTTATCATAAAAAATAAAATCTACAAAAAATAGTACGCAAATTTTTTAAAAATTGATACGAAAGAACTTTTAAGCAAGACAAATCGACAGACGGGATGGGAAGTTATCAGTGTGGGTCGCATCCCAGCCTCTTTTTATTATTATTATTGTGCAAGTGATTACTTTTTGTGATTAAGAGCCTAGAGCCGAAAAAAAACATAACGTGTACTATTACCTATAAAAGTCTTGAATTGATAAATACTTTATTTATTCTTAAGGATTATTATTTTATTTTCCTAACGGATAATAAATTAGTATATTTTTGTTGTATTAAATATGTAATTCCGATGAAAAAGAAAAACCCAAAATATGCAACTTTAAGTAGGTATGGATTTCTATAGTAATTATTTTAATTAGATTGTGATTAAGTTCAGGCAGTGTTTGTAAAGCCAAAATTTTAAATGTAGGTAGATAATAGTATTCATAATTTATTCAATAAGGATCTCACAAGCTATAACATTATAAAGGTACGTTACTGTGCCCAGTAATTAGTTGATTATATTTTTAAAATAATTCAGAACTTTATGTTTACTTATGTTTTTTGCACTAGGTACCTACAATGTGATAAGGCTAATTACCTTGCTATGAATAATTGCCGAAAACTAACCAAAGAATTTAAACATCAGGGCTCTAGAACTATTAATCCACTACTGGTTTTCTTTCTTATCCATATTTTAATATTTAAATTACATCCATCTTTATGAGGACAAGACAATATTGTTAATTTTTCATTTTAATCCGTCGCAGTTACCTGAGACCTGACTTTTCTATTCTCTTCTTCATATTTCGGTATTTATTACAATATACATTAAATGGTGTATCGATTTATGCATGTGTTTGTTGTCTTTCTAAGTAGTGATTAAGTATGCCGCTCTGGCGCTCTCTGTGATACTGAGTGAAACTTAAGTCTCTCAAAACCACTCCGTTTTATAAGTTAATTTAGTTTGCCGCTGTTGTTCGTGTGAAGAAGATAAGTTGAGTTGGTTTCAGTGCAGTGAGCAGCAGGCAAAATGCCATCGTTTATAACATCTGAAATGGAAAAAGCCAATAAAAAATTCATAGAATTAGTGAAAAAATATCCGTGCATTTGGAATAGAGATTCTGAAAATTATAACCATAAACCACAAATGGATGAAGCTTGGCATGAAATTTCGAAAGAAATGGGCGACACACGTAAGTTTCATTGTGTAACAAAAAACAGATCTATGGAATGAGTTTTTATGTGAAATTTCCTTAATGGTGTATTAAGCTTACAAATGTGTGATGCACTACAACTTACAACCAATTGATAGAATTAGAAGTCTTATTAATTTGTGATAGAAAAAATAGCAGAAAAGATTTGATGCTTTATTTTCAAAATTTATAAATTTGTTGGCATTTTTTCTGTTAGATACATAACTCCCCTTGTTTGTTCAACAACTCTCACTCATAAAAGTGAGAGTGAAGGGGTTGATCGGTGATGTTGAGAGAAAATGTAATTTGTATTGCTACACTCTAGTTTCCCACAATATACATACATGCGTTTGCATGGTGTGGTTTTTTAAGTTTTTCTAAAACATTTTCAAAAATTAATTATTTTGTTCTTGTATTTTTAGCTAAGACGTGCCTTATACACTGGCAAAAGATTCGAAGAGCGTATGCCAGGTCATTTAGAATAAATGCAAATGGAACATTTCAAAAAAGCGAATATTACATGTCGAGCTCCCTCGAATTTGTTCGGCCTCATCTAAAACTAGGTTGTCAAATCAACAATGCTGACAGCGGTGGCGAAGGCGGTAGCAGTAACAATAAAAAATATACCAGTGATGCAGATGATTCACGTACCTCTACAACGGATATCGAAATCAAAGAAGAACCTCTAGATTCTGATGAAGATGTTAAGCCCTTAGATAACGCCGAAAAAGTTCTATTTGAAATAATTAAAATGGAGGATGAAGATGATGATGAAGAAGACCAAAAATTCGAAGTCATATCAATAGAGTTATCAAACTCTCCCTCCCCCAATAAACGCAAAAGAGAAACTGATTCAAACGAAGAAAATGAAACAATAGATCCCAAAGAAAAAGTAAAGAACGATCTTCCGAATTTAAGTTTAATTGAAGCCAACAGAAAGTTTTTTGAGAGTTTGATTCCTTTCATTGATGATATGAATACTCAGCAAAACCGCCGTTTTAGACGCGAAATAATGTGTCTGGTGGATGATGTTTTGGATGACAGAGACATCGATGGGACAAATAGTAGTTGCTAAGAAGAGAAATAAATAATTTTTCTTTAAATTAAGTTTCATTATAGGTTTAATAAAAAGAATGTAAAAAAGAGACTAATATATTTCTTATTAAATTTCATATTTTTTAAGTTTTAGGAAATAATTTTTGATCACAATTGACAATTTATATCAAGCATTAGGTATATAAATGATATAAATGATACTGTATTTTTTTTCTTTGCGGATTTAACATTTCCATGCAGTATACGATTAACCCATTAAAGAATTAATTAACTTAAAAATATTCTTCAAACTGTTTTTTTTTTTGTAATGCTGAAACTAAAATGAATACGAATTTAAGTAAGAAGATATCCAAGTACGTGTTCATCTAACCCTTTACAGGAACTTTCTACTCTTGTAATAAATCGATATATGTATGTAGGTACATATATTAGGTAGTTACTAAATTCTTAATAATAGAAGAATATAGAGCCAAGTTTTATAAGATATAGTATCTTATCTAAAGATCACCACTGTTCAGCAAACCACTCGTTCATGCTTCTCAAAAAATCCATTTCAATGTTAAACCACCATGCAAAGAGGTAAACGACTGAGTAACTACGTATACCATACCACTACGTACCTAATGAAGTTTGAGTCATTGTCACCGCTATACCAAAATACACACAAATTTAGGTTGAATTAAGTTGTAAGCATTTCATCAAACAACATCAAACTGTTTTAATTCATACCAAAAACCATACCTGCACTATCTCTCTCTTAGTCACGGGCTTGTCAAACGGAGTATAATATACCTGGACGGTTTATTTTACAAACAATGTTGGAGTGAAAATTTCTTCTGCGCTCTCACTGGTGTCAGTATTCCGTGTGAGTAGAGTGTAGAGTGGTACACTTTATCTCCATGTGCAACTCATGTTGATTGTGTAATTCTGTTTTTACTTTTTACTCCAACGGCTACGACAAGCGGCAGCAAGCAGCATTTGTATCATTTTGTTTTTGAGTGCTTGTTATTTTTACGATTTCCTGTTTCTATATTAAAATGTCTACAACAAAAAATAATTCATTGGATAAACACGAAGATCTCAAAACAAATATAAAGTTTCTTAAATTGATTGAAAAACATGAGTGTTTATGGAAACACGATTCACCAAATTATACAAACAATCACATTAAAGTTGAAGCTTGGAAGCAAATTGCAAAGGCTGTCAACGGCACAGGTACATTGGCTCAAACATTATTTTATACCAAGTGAAGATTTTTTTAAATTGTTTTATTTTTTTTTATTATACCATAATAAATAACTCAGTAATTTTAATTTTTTGGTTTGCATAATAAAAATCTAAATATGACTCAACTCTCCTTTACCGCAGAACGAATATTCACAAGAGTTTTTTTTCATTTGATGGACATGTGCAAGGATATAATTATAGCAACTGTGGGAAAAACATTTATGTACACATTTCTATTATTAATTAATTTTCAAATTTAAGTTTTTCGCATTAGATTTAGATTTATTTATTATTATATTCCAATTCACAGAAAGAGTACCTATACTTATAAAATTGTGAAAATTAAAAATATTTAAGTTACAAAGCTTCACAATATAACAAAAAATAATTAAAAGATTATTCATACATTTTCAGAAATTGTGTTTTAAATAGGGGTTGATAAGATTGTAAGTAATCTAGTATTAAAATGTAAAAAAATGTACTTAGGTATATACAAAATCATAATAATTGAAAAAACTTGTGTTAGTTGGGTTAAGTCCGAAAAATACAAACAAAAATCTGTGTGGTGTTTCCCCACCTTAATATTTTAAACATGTTTTATTGAAATCCTCACCTAACTGGAACAAAAACAAAGAGTATACTCGTGATGCCGTAAAGGAAAGCCGCACAAAATTGTTTCATAATCAAGTTTGCCATTAAAAAATTTAACACAAATTAAATGTTACTCTCATCCTTTATTTTTTTTTAACTTATTTTAGAAGAAAGATGCAATAGGCGTTGGCGATATATTCGACAAGCATATTCACAGCATGTCAGGACAAGTATAAATGCCGACCCAAAGAAAAAATATTATTTGTCACCTCATGTGGATTTCGTTAAACCATATATAAAACTACATCCTTGTTGTCAATCAAGTGCAACTGCCAGCAAACAAAATAAAGACAATTCAAAGGAAGATTGGACTGAAACAACAAAAAGGAAACACACAAATGAAGCACCAGCGGAAACAGAAAAAATATTGGAACAACAGTTTTTGGAACTTATTGAAGGAAAGGGCGAGAAAAGCACAAAAACTAAATCTGTTGAAGTTTATGAAGAGCGAAAACTAAAACCTTCTACTAGCAGCTGCAGCCTTAAGCGAAAGATTGACATTCAAGACACGGAATCAAGGTCAAAACA
Organism: Eupeodes corollae; assembly: GCF_945859685.1. Taxonomy (NCBI): domain Eukaryota; kingdom Metazoa; phylum Arthropoda; class Insecta; order Diptera; family Syrphidae; genus Eupeodes; species Eupeodes corollae. The sequence goes on along the minus strand of NC_079147.1, from coordinate 173,447,517 downwards.
TGTAAGAACTACAGAAGTCGAAAGTGTCGTCAGTAAGAATTGGATGTTTTTGGAAAGTATTCTACCTTTTGTTGATGAAATGAGCAAAAAACAGATCCGTCGATTTAGAAAAAAAGTAATGTTACTTCTTGAAGATGTTTTAGAGAAGAAAAGCATAGACAGACCAGAATTGGTTAAATAAACTTAAAGATTAAATGTATGTACATAGGTAAAAAATAAATTTAAAAATAAGATTGTTTTGTTTTTCATATTTATTCAAGTTTTGAAGTTGATATCTGTCATTGTTTTCAACATATTTGAGTTTTTTCACTAATTGTGAATCCACATCACATTTAAAAAGTGAGAGTGGGTTTGGTTTGATTGCGAGGTAGAATTTCGAAAAATATAGGTATCCTTGAGAACGTTTCTTCCATTTTGTCTTAAATTGTTACAGTTACAGTTAGTTTATATGCATTTTTTTGTATTCGTGCAAAACGTAGAAAGACAATTTTGTGTCCTTTTTTTAGTACTTACTTATTGCTTTTATTTTTTGTAAAAACAAAAATCGGCAGCTGGACTTTTATATACATTTTAACATATCAAAACCTTCGTTGTTATTTATTTTGAAGTAAGTAAAGGGAGGCGCAAATTTTTTTCAGTTTATATGTACAATAAAATTGTTTTTTAAGTCGTTATCTTGTAAAAACATAATACAATATTATGCACTAAATATTGTATACTTATATGTCCAGACAATATCGTTTAACTATATATATAATAGCATAAGTAATACCAGGTTTTTTCCTTTTTTACTAAGATTTTTACAGAAATTATTCAAGTTAATTCGATTAAAATACATACACATGTACACATCTTAAGCAAGTCAGTTTATTTCAGTTTAATTGTTACAACATTTTTGTTGGTATCGTATTTCAAAAATTCTTAAACTGGCAAACGTTTTATATACATATATTCATTGAAAACCATTAAAGCCTAAATTGATTGCATATTCTTGAAAGTTTCTAAATTCTTCTTTTGCTCTTTAACATACAAAAATGTGGATATGAGTTTTCGAAGGCAATTTTTAACCAAGTGAATGAAAAAAATTCAAAACGAATGCATGAGTCTTATTCCTTGTTTTCATGGATATTATTTTTTTGATCCAACAATGAACTTAACTTTCTTCCAAGTGTATGAGAAACAAAAAAATAACCGATCTCTTTCAAATTCATATCAAAGGAAATTTGGTACGGAAAAGACATACTTTTTTGTATTAAATGTCAACGGAAAGCAAGTCAATCAAACAATTATAATAATCCTTCTTTTTTTTCCAAATATACATAGATATAGGATCTTAAAATCATATTTTCAGATATTAACAAAACTATATTTACAAAACGCATTGAAAAAAACCGTTTCATGCCTCTATTGAAGGTTTTAAATCTTAAAATAGCCAATTTATTATATTAAATTACAAATAAAATTAATTTTATATATAGTTGTAAAAATATTGATTTGTAAACTATATTTTAGAAAGAAATTTTCAACTACTTGTTTATATTTTAATTTCATCTTAATTAAATAAAATTAAAACTAGAATCTTATCTTAGTTATACTCTTTTAATCAAGAATTGTGTCGATTATAGCTAAAACTTTAAGTCTAAATCGAAGAGTTTGGGTTTTCGTCATTTCATCAATAAATGGCAGCAAACTCTGCAAAAACATCATATTCTTACTCGATTCACTTGGTACTGATGTATCCTCAGCTTTATTTTCAACAGCTTTTTCTTCGTCTTCTTCAGATGATTCAATAAGTATGGGATTTACAATGTTCGCTTTTGGGATTTTTTTGCAGGTTTTTCTTGTTTTCTTTTTAAATTCATCACATTGTTTTTTTTTGCAACATGATTTAATATATGGTTGAAGAAAATCAAGATATGCAGCTAAGTAATAGGGTTTGTTTTTATTTTTTCTTTTGCTTGGGTATAAATTATTCCCGTACATACAGCGAATTGTTTTCCATCGTAACTGAATCCTATAAACTAATGAAAATAAACACACTTTAGCACTGTTTATATAATAATTTTTTGATTCACTGTACCTGCTTCATTTAGCTCGCCTGAAATTTGCTTCCACGCATGTTCCACTTTTGTTTTTTTAAAATAATCCAGATGCTTGTGGTTCCACAAACATTCATGTTGTTTAACTAATTTTATCAATTCCAAATTTCTGGTTCTGTCCATTGAAGACGCTGTTTTTTTGGTGTGCAATTTCAATATCAGATTTAATAATATGCTACTATGAATTAAACAACACTGCACTAAAGTAAACAAATATGAGATGGAAATTGTCAGTGTCAAATTTGAAAGAGCTCAGTCTTTTTCTCATGAGTATTCTCTGTCTATGTTTGAGTGATTTTGTACTGAATATTAAATAGGCAGCTCAATGCTACTTTTGGAAAGAGGGGAGAGAGTGAAAAATATAGATATAGATATGCAGTGTAAGTAGAACGAAAAGATCAACTCATGATGTTGTAATGTACAGTGATTATGGGATTCGGAATTTATAACTTGAAAAAAGTGTCAATTTTGTACCAAGTAACACCATGATAAAACATTTTTAAATTTAATCCTCAATATAAACGAACCAGTTATTAACAAAAATATTAACATATTACATTGGGCGTGAATCGTATAACCGTTCATTTTCTGTTTTTCGAAATTATGTGGACAATCCCTATAAACAATTTTTTTTTACTTGCAAGAATTGAATCACTGTTTTTATGTTAATAAGTTTCTACAAATACCCAACATAATTTAATTCAAATTATTTTAGTAATTTCTGATGTTCTCATAATCTAGGCAATATAAAACCATCAAGTTTTCAACGTATGATTGAATTATTTAAAATCAATGTTAAATTTAATTTTACAATTTCGATTTTGTTTGCAATTTTGAGTTTGCATTCGAATTTTTCAAGTTCTGTTCAAATAAATAATAGAACAAAAATTCTGCTGAAATTTGTTAGTTTTTGTGTATCAATATCGTTAACAGATCTCCAAAAAGGTAAGAAATAAGTTGTTAAACTTTAACTTAGTTTGTCAAATATTTTTTTATTTTAAATGTTACGTAAACTTAAGCTTATAGTTAATCTAATATATTATCGATTAAAGTTAGAACCTTTAACCTAAAGCGCCGTGTTTGGCAGTTAGTCATTTCATCCACAAATGGTAGTAAGCTTTCAAGAAACATCATTTCACTTGATTTGGTTTTTGGTGTCTTCTGAATAGTATTGGACCAATTATTATCATAGAGTTTTGATACATTTTCTGAAGTAGCTTCTACGGCGCCTACCCGTTTGTTTGTAACTTTTCCATCTTGAACATTTTTGTGTTTGGTCTTTCCTGCCAGTTGGCAGCATGTTTTACTTCGACAGCACGATCGTATAAAGGGACGGAGAAAATCAAGATAAGGTTCCAGGTAATACTTCGTTGATTTATTTCTTAATGTGGGATGTATATTTTTTCCGTACATATTTCGAATTGTCCGCCAACGTTGTTGAGATTTACGAGCTATAAAAAAATTCAAAAACTATGAAATTATACGAATATTTGTTTGAATCAATGTACATACGAGTATCGTTCAATATCTTTGCTATATCCTCCCATGCTTTTTGTGCACTCGGTTTTTTAAAGTATTCCCAATGCTTACAATTCCATAAACATTCACGTTGTTCAACTAACTTTATTAATTTCACATTATCCTCTTTCGAATAATTTTTCATGAACACTTTTTTTTTCTTAGGAAACAGAGACATTTTGTTTGTTTTTAAAAATTCTTTATTTACGACCCGACTTGAAATCTAACGCAAACAATGTAAAAGTAAGTTGAGCTGCAAAACATACAAACTAGCAGCTGAATACTCTCATTCTTTTTTATCTCATCTAATTGAGTGTATTACTGACATTTCGAAAGAGACAAACAGTTGATGTGAAACGTACAATCATATGAGTTGTACATTTTGATTTTAGTCGTTCCAACATCGAACTCAAACATAAGCTGAAGAGAAACTCTCAGGCGTACATCTAAACACTCATTCAAAGGCATTGTATTATTTTTGGTATGCCATGCCATCATCCCATCGGCACTAGACTCCTGATATCGATGTGGAAAGCAATACCTACTTCAGAGGCATGGTGACCGTTTATCCCTTTTTAAGAAATGTACTTTTATAATTTTATAGTTGCTTTGGGTAATTAGATCTCAGAGATTTCCTTGATCTCAAAAATATGAGCAACATTTCTCATACAATTGTTCACTTTTGCTCTCAGAAACCTGGTAAAAAACTGATTTTTTATTATTCGATTTTTCAAGAATTTTCTATGGACAAAGATTTTCTATGGGAAGATAATTTGATTAATAGGTGAGAAAGAATAGTGAATTTTGTTAATATGAATTTCATTCGTCTGCTCTGTCAACCCCTCTGAGAACATTCTCAGAAATCATGGAAATATAAACTGACTGTTGTGATGAATTCACTTATTTTTTGTATGTATGTTAATAAACCCATTTAGATGCTTTTATTATAAATTTTGAGAAGCACTGGAAGTAACGGTAGTGTAAATGATGACAATAAGTCACTACCTATATTTATGTACATATTTTCATTTGCATTTCTAAGTATTTACATATGTAATAATTTAAGTATTTACATACGTATTTCTGATTTGTCACTTCTAGACAAAATTGTAACTTAAATTAATTCGTATGACATGGTCACCCTACCCAAAAACCATAACAATTCGTACTCGTATTTCATCCCCTATAAATACATACAAGAACTAACCACATATTCAATGTAATACACAAATGCTGATTGTATGTACATATATCTTGTCTACCTACGTAAATCTTAAGATTAAAATTATAATTATTCAAACTTATTGAATGATAACATTACAATTATTAAATAAATAGGTACAAAATTTAAAAATCAGTGGCATTCATCAAGGGTTTGCAAAATGCCTGTTGTGTAATTTGGTAGGCAGTAGGTAGATGAGACAACCTGGCTTTAGTGTTTTTCTGATTTGAGACACGACTCTCATGTTATGAGTTTAATATAAATGCTATTTTTAATATTGATTTGTATTCGTGGAAATGTTGCCAACACTTTATCCGGAGAACAAACCGGTTTGAGTTTGTTCTAAGAATACGCTCAGCCCATGAGCCAGATTCAGATACTTTATAACTCATATCTACTACTTATTGAGTAGATTTCATTAAATTCAAGCAGAATGCAATGCAGTAGTGCGCACTGCTACAGAGGCAGAGATTTGTTTTACTTTTCAGTAACGTTTTTTGTTTTACGTTGGTTTATTTTTTGTCCACTGAGTAAGATTTCGTAGGCACATAGTTAGTTAGCGTTACCACTGCTCAAAAAAAGTGGAAGTAGATTTTAGGAAATAGATTTCAAAAATTAACTTTTTCATATTATTCTACATATTTTTAAATTACATTATTTCAATACAAAAATTTAAAAAAAATAATTATTTAAGGCTTCATATCATATACTTCAATATGATAATGTAACATTTCTTAAATGTTGGTTGTTAGCAACGAAAAAGCAAAGATTGGGCTCGTGTTGGTCATATCAAATGACTTTAGAATGTTTTTATTGCAAAGGACGAGTTCTTCAAGAAATAGTAATCGTAATATAATTTCAGTACATCGATAAACCTTTTATCTTTGTTTTTGGACAACTTAAAAATATCTTTTAATATTGAAAACAAAAAATCAAAACCAAAATAAGACTAGAGCACAACTTAAAACAAATAACATTAACAAACAGACAAAAATAAAATGCACGACTTGTTCGCATGAACACGCTCATGTATTCAAAAATGTCTGCGTAAAACTATTTCCTGTATTGAATTAAAATGTACCTGCAAAAAAGTTTGTTTTCAAAAATGTAAATGCTATTTCATTTTAAATTTTTTTTAAATTTGCGTTTGGAAATCGTTTTTGAATTTTAGTTTAAAAATATTTTTGGTATACAATTTTGAACTTATTATTAGACGACTGGCATTTCAATTTTGTAAAAAATGATAACCCATTTTCAAGAAATCAAATTTCGAAAAAAAATAATATTTGGCAGAAAAAAAAAATAGTTTAGGTCTTTAGAAAACTTAAAAACAAAATAACGGTTCTAGCTGGGGAGCCTTGTGAAGCAATACAAAAATATTTTTTATATTGAAAGAAGCTAAACTAAGAACACAGATTTTATCAAGAATTTTAAAAAAATCTATCGGTTTGTTTTTGAAAAAAAAAACGAATTATCGATTTTTGACCGTACAAATTTGTATTGAAACTACTGTTATTTTTATTTTGAAAAAATCGGGGACCCACTTTTTTCGTCTTCTCTACCATCGTAATGTCATGTTTGATTAAAATCCCGAATTCGAATTTGTTTACGAATGCAATACTTGCCATACAGGCTCTATATGTATGATAGATAAAGATATTTACAAATTCAAACTTTGTAAAGGGGATTGCTCATTTTATAAGGGACATCCGGCCCGGAGTGTACACCAATGGATTTGGTATCAAATTAAAGGTTGTTATAAGCCGGATATATCTGCAAAAATATTTTGTCGATAACTCATGGGAGATCCGAGATATTTGAGATTGAAGTTCAAAATGTCCAACCATTAAAAATCAGCACTTTTTCGACATAATGCTAATATCTTTGGATACAGAAAAGTTAGAAAAATCAAAAAGCTATCAAAATAAAGGTGTCAAAAATATCTTTTAAATGAAACTATGATTTATATATTTTGAGTTATTTTTGATCAAACCTTTGAATAACAGCTTTTTTTAGGCAAACTTTTGTACAATAATATCTTTTAAAATTCAATGATGATATTAATTTTCTTGGCACCAATAATAAGTGGCTTAGTTCACAACCTTTATTTTCATATATAATTTTTAGGGTTTCTTTAACAATTTATTCGTTTTGACAATAATAATTCTAAAATATGTTGTTATTGAAATACGGCCTATAGACATTTTCAACAGCCCTTTTGACTGGAAATTATTATAAAGATCCTTCTAAGCAATTTCATGTATGTATGTCGAAAATGACAAAAGGGTTACACTAGAATACATAAGATAAGACGTAACTTCACTGCCAATGTAAATACTCAAGCTATTTTTAATTCTCTAGAGAGTTTTAAGACTACGTACAAGAGTGAGAGAAAAAAGGAGTAGATTCAAACTATTTTTTATTAAAATTAAAGTATGTAGGTAAAAACCCAGATATTAAAAATGAAGTAGATTTCAATATTTTGGTGATGGTGCGAAGTAGTAGTAGATTTTAAATTTATTTGAAAAAAAAAAGAAGCAGATCTACTTCAATTGAAGTAAAGTGGTAACGCTATTAGTAAGTATAGAAGTGGAGAGAAAACTTATACTCATATCGGGAACGATAAAAGTATGGGCCCCGAGGGATGCCCGCATTGATGGTTAGCAGTTAGCTTAGGCTTTGTGTATACCAAGGTTTAGGTAGTACCCTATTTATATAATGAACATTTCACAAGTTAAAAGTCAAATAATGAGTTCGAATTGATTAGGTTCCTATAGAAACTTTGTCTGGTATTACACAACGCATGTTTTTCCTTGCATCAATGAAGTGCGAAAGAGAAAAGAAGGAATACAAAATGAAATAGAAATAAATCTCAAAAACACTCTAGTAAAGATATAAGTCCTCGGTAGCCATATTGGTTTACCTACAAGCCAAACCCGAAATCGGACTCATAACAAGGGCGGATCCAGACTTTTCATCAGGGGGGGGTCACACCCTTAGATGAGTTTTTACTCACCGCTTAAAAATGTTCTTTAATGTTTTTTTGTAAAGGATGCTAACAAAATTTAATAATTGCTTAAATGCCAACTTTAGTTATCAAATTTTTTAGAACACTTCCTTGAATTCAAGGAAATAGCTGAATTTAAGTACATAATTTCTCTAAAAAAAATAGATTAAAACAAAGTAAGGCAAGTAAACAAATAAGTTGGGAAGAAAAGTTTTGTAGTACTCACAAATTACACGTTTCAAAGCTTATATATCAATAGATATGAAAAGTTTATTATGTTTTTCACTTTTTGGGACATTTGTATTGTTGAAATTCATTTTTGAATCTCAGTTCTAGAGTATCCAAAGCAAATTCACTTCAAAAGTAGATTAATTTAATTTTTTTTAAATCTTTTGTATTCAACTGAAAACAAATTTTGAAAGAAATGAAAAGCACGACTGGGTCGAAGAACTTGATAATTTCTTCCAAAAAGTCTATTTAAAAATTTTGGCTCATGTGACCACCCCCTGGATCGTCAATTGGTCAAAAGTTGATGAATTTGTGCGGTTTTTTTGGAATAAGGCTGAATATCCGATTCATGTTATGTTCTTGGTCCAATCTTCAGTCAAATGTTGTACTTTTAGCAACAAAGTTTAAGGAAGTAAAATATAAATGTTGTTTTCATAAACAAAATATAAATAGTTCAAAATATAGTGGGGGTCATATATATTAACGTAATACGATTAGTTTTGAATTGAAGGGAATTCCTGCTAAAAAGCAAACAAATTATCTCGCAGGGGGGGGGTCATGACCCCTACGACCCACCCCCCTTGGATCCGCCATTGTTCCTTGCACGTTTTTGACGTTTGTCCTTCCTTTTCTTCGTATTTTCTTCGCATTTGCTTCACTTCGTGTTTGTAGAACTAATACCTCAATATGGGAAATGAAAGTAAATTCATGTGGACGTAGGAATTAGCGAAAGTATAAGCATAATAATGCGCGTATCACCGAATGACACTTAAAATAAAAAAAAAAAATTAGCATTAAAAACATGCACTGTGTAATACCGGACCTTACCTATTCGAATTTTGTCTTTAAATGGATAGGAAGAAAGAGCTAGGACATGTTTTGGTTATATATAAGTACTCAATGTGATCACATCATGAAGGTAACTTGAACCGATTCAGTTGGCCATTCTACTGCGCAGGTCTCTTTTAATTTCTCTGATTTACTCTTTAATTCTGAAAGAGACATAAAAATCCCTTGTTGCCAATGACGCTGCTGCGATCATACTCAAGCACTAACGGCTGAATCACAAACACGCTTCAGCTTCAGCTTCGTCTGCGTTACGGTAGAACTGCTTCGAGGTTGCTCTGAATGACATTTCTATTATTTCATCCCTCCAAAGAGCAAATATTTCGTTTGTTGACATTTTTTTACAGCTGTTGAGCTGTCAGCCAAAGCAAATGTTCAGATAATTGATGGCTGAAACACAAACACGCTTCAGCTTCGGCTTCGCCTGACGTTTACGAGTTCAACCATAGGAATTCAATGCATGCTATCACAATGAAGCTTCGACCTCACGTTTCATTTGACAATCGTAAGGAAAAGAACGTAATGTGACTCCAAACCTAAGCTGAATGAATTTCGAATTTGAGTTTCGAAAATGAATTTCGAAAGTTTAAACAATTTTTTATTGCATTACGCTGACGAAATTTAAAAATTTTTAAATTTGAAACTCGAATAAAATTTCAGTGGAGAAATTCTGTACCCGACGTTGTGCAAAAAAAAGTTCCTTTCAGTTTAAAAAAATAGATTTAAAAAATTAATTAAACAAAATTTGGTGGCGAGCAATTCGAAGATAGCATAAAAGTTGTATTCATTTGGAGTTAAGAAGAAGTTCAACGAGTGGTGAATGAAGGCTAAAAACTATAGACTTTTCTTTCAAAAAAGTAGTATGTACACCCAAACAAAAACGGCGAAAACAGTAAGCCAAAAAAACTTGGACTTTTTCTTCGGTTCTTAGATATCTATTTTTTTATAATTCCCACAACCTGTTGCATATATCGAGGAGAGTACGATAACTCAGGCGACAAAGTTAAATGATGGATTTGTATAGAACAGCTAAAAACAAGCATTTGTTTACTATGAGAGGGGGGTCTATCTCCCCCGTTTAAGCGGTAGGAGCAATTTGAAAAAATATATACGTTAAATAGAAAAAAAAAGAATTACAAAATATTGGTAATGCTTACAACTAAGTGTTATACATTTTTTATATTAGTATATTAGCTTGTTTTTAATTGAAGTCAAAACTATGCATAGTTTTTGAAAATTAAACAAAATCTTTAAAGTTTAATTTTTGAAAACTTTAATATTACCTAACTACTATTGCTTTTTTAGAATTCATTGTTCTTATTTGTTTTTAATCAAAAACTGAAGACTAGATAATTTTATGTCTTCTAGTTCTTGGGAAAATTGAAAGTTACCAAAACAATTATTTTCAAATTATTTTTTCCTTGCTTGATTATTGACGCAGTCATATTTTTATAATAATAATCGAATACGGATTAAGATTTACTTAGGATAAATTCATTTTTTCTTAAATCCAGTTTATAATACAAAAGAAAGTTTTCAAGTATCCCATGTTGCACCCAACGCACTTTGAACCTACCCAACCTTGCAGGTTGTATAGTATAGAATCCCATTATTGCATACACCCAAACTCGCACTTACCGTTAAAACTATAAAAATAAGACCACTCAAGCAAAAGAAAAATAATAATTAAATTAAAATAGTAGTTAAGGTTTTTTTTTCAATTTGCAAAAAAGTTTTTGGTCAAAAACAAATAAGAGCAATAAATTCTATTATAAAAATAATAGTGGATAATCCCCAAGTATTCAAAAATTAAACTTTATACCTTTTTTTAAATTTGTGTACTCAAATTTTGAGTTTAAAATTAATTTTTTCAATAACTATACATTGTTTTGACTTGATTTAAAAACTGGAACTGAATATTGGCTTTAAAAAATGTGAGTATTACCGTTATTTTTTAAATTATGTTTTTCCATTTTAAGAAATAATTTTTTAAATTGCCCCTCCCACCTAAGCGGGGGAGATAGGCCCCCTTCCCATACTAAAAAAGCCATGTTTTTATTTGTTCTTAAAAAATCCGTTACAATATCTTGTCGCCTGAGTTATCGTACTCTTGAACATCGGTAACGGTAAGTTGTGCTTAGATAATTTTGTGAAAATAAACTTATCGGACGCTCTTAACAAAACGCACAAAATTATTTTAAAGTTTTAGACTTATCCCTTTCGGTACTTTACTGAAATTTGATTTTTCAATACAAAACAGGAAAACAAATAAATTAGATGGCGCAACAGTCCATGAAGAACCAGGGCCTACTGACTTACATCTCTCAACCATTCCTGTGTGCGAATGATGTTGTCAGAGACAGAGATGGAAGGGATCTACTGTTAATATGCCGAATCCGAACGGCAACGGAATTTGAGAAAGCACTTTTCATGACAAGAAATACTCTTGGACGTTTTGTCAATGCCTCGCAAGAGGCAGCACCTACCCGTGAAAAAGATAGGTGGCACAGGCAGGGATTGAACCCAAGCCCCCTTGCTTGACAGTTCAAAGCACACAGTCCATCACGCTGCGGGTACTACTACTAGAATAAATTACCCAACAAAATTCGCCCATCCAAGCCCCATCACTTCCACTACACAAAACAAAGTTTTAAAAATTAGTGTGATTTTAAATTATTCAATTGAAAGTTGCAAAAATGCGATACCTTTTAATGATATAAATTTGAGTATAATTTGATACAATTTTTATACGAAAAAGAGGCTGGGATGCGACCCACACTGATTACTTCCCATCCCGGCTGTCGATTTGTCTTGCTTAAAAGTTTGTCTATATGTACTCGTATCAATTGTTACCAAATTTGCGTACTTTTTTTTTGTAGATTGTATGAAAAAAACGGATTTTTATATAAAAATTACTGAATATCGAAAACAGTATTTTCTGTGAAATAAAATAAGTTTGAAGCCAATATTTTTAATTTTTGAAAAGCTATTTGAGTCGAAAATCAATTTTTACCAACTTTTGATAATTTTTTTTTAGGTGTTTAGTTTTTTGTACAAAAACTGTTAATTCGATTTTCTTCAAAATCTTACTGAATGTTGAAAACAATATTTCTTATTAGATAAAATTAGTTTGAAGCCAATACCTACAATTTTTGAAAAGATATTTGAGTCGAAAATCAATTTTTACCAACTTTTATACATTTTTTTAGGTTTTTATTTTTTGTAAAAAAACTGTCAATTCGATTTTTCTCAAAATTTGTCCTAGTGTTGAAAACAATATTTCTTATAAGAAAAAGTTAGTAAGAAGCTATTATCTCAAATTTTTGAAAGGAAATCATTTTTTACCAACTTTTGTTAATTTTTTTCCGGTTTTAAATTTTTTGTAAAAAAACTGTCAATTCGATTTTTTTCAAATTATTACTGAATGTTGACAACAATATTTGTTGAAAGATAAAGGTAAATTAAAGCCAATAACTCAAAGTTTAAAAAAGATTTTTTGATTTTTTTTGTAGGTTTTTATTTTTTGTAAGAAAACTGTCAATTCAATTTTTCTTTACATTTTTCAGAATGTTGAAAACAATATTTCTTATAAGATAAAATATGATTGAAGCCCAAATTTAAAGTTTTTGACAAGATATTTGAATCGATATTTAATTTTTACCAATTTTGAGTAATGTTTTTTTTTTGATTTTTATTTTTTATAAAAAAAAAACTGTCAAACTGTTTTATCAGATGTCAAAAACATTATTCTTCGTTGCACAAAATTGTTTTGGAGATGAAATCATATTTAAGTCTTAAAATTTTGGAGGTGACAAATTTTTTTTCAGTTTTTTTGATTTATAAAAAAAAACCATTAAATTTAATTTGTCCAAAAAACAAATACTTGTTTGGTATCACGTAACAGTTTATTATATAAAATTTAATTCAAGTCTCTAGCGTTTTTGGTTCGTAAGATATTTAGGGTTAACCAAAATTTTCACCTTTTTTTCAAACTGTTATGGTAAAAAAACAGTAGTTTTTAAAAACATTTTTGCACCGCATTCAACGTTTTTGTACATATAATAATTGCATTGATTCCAATAAAAAAACGATTCGCATTTGAACACGTGAAACTCGCTGCTGTTTGTTTTTTCTTTTCAGTGCAATTAATCTTTCGGAATATCAAGTTAATTATTATTCATCTCTGAAAATATGGTTGCAATAAAACCAGAAGTTTTTACCATTAAAAGAAAAAGGAAATATTTTCGCGAAACTAGAAACCCCATCACTTTCATCCCGGTAATACAGTGTGGCGAAATCAACAATTTCGGCTATGAGAAAAAATAACGAGAAACTCCTAAAAGTACCACTTAATTTAATTCGAAGACAGTTGTTTTTCTTAATATGTAAAACATTGATAGTCTGATCCACCTGGTTAGCATGGACAGCCTGTGCAATAATTAGTTCACACGACTCGGACAGTACTGTAGATAATTTTATACTGACTGAAATCACGTAATCAAAAGCTGATTTGAAAAATATGAACTGATAAAAAATGTACAAGAAACAACAAAATTCAGAATTACTATTAGTAGTAGTTTAAAAACAAAATTTGTTTTACTTATATATGTACATATGTAAATACGAAATTAAATAAATATGTATAGAAAACTCAGAGAGTCAAATAAATTAGTCACTCATCAAAAAATCGGACAAACAGTTTTGAGGCAATTTTTTATTTCATCTAAGCGACAAAGTGGATATTCTATAAATGCAAGTACAAAAACATAATGAATTTATTTGATGTAAAATATATTAAAATATATGAAATGTTCAGTTTTAGGGTCAAAATATGTACGTTAAAAGTAATAACCACAATGAAAACAAATGTGTATACAAAACCTAGCAACATTTCTACTCTAAAGCTTTCTACTCTAACCACATTATCCTGTTATATAATTATTTTTATAATACGCGCAATATTAGATAAAAAACGTTCTACAAAATTGGTGTTTAACCGAGCAAATAAAACGTTAGTAGTGTGCGTAGAGATGTCTAGCGTTATATCCGGGTCATGAAAATCTTAAAAAAAAACATGCCTTGAAAAATAAATAAATTAGTTTTATGGAAACAAGTTAAGCCAAATCACGATTTTTTAATGAACAAAAAACTTGTCGATTAAGATTAATACCTTTTTTGTATATAAGTAACTACTTTCTTGCCAACTATATACAGTCAATAAAACGGCTTGTTCTAAAAAGAAACATTTGTAAAAAGAGCATTTTAAAATGAACTCCATTATTTTGTATGCAGTAATTTTGGGTAAGTTTGGCTTATTTTTCATTAAGTAGAAATAATTATTTTAAAAATATTTTTCCTCTCAAAAGTAACGTTTCATATGAATGCAGTTTTGGCTGAGCCAAAACCTATCGATGGACTAGTTGGCCAAGTCCTTAATCAATTACTTGGCTCAGGAGATGGACCACTTCCGGCTGTAATTCCTATTATATTGCCAGGGGCTGGAGCACCAGCACTTCCAGCTGGAGGGCATGTCCCAGCAGGGCTTCCACTGGGACCTTTAGCTGGGGGAGCTGCAACTTTGGGTCTACCAGCTGGACATCATCCCGGTCTAGGTGGGGGAGCAGGACTTGCAGACGCTACAGCGTTAGGAGCACTTAGTTCTGCTACAGCAACTAACAGTTATTTATAAATTTAGTTTCAAATAAGAAAAAATAATTATTTGTGTATTCCTTTTCAGCTGGAGATAAAAATGACCTAACGGGTATTGGTAATTCAGTTAATAATTTAATTGACCTTGACTTAGCATGAAAATAAAACCCATTGCAAAGACTAACGGGAAATATAAAAACAATGCTTAACGACCCTTACATGTATACATATTCTGTTACAAATAAATAAAATCTTATGCGTATGTACATAACATACACATATATTTCAATGTAAAATTGAATAAATGTATCTACAATTATTTTAAAGTCTCAGAATATAAAAGCTCATTACATTTGCTTATGACTGAAAGAAGTCTGAAGACTTCTCTACTTTGAATAAAGAAGCATTTTTAAATACCAGCATTCGGCTCATTTCTACTTAAATTATTACCCATATCTCTTAATTATGTAGTAATTTTGACAATTTCGAAGCCCTTTTTACTTAGATTAACTTGAAAACATGATAAATCATGTTCATTAGATTTAAAAAAAATGGTTTGTAGATACAACGTTAACGTAGGAACGGGACGAAGTATCTTAAGGTAGGTTAATATATTTTAAATTCTGTCTGTTTTCTTTCTCAAATATATTTGGGTACCATAAATAAGATTTCGATATCATCTAAGTTTGACAATTTCTAATGTTCATATGATTTTGGCATCGAAAGAGCGTGGAATAAGTTGACATGTTTTGGAAAGGAAGTTTTGTATAAAGCATTTTTAATGATGGAATACAACCTTGTTCTAGAGGCAACAGCAGCGTGTTCTGTCGCTCCAAGAACTAGTTGATGGTCGAATCGTTCGTAAAAAAGAGTAAAATATCGCAGGCGACAAACTGATATAGACAATACTTAAAATTATGTTACTATTATAAATCCGCACTAAACTGTCACTCTCTGTGTATAGGCATTGATATCTCGACAATAACGTCCGAATCCCAAATACGGAAATGTATGTTTGTTAACTAAGCAGTCGAGCTGAAAATGCGCCTATTGAGAATAGATGACTTTCATTTCTAAATTATTTATGGATACAATTTTTTTTCAAAAAATTTTAAACTACACAGTTTATCTTTGTATATACATATATTTGAATAGTACTATCATGCAGAGGATCGCTCGGCCTGGCATCTTTTCATCGACTTCCTAAGCAGTTCCTAAACATGTTTTGCATGTGGAATGTATTGAGGTGGGGGTAAAAAAAAGCGAGAATTCCAATATAACGTACTAAATTTCCAGATTAATAAAAAAAAACAGGAGATAGAGAATAATGTATACAAACTCAGCAAAAGTTTGAGGGAGGCAATGAAAAGTCATTTTTGTTATCTATATATATAAAAATCAATGCCACTTTTCGTTGTAATTTTATAACTCAACAATGCCTTTACCGATTTGGATAATTTTCGTCTTGAATTATTCTTGGAAGTCTAGAGAAGGTTTGTACGTAGAGAAAATTAAGAAAAAAGCTTCAAAAAGGTATAAAATCAACATCTTTCTATATTCCCATATTCAAACATTTTGTACTTAAAGAAATCCCGATTTGTTGATTACCTTGAAAATGTAGAACGAAGCTGTAACAATAATTGAAGATATGAGTTTAACAATTGTAAATAAGGCGTTAGAACAATTGGGTACCAAGTCGTAAGATACATGATTTTTTTTGACTGTGAATTGCAACGTTGATTCTTTTTTATTTTTAAGTTTTTACTCTTTGCTGATAAATATAATATAAACAAAATATCATTTGGGTCATTTGGACTTTCAAATAGCTAGCAATTTGAAATATTTTTTTGTTTGAATAAATGAACTTAATAATAATTTTTTTTTATTACTATGCCTTATACGTAGCGAAGCACGTACCGAGCCGCTAGTGTTTATATGATTTTGCCATCGAAAGAGCGTGGAATAAGTTGACATGTTTTGGAAAGGAAGTTTTGTATTAAGCATTTAGTAAAATTAACAAAATTAAAAATTTCAACTTAATGGCAAACATTCTCATTAATGATGGACTACAACCTTGTCGCTCAAAGAACTAGTTGATGGTCGAATCGTTTTTTAAAGTAAAAAAGAGTAAAATATCGCAGGCGACAAACTGATATAGGCAACACTTAAAATTATGCTACTATTATAAATCCGCACTAAACTGTCACTCTCTGTGTATAGGCATTGATTTCTCGACAATAACGTCCGAATCCCAAATACGGAAATGTATGTTTGTTAACTAAGCCGTCGAGCTGAAAATGCGCCTATTGAGAACAGATGACTTTCATTCCTAAATTATTTATGGATACGATTTTTTTTCAAAAAATTTTAAACTACATAGTTTACCTTTGTATATATATTTGAATAGTACTATCATGCAGAGGATCGCTCGGCCTGGCATCTTTTCATCGACTTCCTGAACAGTTCCTAAACATGGGGGTAAAAAAGAGCGAGAATACAATACAACTAACTAAATTTTCAGATTAATAAAATAACAGAAGATAGAGAATAATGTATACAAATTCAGCAAAAGTTTGAGGGAGGCAACGAAAAGTCATTTTTGTTATAATTTATAATTTATACTTCTTATAATGTGGCTCTTTGATTGGTTGATTGGGAATGAAGAAACTTAAAAAAAAACACAACAAAGAAAGAAATGGAATATAAACTTTTTGTGGTTGCCAATTAGACAAATTAAGGTTTTACCAAGTTTTCTTTCGATCACTTACAAATGAGACAAATATTTTTAAACCATGCTAATAATAGTGCGAACATTTGTTGTTCAGTTTTCTTTAGAGATAAATAATTAAAAAGAATGACTTACACAAGGTACATTAACTTCAGAAATTTCTTGAGAAAATTCAAATGTTATTAAATTCCGATAGGAAGTTATTGTAATTGGTCCGATTTGTCGAATTGAAAATTTTGACAATTTAAGGTCCCTGGAGTTGAAATAAAAGATTTTTAGAGAGATGTCTGTACGTGTGTGTGTACGTACGTCCGTAAGTCCTGGGACTGATTTTCGTCCTCCATAGTTCAAGAACCAATGGATACTGACTTCAAATAAATTTGGTTGCACAGATAATAATGCTGAATCATGCAAAACAGGACTTTCATACAAATTGAGTGGATGGTTTTTTTTACCATAGCAATTTTACAAAAGGGTGAATCAATGACGACAGAGACTTGCGCTAAATTGTATATTATTTATTGTAACGTGATACCAAACTAGTATATTTTTGGGAAAAAAAGTTTTTTGTAAATAGAAAAATAAACTGTCCACTCGAATCTTTTACGAACAAAAAATGATTTAATCTCTTAAATAATTGTATGCAACAAAAAATAACTTTTTTGACATCTGGTAAAATTATGAGAAAAATCGTATTGACAGCTTTTGTACAAAAAATAAAAAACAATGCAAAAACTTGGTAAGAATTTACTTTCAACTGAAATATATTTTCAAAAATTAAAAACATTGGCTTAAAACTGATTTTATCTCACAGAAAATATTGTGTTTAACATTCAGGTAACTTTTATAAAAATCTAACAGTCTGTTTTCTTAAAAAAAATTAAAATCTACAAAAAATAGTAGGTATGCAAATATGTAGCACTAAAATTGGTAAAAATTGTTTAAAAAATAGATTTTGAAATCAAAGTATTTAATTATGTATATGCAAAATATTTTTTATATTTTTTGAATGTTTCTTTTTTTTAATATACATTGAAAATATATTCATGTTCAAATAAAAATAAATAAATAAATAATAATTGAAGTGGAAATTTAAATTGACAAAGATTTAGTTAGATATAAAAAACTAAGTTCATTCTAATTTGAAATTTGAACTGCATTTCTTCAATTTTAAGGTTTGTTGATCTTAATTCCTAAATAAATTCCCTAAAATGAGAATGACATTTTTTGTAACGTGATTACTTAAATAATTAATTGCACCTGACAAACCATTTAAAAAAGCCACGTAAACGGTAAAATTTCATTTCAATTTACATATTTTTGTACAAAAAAGTGTCATTTTAGTTAGAAAATCAATAGTTAAAAATAATAAAAAATTGAAATGAATACAAATTTTATTTCAATTTTGGAGAAAATCTAAGTTTTGAATTTAACTACCATTTTTTTCATTAAATTAAGTTAGGTCTAGAAGGAAACATTCACTTTAATTTTTTTTGCTTAAAAAGGATTTTTTGTACAATGCCCTTTCTCCTAAGAACGCAAGAAGCTGTTACACTTTCTTTAGCAATTGGTGCGTTTTTTGAAACAACCAAAATGAGGGTGAGGAGGATTGTAGGTTCTTATAAATTTTGTTACTATTTTGGTTTAATACATTAATTTAACAAAATTATTCCCTAGAAACTTTTTTACTATTAGAAGGTCAACGCGTTGACTCTTTGAAGTAAAAATGACGTGTTTTGTAGACCTACAATTAAAAACTACACACAAATTATATTCTATGATTGCATTGTACCAATTTTAACATTCTTTCACACACTAATAAGAAAAAAATGAAAATAACGTTGGCTTGGATAAACATTTTTGTCAAATCGTGTGATAGTCAACGTTTTAAGTTTTGACGCTGTGAAATTCGACGGTGCGTTGACACAGAAAGTTTTAATTCTTGTATGACGTCAGAAAGTTAACTCGTTGGCCCCTTTAATTGACCATTTAATTCTAGTGTAAGTCATTGTTAACTTCAATGACGAAACGATTTAAGTCCTTACAATTCTGCTTAATACATACCAACCCACCCTCATTAACACTTACTTTTCTACTAACCACTAATAAAAAATACAAATTTAAAAAAATATGTGCGTCTAATGCATAAGCTATGGAAAAATTCAAAATATGGCAACGAAGCATTGTATCAAATCTTTAATTTGAATACGGGGCTTTTATTCAAATATACATATATTTACAAGTATATATACAATTTTATTCAAATATATATTTAAAGACAAGCGTTGTTCAAGCGTAACCCATTTCGTTCCGTGGGGTATGATTACTATTTTCTGCCAAATTTTCTTTCCTTTAAAAGAAAGCACTATATTTCTATATTTATTATTAATATTTTTTTGTATTTATTTCATTTTACTTTATACATATTTGTTCTTAATTTCATTGAATGGAGATCAAAATCAATTAAATAAATGGGAGAGTAATCTTCATCATAGTTGTAAAGAGTGTTTTTTTTAGACATTTGGTTCAAAAAGATATACATATGAATATATATCAATCACTCCTCTCGGGCTTATCTGCGCAGACAAGCGACTTCACATAACCTCACTAAATATATAGTAATTACGTTAGATAGCGGCAATTTTTTCGCGTTATTATAATAATTGGTTTTAAATAAAACAAAAAATATTAAAAAATAACGGTAATACTCGTAATTAAGTATTATACATTTTTTTTAAAGCCTACACTTTTGTCTATTAGTTTTTTTTTTGTTTTTTAATCATGTCAAAATTATGCATAGCTTTTGAAAAAAATTGTTTTAAACTTAAAATTTGGACAAAAAAAACCTTAAGATTATCTGCTACTGTTTTTTTTAGAATTCATTGCTCTTATTTGTTTTTGATCAAAAACTGAAAAATAGATGATTTTATGTCTTCTAGTTCTTAAGAAAATTGAAAATTGCTTAAATGATCTTATTTTGAATGTAATAACAGTAGGTGTGAGTTTGGGTGGTTGCAAGAGACAATCGTGAAGTATTGAAAATTTACACTTTGAATATTTTTTTTTTAATTTTTTTTTACTCAAAATTTGATTTTAAAATTAAATTTTTCAAAAACTATACATAATTTCTATTTGATTTAAAAACTGACTAATAAAAAAGAATGTTGGCTTTAAAAAAATGTATTATACTTAATAGTAAGTATTACCGTTATTTTTTAAGTATTTATCTGTATTTTAAGTATTTATTACTGTTCTAAGGAAATCCGTTATAATATCTTGTCGCCTGAGTTATCGTACTCTTGTCGAAATTTGTTTTCAGGTGTCTAGTATATCCCTTATACATGCCTCCCTTTATATACTCACCGTTAAAATAAATTGGTCTTATTTCTCGAAACAATTTGGTTATTGCGGGTTATTTGACATTGCAAGTTTTTTGAAAGTTTCAATTGTTTTTATTTTACGGCCCTTGAAAATGTTTGTTCATTCGATGTGTGCTTCTGAATATATGAAGTCAACTAGACTTGCACTACATAATATAGCATAAACATACACATCTTTGTACAGATCGTATACTTGGGGCGGTATACAATCAACAATTAATTGAAAACTTACTTACATACTTACTTACTTAAGGTGGCGCTACAGTCCTGTGTGAACTAGGGCTTCACCCAACAAACTTCTCCATCTAGCTCCGTCCCTAGCTAGATGTCTCCAGTTTCGCGCTCCAAGTTGGGTGAGGTCACCTTCCACTTGTGCACGCCACCTGATCCGCGGTGTTCCTCTACTGCGATGTCCTGTGCTTGCGGATTCGAAGACTCTCCGGGCCGGAGCATTGGTTTCCATGCGCTCTACGTGACCCAACCATCATAGTCGTTGGACTTTTACCCTTCTGGCTAAGTCTACGTCGCTGTACAGCCCGTGCAGCTCGTCGTTCTATCTTCTCCTCGACTCCCCTTCGATGCATACGGGACCGTAGATAACACGAAGAACTTTTCTCTCGAAGCTACCCAAGGTGCTTTCTTCCGCTTTTGTCATTGTCCATGCTTCTGCACCGTATAGTAGGACGGGGATGATAAGGGTCTTATATAGCAACACTTTGGTTCCTCGAGAGAGGACTTTACCACTCAATTGCTTTCTTAGTCCAAAGAAACAGCGGTTAGCAAGAGTTATTCTGCGTTTGATCTCAGCGCTGGTGTTGTTTTCTGCGTTTACAGCGGAGCCTAGGTAGACGAAGTCATTGACTACCTCAAAGTTACGTCTGTCGATTGTGACGTTTTGACCAAGACGTCGGTGTTGTATGTCCTTCCTAGACGACAGCCTCTGCCTCAATACTCACAAAAGCCCCATTGACATCACGCTGAGTTCTTCCGATTATGTCAATGTCATCAGCATACGCCACTTAATGGACACTAAGTAGTTCAACCTTACTGGAACTGTAGACGCCACCCTTGATTCCATCTCGATAGACAGAGGTTGGTTTTGAGAAAAACTCTTGAATGCACATGTCTACCATTTGAACATCTAAATTGAAAATTACTATTATGATTAATTGGAGTCCCAAGAATCTCATTCTTAAATTTTAATATCACCAAAATCTACCCGAAGTTTGGTTGACACATCGTGGCTTTCTTTTTTTATTATACCTAAACTCATAATTAATTAATATCTCGGAATGCATTTAGATAAAACATTAACATTTGGCATATTCGCAAATCAATGCTTAGCACCGATAATAAGCTTTTAATATACAAAGTTGTTTTTCAAGTTCAATGTCATTTTAACAAATGAACTTCATACCATTTTAGCTATGGATATGGTATCAGGAAGAATTGTCAAACTGAATGACCGATACCATGCATCATGTACTATGTCTGATAATACCTTGATTTCAAACCTAGCTTCACAATGACTTTCTAATCTACTTATTTATTTATTTATCATTACTTTTATTTAATTTACCTGTCTATTTGTTTAATTATTTACCTATTTGTTTATTTAAATATATATTTACTAGCGGCCCGGTACGTGCTTCGCTACGTATAAGGCATAGTAATAAAAAAAATATTATTAAGTTCATTTATTCAAACAAAAAAATATTTCAAATTGCTAGCTATTTGAAAGTCCAAATGACCCAAATGATATATTGTTTATATTATATTTATCAGCAAAGAGTAAAAACTAAAAAATAAAAAGAATTGGATACTCTTACTATGGTTGGTCTATATGGGTTAGTCTAAAACAGTTGGATAAACAATATTTTTAGTTTTTTTTTTTTCATTTTGAGCATGAATACATAAACAGTTGAGGGTACCGACTCTGAAAAAGGCAACATAAAGTTGGCCATGTGAAAATCATGATTCCTTCAAATTGACACCACAAACGTGAAGTTTTTGCCCTTGGGTCTTATTTATGAACATCGCAAATGATAAAGGCACAGGATATTGTAATCTTTTGAATTCAAATGGCATATCAGTTGGAATCATAAAGATACTCGGTATTAAACACACTTCTCCTTTTAATTTACCAGTTAGGATTGTAGCTTCAATCAAATTTGGCAAAATCTTTTTCACTGCCAATCTGGTGCCATTACTCAGTTTTGGTGGATTAATATTTCGTAATAATAAAATCAAAGAACCACTTTTCAGATTCAAGCAATGTGGTGGTATACCAGCCGGTTCCAATGAATTTAAAAATTCAATTCGATAATTCATTGGTTCATCTTGATTCATAACACTTTCAATTGATTTATAGGTCGTGACTACACTTGGCAGTTTCGATTGAATTTGAAAATTAATGGCATTGATATGATTGTTTTTCGGCGCTAAACTGGTGCGTTCTCTCAAACAATCATGATTTCTGTAATTTAACCAACTCATCTATAGATTGCGCAATTGTACAAAAATTGTTCGGTAAAGTGATCAATCCGTTGGTACTGTCGATTGGTATTTTGACATCGCCAATTTCTAAAAAATGTAAGTGAATACGCATATTAATGTTAAGTGTCAATTTTTGTACATATCTCCAAAGAACTGATGACTTCAAACAGGAGTTTATTTCATTAGTAGGAATTGACGTTAATCGCAGAACTTGTGCCATAGCAGAATTTGTCGAAATATTGCAAGTTGGAGTTTCAATCACCCGTATAATGTACATTCAATGGCAATTTTAATACAGAGTGTGCGGTCCGACCATAATGTTACAGCAATTCCCTAAGATGCAAGTGACAATGCAATTTTCTGTTCCGATCGAATAGTCGCTAAAATCAATGATACAACGAAAGTTTTGCCTGTACCACCAGATGCATCCAAGAAATATAATCCACCTGTATTATTGGAAATGGCTTGCAGGATTGTGTCATACACATATTTTTGTTGAATATTTAATTTAGTTAAATCCGATTGTACAAATAAACGTAAATCACGTTGCAATTCATAGTCAAAAAAATCATGTATCTTACGACTTGGTGCGGTCAACAACAATCGTTAAACTCATATCTTCAATTATTGTTACAGCTTCGTTCTACATTTTCAAGGTAATCAACAAATCGGGATTTCTTTAAGTACAAAATGTTTGAATATGGGAATATAGAAAGATGTTGATTTATACCTTTTTGAAACTTTTTTTTAATTTTCTCTACGTACAAAGCTTCCCTAGACTACCACGAATAATTCAAGACCAAAATTAGCCAAATCGGTAAAGGCATTGTTGAGTTATAAAATTTCAACGAAAAGTGGCATTGATTTTTATATATTTGTTTGTCTATTTATTTATTTATTTATTGATGCATTTATTTAACATTATTTTATTTTGCCTATTCTTTTCTGTTCTATTGTTATTGTTATTATTCATTTATTTACTTAGTTATTTTCTTTATTTATTTTTCTTCTTATTTTTTTTTATTTATGCATCTTCTTATTTATTTTTTTTTTTGTATTTATTTATTTATGTATTTATTTATTTATGTATTTATTGATGTATTTATTTTAGTTATTTTAATTATTATCTAGTTTTTGTATTACTCAAAGCTTGGTTTGTTTTTTTTTTTTTAATTTTACCGCCCACCTTTCTTTCATTCTATTTTTTTATTGTTTTATATGAAGGTTTTTATGTAGCTTTTCCTTCAATATTATTTCTTTCTGTATTTTTTGTTAATTGATGTCATAGTTATATTATTGGTAAGGTACCCTTATACCATGTCTCTGTAAATTGTGCAATTTAGTTTAAGAAAAAATATTATAACATTGATGCTACAATAAAGATAAAGATAATTGATATGGCGAAAACAAAAAATCTTCCATTTGTTTGTATAGGAAAAATAATTATAAATATTACACATGTTTTTGACTTGTTTTTATATACGAAGTTTACAAAAAATTGATCCATCATTCTAAATACCTGAATTATTAACTTCCCATAGGAAGTTATTGTAATGGGTCCGATTTGTCAAATTGAAAATTTTGACATTTCTCGACATTTCAAGGTATCTAGAGTCGAAATAAAAGATTTTTAGAAAGATGTCTGTGCGTGCGTGTGTACGTACGTTCGTACGTCCGTACGTTCGCTACGTTTTTTTCGTCATCCATAGCTCAAGAACCAGAAGAGATATCGACTTCAAATAAATTTTGTTATACAGATAATAAGGCAGAAAGATGCAGAAAGGGCTCTCAAGAAAATTGCGTAGGTGGTTTTTTACCATAGCAGTTTAAAAAAAGGTGAAAATTTTGGTTAACCCTAAATATCTTACGAACCAAAAACGCTAGAGACTTGAATTTAATTTTATATAATAAACTGTAACGTGATCTCAAAGAAATATATTTTTGAAAAAAATCTATCTAACGGTTTTTTTTCTAAATCAAAAAAACTGAAAAAAAAAAATTTGTCACCTCCTAAATTTAACGACTAACATATGATTTCATCTCCAAAACAATTTTAAACGACGGAGAATAATGTTTTTGAAATCTGATAAAATTTTGAGAAAAATCGAATTGACAGTTTTTTTTACAAAAAATAAAAATCTAAATCTAAAAAAAACATTACTCAAAGTTCGTAAAAATTAAATATCGATTCAAACATCTTTTACATCTTTTCAAAAACTTAAAATTTAGGCTTTAAACTTATTTTATCTTATAAGAAATATTGTTTTCAACATTCAGTAAAATTTTGAAGAAAATCGAATTGACAGTTTTTTTTACAAAAAATAAAAACCTTAAAAAAAAATTATAAAAGTTCGTAAAAATTGATTTTCGACTCAAATATCTTTTCAAAAATTGTAGATATTAGCTTTTAACTACTTTTATCTTTCAAAAAATATTGTTGTTATCATTTAGTAAAATTTTGAAAAAAATCGAATTGATAGTCTTGCACAAAAAATTAAATACCAAAAAAAATTAACAAAAGTTGGTAAAAATTAATTTTCGACTCAAATATCTTTTCAAAACTATAAAATATTGGCTTCAAACTAATTTTATCTTATCTTATCTTTTATCTTGTTTCCAACATTCGATAGAATTTTGAAGAAAATCGAATTGACGGTTTTTTTTACAAAAAATAAAACTCTAAAAAAAACAACACTAAAACTTGGTAAAAATTTACTTTCGACTCAAATAGCTTTTCAAAAATTAAAAATATTGGCTTCAAACTTATTTTATTTTACAGAAAATATTGTTTTCGATATTCAGTGATTTTTATATAAAAATCCAACAGTCCGTGTTTTCATAAAAATAAAATCTACCAAAAATAGTACGCAAATTTGATAAAAATTGATACGAGTACATATAGACAAACTTTTAAGCAAAACAAATCGACAGACGGGATGGGAAGTTATCAGTGTTGGTCGCATCCCAGCCTCTTTTTTCATTTAATGTTTTTTCCACTTTAAAACAACACAAAATATCTGAAGCACATAACTATACGTAGATACGTAATGTACTTTTTGAGTTCTCATATAAAATCTATGATGCAGTTGGGATCGATTTAACGCTCTTTTTCACATAAGAGTATTTAATAACAGTAAAATACTTCACATCTGCAAGTGGATAAGAGCAGGAGGTCTATGAATGTATTTTTGGAAAATAGATTTAGAAAAAATACTGACTGTCAAAACAAATACGCAAATCCAATGTTCATACTTATCTAACTATAGATCGAATTTTTGTTCGCTGTCAGACAATCAATATATTCAAGCTCATCAAGTGTCATCATTTCAATGGCTATCAACCACAATAAAAAGACTGTTCAAAAATCTATGTTTTATTTTTTTAAATGTACCTACTCAAAAAGATACATACTTAAAAGACGAATAAAAATTCAATTGGTATTTTGTGCATTACAATAACAATACTTTGAATCCGGAGTGTAACCAAAGTTCAAAAGAATTTCAATATTTGTTGGGACTTATTGAATTCATTGAATTTAGGTTTTGTTAATACTGTAATTATCTAGCTATTTTATTTTGGTGAAAGGCTTTAACACTTTTGAGCATTGAATAGTCTATATGAAAATGTACGATATAAAAATTGGATGCAAGAGTAAAACTCATACCAGTTCATAGATATTAATAAATAAGGACTGATGATAATTGAGAATTCCACTCAACTGCAACAATTCAGAACAAGCGAACGTGTTTCCAAATCTATAAATACTCTTCCATAAAAAGTATACCTACTAGTATAAATGATTCATGTTATTAGAGGTGCTTGTTTGTTCAAAATTAGTTAATACTTGCATTGTTATCTGCATACCTTATTCAGAATAAGGTATGCAACTCAGGTACATATATACTTCATCATCATAATAAAATGATTGGATCCAACTGGTCCACATAAAGCATTGTCCTTTGAACAAATTATAGCTATTTTCTTATTTTGAAATGGTCTTAGTTTTTGATTAAAAATGTATTTTCAAGTCCAGTTAGAAGACTTTTTTGTTAATATAAAATTAATTTGGCAACTTAAAGTTCAATCAATTTCACTTGATTTGATTTCTAACTAATGGGAACGTTTATATGAAAATATAACATAGTCCATACAAATGGAAGGGATCAATTTTCTTTTGAATCAGGCACTCATCTCGGATTCTATATTATTAACATAGTTTCATCATGGTTATATTATTTTTATAAGTAAATAAGAAGCAGGCCAAAGAATTGATATTGGAAAAAGGGCGACTCCATAAGTTTACAAATTTCTCTTTTTGGAAAAATACGAATAATAATAAAAATACGCTGACAAATGTAACAAATCTGCAATTCATTTATTTATGACAGCAACAACTGTTATGAGTTTATTTGAAATCAAGCATCAGTAAACCCGGTTATTCAAAAAATATAGGATTATTGGCAAACTAACCGTGAGCTTTTTACATGACGGTACCATTAAAATTAAAAGCTATTTAAAAAATTCTAAGGGTCATTCTAAAATAAATCATTGCATAATTCCCAAGATCGGTGTTTGGGGTTGCCTTTTGCAGTTTTTACTTGTTTCTGTTTTCTAAAAAATCTGATTTTCATTTCGATTTGAAATGGTCAGTGTCTGTACCCTGTGGGGCAGCTGAATATAAACTATGGATAGAAGTAACTGACCTATTTATAGTACGAACACTAAGTTAACAAAATTATGGCAATGAACAAACCGACTAGATTAAATACCCCAGGTGGCACTCCAGTGAAACTGGCAAATCCACTCTCTTACGAGGTCGGTCCTATGGATTCTGGGGAGGACCAATTATTGCATACAAATATTAAGAGACGGAGTTCAAAGATGCAAAGAACTCCCCCAAACAAATTTACTTCAGGGGTTACATCATCGACAACCTCAAACAATACTATTGATGTTAAAACATCAGCAAAAAAGGAACCAAGATCAATGAAGAGATCGCCATCACAGATCAACAGAGTTCCAACAAAGTCAAAGAGAAAGACCAATCAAAATCAAAGAACTGCTTTGAAGAATGGCAAATTGAAATCAAAATCAAATGGGGTGGCGCAACAGTCCGTTGTGAACCAGGGCCTAGTGACTTACAACTCTCAACCATTCCTGTGTGCGAGTACTGTTGTCAGGAATGGAAGGGACCTACAATTTTGGGCCGAATCCGAACGGCTAGTTTTGAGAAAGCACTTTTTCATGACAAGAATTACTCTTGAAGGATTTGTCAATTCCTCGCAAGAGGCAGTACCCGCGAAAATTATTTTTTTAAATTAAGGTGGCACAGGCAGGGATTGAACCCAGACCCCTTGCATGACAGTCCAACGCACTAACCATCATGCTACGGGTACTACGGCAAATTGAAATAGCTGTAAGAAAACAACTTGGAGTTCTAGTTCAAAGTTCTTAGCTGCAAGTGAAAAAACTCGAAGAGAAAGTTTCCTTGCTTGACAAGAAAGATTCAGAGTCCACGATTCAGTCAAGTCCAAAATATATTGAATCTGAATATCAAACTGATGAAGAAGAGCTCTTGTTTGAAACTGAGAAAAAGAAAAATAAGCATATCACAAAGAAACGTAAACGTAGTCCCGAGACTCGTTCAAGAAATCAGAAAAGCTCTAAAACCGAAAATAAAAAGAGTTGATTACAGGAACTAAATTGGTAGCTTTTGCTAAATCAATATCTCACGCTAAAGGCAGCAAAAAAATTACACCACCACCAATTATGATCTCAGGATTTGCAATTTTTGGAGATCTTAAGAAAATAATAGAAAAATGTACTAAAAAGCTTGCAAATACACATCGTACAACAAAGACAACTGGAAAGTCGAAGAAGCTGACGAGTATGGATCTGTCACTGAAGAACTGAGCAAACACCAAATACAATGGCACTCATATGAGAACAAAGCTACAAGGTCAATAAAAGTAGTAGCCAGAGGTCTTC
This sequence comes from Eupeodes corollae, assembly GCF_945859685.1. Classification (NCBI taxonomy): domain Eukaryota; kingdom Metazoa; phylum Arthropoda; class Insecta; order Diptera; family Syrphidae; genus Eupeodes; species Eupeodes corollae. The sequence goes on along the minus strand of NC_079147.1, from coordinate 173,418,356 downwards.
ATTCCTCGTGCTCTCCCGAGGAAGTAGAAGAAGATTACAGAAGAAGAAAACATGCAACTAAAATTTGTCCTATGAGCAAAGATCAAAAAGCAAAATGTGTGAACTGCAAGGGTAATCACCCGCCAAGTTATAGAGGCTGCCCAGTTGCCAACAAATTCCAAGAGTTCACATGCAGAAATACATCTGCTAGAGACAAACCCAGAAACACAGTAAATAACGATTCAACTGCTGAAAACAATACTAAGAAGGAACCGCCTAAAAAGGCTGTTCAAAGTAAAAGCGATGAAAAGAAAGCCTATTCTCAGATTGTTAAAAATGTGCGGAAGAATGAATAGACTTCCATAAAAGAAATGCTACAACTTATTCTTAAAAGAATTCATAAACAGGATTTGAATATCAAACTGCTAAGTGAAAAAGTCGCTCTTAAAAAACAATAATGGACAATACACTTAAAATCGCTACATGGAATGCAAACGGTCTTATACAACATTCATCCGAATTTGCCTGGTGTCCGAAACTCATTTCTCCAATGGGCAAAGTCTAGATAATGTAACAGAAAACTATTAATGTTACCACGCTCCACATCCAGCTGACAAGGAAAGAGTCGGATCGGCGATTCTTATAAAAGAAAGCTTAAAACATTATGAAGTAGCCAAGTTTACTAGTAAAAATATGCAAGTAACAACTATTAGTATAGGTATGAAAAAGAAAGAGTTTAAGATAGCAGCTATATACTGCCCACCGACATATGGGCATTACTTTCTTGTTGGCGGAGACCTCAATGCGAAACACACCCATTGGGGTTCAAGACTTATATCAACAAAAGGCAAAAGACTTTTCCAAGCAGGCCGTAAATACAATTGCGAATTCTACTCCTACAGGTCGCCAACATACTGGCCTTCCGATACTAACAAAATACCAGACGTTATTGACTTTTTCGTAGCTAAAGGAATCAAACGAAATCACATTAGTGTCGAAAGTAATTATGACCTGTCATCAGATCATACTCCAGTGATTCTATCACTAAGTGAATCGGAAGTACTAGAAAAAAGTAATCCAAAGCTTGTAAATAAGAAAACAAACTGGAATGATTTTAGAGAAAGGCTTTTAAGTTTTATAAATTTAAGATCTCCCATGGATACAATCGAGCAAATTAACCATGAAGTGGAACAATTTATTGCTGATGTGCAACAGGTCGCTGAAGAAAGTACTCCAACATTTTCTAATAGAAGACAAAATGAAATAAAATATCCTTTAGAGATAAGAGAGTTGATAGTAAAGAAAAGAAGAGCTCGAAGAAAATGGCAAAATAGTAAATTTCCAGATGAACAACGTTTAACCGTATAAGCAACAATATTAAAAAACAAATTTACAAATTCAAAAATGATTCACTCAGTACATTCCTAAGGAATTTAACGACTGATGTTTCAACCGATTTTTCCCTATGGAAAGCGGCCAAATGCCGGAAAAGACCGCAGTTACAAAACTCGCCCTTGAAATCTCAAGATGGGAAATGGATCGGTCATCCTAAAGAAAAAGCTAACCTTTTCGCTGAACATCTTGCGAATGTTTTTAAGCCATACTCATCAAACGCGGCTGAAAATAACAAACAGTTTGCTGATAAGATAGATGAAAGTGAAATACCAATTGTAAGACTTAAAGAAATAAAAAGTATGTGTTTACATCAACTACCAAATAAAAAATCACCAGGTTACGATCTAATTACTGCTCAGGTTATGAAAGAAATGCCATTGAAAGCCTTCCTAAAACTCTAATATATAATAAATGCATGCCTTAAGCACCGGTATGTCCCGCACCATTGGAAAATTGCTGAAGTAATTGTCATACCAAAGCAAGGTAAACCACCTACAGAAGTGACGGCTTATAGACCAATATCGCTTATACCAATTATGGCAAAAGTTTTTGAAAAACTGCTCCTGAAGAGACTTAGCAAAATCATAGAAGAAAGAAGGTTAATCCCAGTTTGGCTTTAGAAATAAACATTCCACGATAGACCAAGTTCATATAATATCGGATGAAATAGAAAAAAACAAGTATGTTCAGCTTTTGACAAGGTTTGGCATGAGGGACTTGAGTACAAACTGCAAAGTGAAATATTAAAATCGTACATCTCAGACCGATTGTTTAGAGTAAGGTACGATCAAGAATACTCGGAATTGAAGAAAATAGAAGCCGGTGTACCACATGGAAGTGTCCTAGGTCTTACCCTGTATTTACTATACACAATGGATATTCCAGTTGGTAATTACACCATAATGGCTACTTTTGCAGATAATACCGCAATTTTGGTACCCGACAAAAGTGTCTCTAAGGCAGCAGTAAAACTACAAAATGCCGTCGACACAGTGAGAGCTTGGACGGAAAAATAGCGTATCAAACTCAATGAAACAAAATCTTCACATATAAACTTTACAAATAAAAAGATTAACAATATTCCAATAATCATTAATAATCAAGCTGTACCTTACGCCAATACGGCCAAATACCTTGGAATGACTTTGGATGCAAAACTTAAGTGGAAAGAGCACATCAAAAAGAAAAGAGAAGAACTAAACTTGAAATATAGAAAAATGTACTGGTTGCTTGATAACAACTCTGATTTATCAATCCAAAACAAAATAATGCTGTATAATCAAGTACTAAAGCCTGTTTGGACCTACGGAATCCAATTATGGGGCTGTACAAAGAAAACAAATACCGAAATCATCCAAAAATTCCAAAACAAAGTCCTTCGTGGAATAGTTAATGCACCTTGGTACATAAGAAATACCGATCTACATCGTGACTTACAAATAGAAATGGTTATAGAAGTTGTTAAAAAATACGCTGTATCACACAACCAGAGACTGCAAAGTCATACTAATTCTGAAATGGAGTCCGTCTTGAATATAAGAAACCATGTTCGGAGATTAAGAAGAACCAAGCCTCACGAGCTTATGGTCTAAAAAAACATGGGAAAGTATTAAAAGTTTAAACTTTCCCCAAAGTGATTGTACAAAATTAAGAAAGAAAAATCGGAAGTAGATCCTTCAAGATTGGTCTTGATGAAGAGGTGGTTTTAGCGGTTAAGAGTCCCACACTACTTGGTGTCGAATACTGCCAAGTGTCTTTTGAAGATTTCCTCCTGTCAAAAAAATTAACACTTTTTTGTAAAATATGGATGGCTACAATAAAAACTGCCAACAGGGTTCTTATAATTATCTTCTATTTTCCTGTTTCGGACCCTGTGATAATCCTTACCCATGCAAAATGCGTTGGTTTAACGAATGCATTTATTGAAAAAATAGCCAGTTCGAAATTTGTTTAATATTTCTGTCACGACTTCCGCATGCTCTCTGTATCCCAACTAGCTTTTAAGATGTCTTCTTCTAAGACTGAAATTTTAAAACTTTCTAAAGATTTTGAAGAGCTGCTGAAGTCATTCAACACTTTCATTCATTTAGGACAGCCCAATATTCCTTCTACTTTCTGTAGATGAAGATATTTTCGCGAAAGTAACGAGAATTTACACAAAGTTAAAGGTGTTTCTTTGAAAACCAAGCCAAACAACTCAATGGGCTATCCTCGTCTACCAAAACGTAAGGGAATAAGTAGTAAGACTGCAGACATTTTTCTAAACCCCCAATAATTTTCACAGGACGTATTCGTTTTGACAAAAACTTGGCTTAATGCAAGCTTTTCCGACACTGAACTTTTCAGTCAAGAGTTCTAAGTTTACAGAAACGGTGGTCATGGTGGTAATGCAAAGGATTTAGGTGGAGGTGTTCTCATAGCAGTGCAGAATAATCATTTCTCTTCGTCTGTATCTTTTCTATTTGAAGTATCAATTGAACTTGTCTGTGTAAGAATAATGGTACAGACTAAGACCATTTTCATTTTAAACGTTTACATTAACTCAAAAAGTTTGGAGTCTGTTTATAGCGAACTCTCCTTGGTATTAGACTTTCTTATTAGTTTGTCCTGCTCTGACACCAATATTTTACTTTAAGGTGAATTTAATTTACCACACATTGACTGGATTCCATCTGAAGACGAATCCTCCCTTGAAGCCGCTCTCTTTATTTTTCACAACTGGAACTATCTTTTCTCGATCAAATCCTTCTTACCGACTTTCAGCAAAGAAGCTGTATTAAAAACTCAAAAAAATCTCGAATTCCCGATTTAGTATTTTCTTTTGATGTTATTAGAAACTACTAATATATAAATAAATATAAATATCACCCCCTATGTAAATTTTGACTTAAGTAATCACCTTACTGAACACAGTAATTACTTTTAATTGCTTATATAATTTTGATTTGAGAAGATCTAATTTCCAGTTGTTGTTTGAAAATTTAACCAAATCTGGAATTACTGATACCTTAGCATTTTCTAATACTGTCGAAGCAGTTTCAATAGGGCATGGACAACTTATTTCGAAACTCTGTCTCCAATCAACTTCTCTTTTAAACGAATTTAAGTCTCTTTCTAATTTTGTTAATGCTAATTATGTTACTGATATGGGCACCTCTTTGAAAGAGAATCCTAAACAAATTTGGAAACTTGTAAACTTAGTAAACTTCACTTACAAGAACCTTTCATTAACGCTTTCGCAACAAATTTAATTATATTAATATATATATACTTCATCAACATATTAATATGTTGATGAAGTATATTTTCATAACCTTCACTTCTTTTCGCAGACTAGCTGTAATCACATCCCTATATGCTATACAGTACGGTCCTTGATCTTTTATCCGTGTTGATTATATTAAAAAAGTGTAGTAATGCTTCATTTGAACCCTTTACGTTCTTATTCAAACATTCTTTAAAAACAGTCATATTTCCCAGTATATGGAAGAAGTCATTTCTGACACCAATTTTCAAGACAGGTAACAAATAAGATATAACAAACTGCAGGCCCATTACAAAGCTTTCTTGCATTTTTAAATTGTTTGAACACGTTGTTTGTGAATGTGTATAGCATTTTTTAGTAAAAATCTCATTTGCGAACAGCAACATTGCTTTGTGAAAAAACGGTCAACCGTTATAAATCTCATGACATTATTTAACTTATGTTTAAACGCTTTAGAACAAGGTAATGAAGTTGACTGTTAATAGTATACACTGACTTTTCTAAAGCTTTTGACCAACGTAGCTATTCGGAATTATTTTATTTAAACTTAAGGCTTTCTACCATTTTTCTTAGCTTGGAACAAATCATACCTTGAAAACAGAATTGTCATTCTGAACCTTTTGTTGCTCAATCTGGTGTTCCCCAGAGAAGCCATTTTGGCTCATTTCTGTTCATCCTGTCTATCAACGATGTATCGTCATGTCTACGCTCAAGTGAAGCTCTCATTTTTGCTGACGTCATGAAGATTTCTAAAATAATAAAGTCCACCCATGATTGTAATCTTCTACAAGCCGACATTGATAGTTTACATTTTGGTGTGGGCAAAATAGCCTGCCCTCAACCCTTTAAAATGCCAGACGATAACTTTTACTAAAAAACGAAATGGTAGTGTATTTGATTATTGTATGTCAGAGCAAAAACTCTGTCGAGTCTTTACATTTAAAGATTTAGGTGTTCTTTTCTGTTCCAACTTAAAATCACATCATATTAATTTTATTGTAAGTAAGGCGAGTTCTTTGCTTCGTTTTATAAAACTCTTGGCAAAGGAGTTCGATGTTCCCTATGTTACTCTTTCTTTGTACAATTGTCATGTTCGTCCATCTTAAAAATGCTTCGCAGGTATGAATACCCTATTACAAAATTCATAGAAAACATATTGAATCGATTCAACATAATATCATTCGCTTTGCCATAAAGGTTCTTCCTTGGAATGATCCTTATGATCTGCCTCCCTATGAACATCATATTGTGCTTCTTCAAATGCAATCTCTCCATCAAAGGCGTGTTAATAACGAGTTAATATTTCTTAATCAACTTATTAATGGTGAAATTTTTGGATATTATTTGCTATCTTGTGTACATTTGAATTATTAAGGCGGAACTCACTACCTGCGTACATTTGATTTCATATGTATTGATTTCCATAGAACTAACTATGGGAAGAATGAAGCTTTAAGTCAAATGAGAAACATAACTTAAACTGTTCATCGATAGATTGAACTTTAAATAAGGCGGGATTAAGATCATTGTTTAGAAACAGTGCTCTGCTATCGTAAATGTCTTTATTTTATTTTGTTTTGTTGTATAATTATTCATGTTAAATGTTAATTATGTTTTGTATTTTGTGCATGTGTTAGGTTTTATTTGTATTATTTTCTTGCTAACAACTTAAACATGGACTTATGATGAGCCTCTGATCGTAGTGTGACGCTTGCTATAAGCTTAATACTTTCTGAAAATTCTGAAGTGTAAAAAATGTACGCCCTATTTCAGGTTATACATTACGTATTACATACATATGTATACGTATAGAAACGAAAGCATTTAAAACTCGCCATAAAATAAGTTAAGTACAAACATTATTTATTAATTTAAAAAAATATTTATTAAAATTCAACAGTTTGAAGCACGTCTTCTAGCTATTAACCAGGTCACTTTATTTATTTTATCGATACCGAAGTCACGACTTATTTGATTGATATTTTGTTAAATGTTTTGCAGTATAAATAGATCTCAATTTTGCTCAGTTTGTTTAAAATTCAAAAGTGATTTCATTCAGAAACATCGCACAAGTGTCATATTCAAAAATACCGTCTACAATGAAATTAATCTTCGCACCTATAATGGTTCTTGTAGCTCTAAGCGGTAAGACCTTGTTGCTTAACTAAACATTATTATTCGAGAAATCATAGTAGTTTATTCCTTGCGTGCAAGACTTCGAGTTCGAATCCTGCTTGACAAATCCTCCAAGAGTAATTCTCGTAATGAAAAGTGCATTCCCAAATTTATCGTTTGGATTTAACATACAAATTGTAGGGCCTTCCATTCCTGATAAAATTACTTGCACACAGAAATAGTTGAGAGTTGTAAGTCACTAGGCCCTAGGCCCTGGTTCTCAACGGTCCGTTGAGCCTGTCCATTTAGTCATTATTTTATTAGAATTAATAAATTAAGTTTTTATGATACGCTCGCTTAACTTGATTTTTTTTTGAAGCTATATCTCAGATAGAATCTTTACCTGCACCTACAATCGGCTTGCTTTCATATGGACTACCATTAGGACTTCCCGTTCAGGATCGTAAGATTTGTCTATACTTAAAAAAATATCCAAGCGGTTGCAAACTATAAAAATATTGTTTTGTCATTTAGATGGAGACGCATATGTCATTGATGTTCCTGTGCCTGCAAACCTTGTTGCAGGAGGAGATGTACTAGCATTACCTTTAGTTGAATCTCTTCTTTTAGCTAATGCTGGGTTGGCTGCACCACCTGCTCTACCGGCAAATCTTGTTTTGACACTAACTGGTGCAGCATTAGCACCATATTACTAAATTCATAAAAGTTCAATTACTTACATATACACATATGTAGATAATGTCTAGAAGATGACTCATTATAAAATTATACTCAGGAAATTCGAAACAAGTAGTTTAATTTAATAAGAATCAATTAATAAAATTATACAGGAAATTATTCTTAATATTTTGTATGTATGCACGGTTCATATATTTTACCTTATGTTATGGCATCCTTATAGGAGATTCGAGTTTTCTTATACAAATTTTATATATTAAAAGCCGAGATAAAAATAAAATAAATGTACGTACATGTATCAATTTGATGGCAAAAAAAGATTTATATTCAAACTTTAAGTCGCTGTTAACATAATAAGTATTGAAACATTGATTTACAAAGATAATATATTGTATGTTAATATAAAATATTAAGAAAAAACCTTTGATTTGATTACAAAAATTTAAAAACTAAACAGTAAAAGCTGTTTATCATCAAAATCTTGCATATGCAAGCATTCTTATAGTTTTTAATACAAATTTTCAGTTTATTGACACCAAACCGTTTTGTACGTGAAACGAAAAATATATGCCTTAATATCTCACAAAATGAGATTTTCATGAAAAGTCTATTTTATTGCTTTTAAAATTGTCGATTTTAAATGTGAAATAGTCATTTTGTATATAAACAAAAACATCTTAAACAGCCGTAGAATAAATACAAATATTCAAGAGTGTTGAGTTCAAGTCTACATCATAATAAATTGCTCTTTGATTTATAATGACAGCTAAGTAGAAAAAGCTTATTTTCAGAAATAAGAGCTTCAATACCCACACACAGGTTTTGATTTTACTTAACACATGACAGCACATAGAATTATTTGTTCTTTATGGAGGCAAATCAGCTCAGTTCCATGCCAAACTATTAGTCTACAATTATAAAACTTTCCTTCAACTCAATTTTAAATAAAATTTATTCCAATGAACTTTCTTTGAATTTCAATTGATTTCATTGTTCTCTCTCACAAAAACCATCATCAACATTTCAAACAATATACACAACATATATGGACGCGTATATAAGAAAACAAAAAATGAAATCAAATCAAATTCCATAAATTTCGGTTTGAACTATTTTTGAAGGAACTTTATCATATAGAGAGAAGTTTTCTATTGAATTTGCTTTGCTTATGCTGATGCCCTTGCGACATTAAAATAAGCACTCTTTTTATTTTTTCCAAACAAATGATTTATCGATCCCATGTAGAACAAAAAAAAACCTTATGGTATGAGGTGTATAAAAACTCTGCTTCTCACATAGTTCGTATGTACTCAAAGTCGCAAAAGGTGGAATAATACGATATACATAAGTCGAAGAGCAAAAAAAAGGATATTGTTGATATTAGGGTTTACCTACCAACTAAACACAATCTCACCCATCAAATATGAGTCCAAGTACGCCCCTAAATTGTAAATTCTTGACCTTTGTATATCATCAGCAAAGCTTAGGATCAATGTAAAAGAGCACAGTAAGCAGAAGCAACATTTCAAAGGTCCTTCTTAAAAGGGTTAAGCCGAATTATTATTAGAATGTGTACCTAGCCCATAGCTGGGAAAAGAATGAGTGATTTGTATACGTTACGTATAACTGCAAAAATGGAAATAAAAATACCTAGTGGACCGCATCTGGTTACAGATTATAATTGCTACCGAAATATGCATTTTTTCTTAATTAAAAACCGACAGAAATACTTTTTCAGTAATACAGGACCAAAATTAATGAGAAGAAAATATAGACTTTAATTGGGTCACGAAATCAATATAGTCCCAACAAATATAATATTAAACAGATTTCCAGGATGCGGAAGGACGACGAGAGCACTGCTATTTACAGTGGTTGGGTTTAATATTTCCAATATGAAAGATGAGATATTGCTAGGGCTGTGTCGATGCTCGTGTGATACATTTTTGTTGTGCCTATAATACTTCATGTCGACGAACAAACTCGCAGGTATAATGCATATAGTATTCTCGTAAATAATCTAGCGAATTCATAATGAGGTCACTAATTAAAACTTTTGAAATGTACGCATATAGTACATTGGAGTATTTTTACTTGCATTTTTACTTTTACACTAATGTCGGACACTACACGAGACGACGACCCAACGTGACTTTTGGTAGTTTCGTTTCGTCGTTGTCAAATGTGAGTATTGTCTCGGTCTCTTAGAACTGAGTCTGGTTTCAAGCAATCAATTGATCATGTATTGATTGCATTCCGTAAAGTCTTTGCATTGGTTTGAAGTCGCCTTAAACGTTTCCCGTAATCCCTGAATTTGCAATTTTTCCGGTCTAAATACGTTTTTAATGAAAAATTTTAATTTTTCGATTTTAAAATTGTATCTACATTTTAAAGACAAACCACATCTACAAGCATTAATTTCAGTATTTAAAAATTAACTAACAATTGAACATTGTATCTTTTGTGTGATCTTAATATATATAATTCCTCTGTGAGTGTGTATGTCACTGAACTTCTCTTAAACGACTGGACCGATTTTGATGAAATTTTTTGTGTGTGTTCAAGGGGATCTGAGAATGGTTTAGATTCACAATTTTGTCCGCTGGACAATATTTTTTTAATAAATTTTCAATTTATTAGTAGTTGTTGATTTTATCGAAAGTGAGTGATTACGATACATACAATTTAATCAAGCATAACTTCGTGCTGAAGAGTACATTCATTTACGTGACGCCGTAATCGGCAACGTAGATGCAACGAATGAGATCAACAATATTGGTACCGCATATATTCTCTCATCATCATACACTGGTAGCCCGCGTCATATGCAGGAATATATTCAAGATGCCATGACTTACGTATGTGCATACGGCCGACCTGATCTTTTTATCACATTTACGTGTAATCCAAACTGGGATGAAATCAAACGTTTACTGTCAAACATCGATGCATCTTCATGATGTCACTGCACGTGTCTTTAAACAAAAATTAAAATCTTTGATGAATTTGATTACACATTACTCGGTATTTGGTGAAACGCGTTGTTGGCTTTACTCTGTTGAATGGCAAAAACGAGGTTTACCTCATGCGCATATTTTAATTTGGTTGGTGGATAAATCCGAATGTTGATCCAGAATTGTTTAACATTGTTACTACATATATGATCCATGGTCCATGTGGCACTCTAAACATGATGTCGCCATATATGGATAATGGAAAATGTACAAAATGTTTTCCAAAACCATGTGAAACTGATACTATCACCAATACGGACGGTTATCCATCTTATCGACGTAGAGACGTAGACAATGGTGGTCAATCATATGAATTGCGTCTGTCAAATGGTGTGAGAGTAGATATTGATAATTGCTGGGTAGTTCCATATTCGCCATTGCTGTGCAAAACCTACAAAGCGCACATAAACGTTGAACTATGCAGTTCGGTGAAGTCTATCAAATACATTTGTAAGTGTGTTCACAAGGGTAGTGATAAAGCTATATTTGCTGTTCAAAATGTTAACGACAATGACGAAATAACACGTTATCAAATGGGTCGATACATAAGTAGCAACGAAGCTATTTGGCGCATTTTTACGTTCCCTATACATGAAAGGGATTCTGCTGTTATACATTTGGCTGTGCATCTTGAAAACGGACAGTGTGATTGCTTTACAGAAGAAACTGCACTATAACAGGCTTTGACGGCTCCAAAAACAACTCTTACTCAATTTTTTAACCTTTGTAGTCGACAAGATGCTGTTGGTCAATTCGCAAGGACGTTGATGTACACTGATGTTCCTAAATTTTTTACATGGAATAAACAATCAAAGAATTGGGAACCGCGGAAACGAGGCATTCCAGTGCCAGGATTCGCTGATATATTTATGACAAAAACTTTATGTCGATTATATACAGTTCGTCCTAAGTAACGCGAATGTTTTTTTTTTGCGTTTATTACTGGTTACCGTCCCTGGACCGACGTCTTTCCAATATTTGCGAAAAGTCAATGGTACTTCATACGACTCTTTCTTCGATGCGTGTCGTGAGTTACATTTATTGGAGGATGATAACTATTGGGATCTCACACTTGCAGATGCAGCACTGAGCTCATCTCCACAACAACTTCGTCAATTATTTTCAGTAATATTGACAACGTGTTTTCCGTCTGATGCATCTGCTCTGTGGAACAAATATAAAGACTCAATGAGTGAGAATATTTTGCATCGGACTAGAATTACTAATCAAAATCTTAATATTGACTTCTCCGCCGAAATATACAACAAGTCATTAATAATGATTGAGGATATTTGTATTCTTATTTCAAACATGCCGCTCATCCATTTTGGAATGCCAGCGCCGCCGCCGTAGCGCCCAACAGTAGACATCATCAACAGCGATGTTCAACGTGAACACCAGTTCGATAAGACTTCTTTGGCTACTTTTGTTGCGGAAAATGAACAATTGCTTACTGCTGAACAACGAAATGTATATGATCAAATTAACGTTTCGATTGCAGCACAACAAGGTGGATTCTTTTTTTTAGACGCCCCAGGTGGCATTGGTAAAACATTTCTTATCGCACTGATACTTGCGCGGATTCGATCTCAATATCATATTACATTGGCCATTGCTTCATCAGGCATTGCAGCAAAGTTACTTGATACTAGACGGATTACGCATTCAGCACTTAAATTACCTTTGAACGTTCATAAAAATCCCGAAGCAATGTGTAACATAAAGAAGCATTCAGGCATGGCTGAAGTTTTGAGAAAATGTAAAATTATTATCTGGGATGAATGTATAATGGCCCACAAGCATTCGCTTGAAGCTCTCCACAGGTCCCTGAAAGAATCAAAAATAATGCTCGGCTTTTCGGTGGTGCTCTACTGCTGCTGTCTGGTGATTTCAGACAAACATTACCAGTCATTCCACGCGCGACATATGCAGACGAAATAAAAGTGTCACTAAATTATGCCTTACTATTAATATGCGCGTTCGACTTCAAAATAATCCATTAGCGTCAGGATTCTCTGAACAATTGTTAGGCATTGGCAACGGTAAAATTCAATTGTATGAAGATACACAATATATTCGACTTCCAGAGAATTTTTGCAACATTATGGCTACCAAAGATGAGTTAATAACAAGTATCTTTCCAGATTTAAGACATAATTATACTAATCATGAATGGCTGCGAGAGCGAGCTATTTTAGCCGCAATAAATTTAGATGTTGACGCCATCAATTTAAAAAAAAAACGGTCATTGCCTGGTGATGAAATTACATTTAAATCGATTGACACTCTTGTTGATCCTGACAAAGTTGTCAACTATCCTGTAGAGTTTCTAAATTCACTAGATTAACCTGGAATGTCACCACATAATTTGCGACTGAAAATTGGTTCACCTATAATTTTGCTTCGAAATTTAAATGCTACAAATTTGTGTAATGGCACGTTATTAGTTGTAAAAAAATCATGGGCAACATTCTTGAAGCCACTATTTTGAGTGGAAAATTTCAAGGTGAAGTTATACTTTTACCACGGATCAGAATGATTCCTTCAGATTCGCCTATACCATTCAAACGTTTACAATTTTCAATCCGCTTGATGGCATTATGCTATGACTATAAATAAGTCACAAGGCCAAACAATGACAATTTTTGTGGCTAAGATTTAGAAAACCCATGTTTTTCTCACGGCCAATTATATGTTGCGTGTTCCAGAGTTGGAAAACCATCGAATTTATTTATTTATACACCTCAGGGTTTAACCAAAAATATTGTACATTCAATGGTATTACGATAAATTAAGTTTTTGTAAATAAAAAAATACATTTTTTAAATAAAATAGTTTTAGTGTAAGCTTTTTTACCTTTAATTAAAACAAGTTGAAGATTTCATTACACATACTCACACGCTATCGATTAGTCTAATTGTAATAAATTTACATGTAATAACGTTAGATATTGTCATAACATTTGAATAATAATTTTCATCAAAATGGTCCAGAATGTTTTAGCTTATTAAAAAAAGTTTGAAATTTTCAAATTAAAGACGTGTAGACAGGACAACGTCTGTCGGGTCCGCTAGTGACTCTATATAATTAAAATTTTAAAAGACTTACGAGACCGGGGCGGTCTTGGCCATTTTTGGTCCAAATATTTATTCAGTCTCGTCTCGGATACTTTTTAGTGATTATCGTTTCGTCATAGAATTTCCTCGTGACCAGCGCTATTCTTCGCTATACAGTGGTGAAATTTCGTATACAATACTGATGAATAGCATTTATTGAACTGACTGCATGCAATCCTCTCAGTTTTTTTTATGTTTGGAATATTGTTCAGGTAGAAGGTACATGATAAATCTAAATATTTGGACGGAAAAAATTGCAATAGACTGATATTAAAAGCGCTTTGACCAGTTCAGATCACTTCTTATCATCAAAAAGCCCGTGTACTCCGTCCGTGTGTGCCTTTTTTTCCATTGTGGTGAAATATATTTTTCTCTAATCCAAATAATGCGCTTCACACCAGCAATCGTTTGTTTTCTAGAGTAGATGCAGATAGATAAAGATATTTACCAATTAAAACTTGGTAAATTTGTTATTAGCAGATCGATAAGCTTCGAAAACGTCGTTAAGGATTTTTTGAAAATGAAACAAAAACAATAAATAATTGTCTTCTAGTAATAAGTGAAACAATTCTCATCGTAGCTTTTCTAAAATAAAGTCGTGATTGAAATACGACCTAGACATTTTTAACAGCCTTTTTGATTATAATTTATTATAAAGGTCCTTTTAGGCCCTTTCATGCATATTTTTTCAATTAATAGTAAAATCTAAAGAATTGTAATTTCGTATGGGAACTCTACTCCGGGACCGATATTAGAATATGAAAGGATTGTACACTCAAACGATTGATTAGATTTCTTGCAACAAAGAAATATACCCTATTGAACACACCTCTTCATCTTGGTTGTTTAATATAAGTTTCAAAACAAAGTTTCCATCTCTTTTTTTTAACTGCAGACAAATTTAAAAATATTGCAACGTGAGACATAAATAAGCCCGATTCAAAACCATATAAAAATAAGTGTGAAAAATACAAATTCACTTGATTAGAAAACTATGGAATTGAAAATTTGTTTGAAAACTCTAAAAGTAATTTTAAACAAATACCAAAAAACCTATATTTTTGGAATATCTTCATATTTTAAAAATGTGTTTTGTCATTGTACGTATACGTATATGTATGCATGTATAATATATAAACCATATCTTTGCATACCAGGCAACATCAATTTAACACCAGCAACTTAAAGATCAGAAAACACGCTTTCCCAGGTCATCCCGTCACCCAGCCCAGCAGCCCATGATGTTAATGAGAAATCCAATTTCTCAAGTTGTCACAAATTATCTGGTATTTTTGCTTCCATATAAAGCCGCATGAGGAATATTTGCAGGCCGAATCGTCATCAATTAAACGGCTCGGTCCATTCAACCGTTTAGAATGCGCAAGGCGCAACCATGAAGGAACGTATTCCGCACCAAAACAACTCCCTTGGAATGGAAACGCTGGCTGTAGCTAGAAGAGCTCATTTCTTTGATTTGTGACCGGGGAATGATAATCACCAGCACATGTGCTCTATCAGAAGAAGGAACCAAAATCTACTATGAAGATGACGACGATGCGATGCATTGCATTAGCATTTTATTAAAAAAAAAATGTTTTCCATGTCGTCGCCGCCCGAATTAAAAGTGTTCCAAAAAACAAATTGCTATCCCCAAGGGCCGTAGTCAAGAAGAATTTGCATAGAAATGATTATGGAAAAAAAACACTTTGGTTTGAAGGAAAATGAAATGAACCGCTCACCGAAAAAGACTTTAGAGTGATAAAGTACTCCTAACCACCCTCATAGATACGGTCCCGTTAACATTGGCATTTGTGAAAAGCCTTTAAATGTGCAATCGGGTGTGTCATGTGAGTTCTTTTGATCTGCGGAATGGAGGAAGTGCCTTCAAGACTCAAAAGGAAGATCATGTCAGAATTATTTATACGCGTTTTCGTGTTTGCAATTAAAGAAGCGAGAAAGTTTTCTCTGTTCTGCATTTCTGCAGATGTTCCAAGATACTTGAGGGTTTACCCGTCGTTCTTGATATTAAAATAAAAATAACTTTTTCGGGTATGCATATGTATGTAGGTAAGTATCGGAGATTCAATCAGCTTTAAGTATTTGAAGCAGAACAAACAATATAAGAATACAAAACTGTTCAAAACTTGTTAATAACGATTTGATGTTAATTGGAATTAAATTGGACGAAATTTGTTTGAAAAGCGCGATAAGTGCTCAAACAATAGAATGAGTAAGATTGAAAAATGAAGACACTTGGAATTTTATTGCAATGATATATCATCTTTTGTCATTAAAATCTACTGAAAAATAATGTCAATAAACTTTGACCAATGAAAGCTTAATAAGGCGATCCACGTGATCTAATAAGGTTTTTGTATTGAAGTACATACAATAATGCTGACAATGAATAAACTCCGATTTGAATTAGGATTTTGATTGCAGCAAACTAGTCTGAGCTTTCGGTTTTACATGGAACTGGTCACTTTTTAGCGGCTCCATGCAGTAGCCCCTAACTTATTAACTTCTAATTCTTTGTAATAACTGTTAAAAATGCTAACTTTTTAAATAAAATAAGGAATAACTGAAAATGCAGTAACTACTAATGTAAACGCTGACCAAGTCGGAACATTTAGAATTGTATTCATAATAAAACATCTCCTAACAATTTAAAATGACAAAAAGGACTATTATACATATACAAAACAATTTGTGTATGATAATGTAATTCAAAGAAAAATTAATTAACTCCAAGTAATTCTTACGAGAATTTTCATCATTTAGTATTGTGCAATAATAAAATGCAAGAAAACTTAACTTTCAAAATTTTACAAAATTCTTCTAGATTTTCGCATTCTTGGCCACGTTCATTGAATTGGTTTAAATCAGACACGTATTTTATTTAAAATTGAATAACGAATTCCAAATGCGGTCTATGTGAAAAATAAAAAAGTTATAAATGTTAATTTTATTTTATGGGGTGTTTGTGCTTCAATTATTAAAAATGAATCCTCAAAGTTTCAAACAAATGAACTTAAGTTTACTAAATTTAGTTACAATGTGTGATTCAATAATATGTAATAAGTGCATGAGTAATAACTCTTAGAATCTTCGTTCGGATAAAAATATCAAAATCTGCGTTTGTGTTAAGACTCTTCTAAAACACCATCTTTGTTTTGTAGTATGTTATGTTCCTCTAAAAAGTAGTTTATATTTATATAAAAGCAATATTTAGAATTTAAATTCCCTATTTTTGGTATATGTGGTGATTTTAAATTATAAGATATTGTTTGAAAATGGACCGAAAAATCCCTAATGTTTGTTATTTAAGTAAGATTTTGAGGTTATTACGTCTCTGCCAAGTAAATTGTGTTGCTAATTGTTTAATGAAAAAAATAATATCTTGTAAATTTTCCATAAGTAGTTATTGTAATGGGTCGGATTTGTCAAATTGAAAATTTGACATTTTTTGATGTTTCAAGGTCACTAGAGTCGAAATAAAAGATTTTTAGAAAGATTTCTGTGCGTACATGTGTACTTACGTTCGTACGTTCTTACGCCCGTACATCCTAACGTTCGCGACGTTTTTTTGTCGTCCATAGCTCAAGCACCAGAAGAGATATCGACTTCAAATACATTTTGTTATACAGATAACAAGACAGAAAGATGCAGAAAGGGCTCTCAGGAAAATTGAGTTGGTGTTTTTTTTACCATAGCAGTTTAAAAAAAAGGTAAACATTTTGGTTAACCCTAAATATCTTACGAACCGATGTCGCTAAGGACTTGTAAGGTGATACCAAACAAATATATTTTTGGAAACAAATCCAATAAATGGTTTTTTAATAAATCGTAAAACAAATTTGTAACCTCGAAAATTGTACGGAAACAAAATGATTTTATCTCCAAAACAATTTTGTGCAACGAAAAATAACGTTTTTAGCATCTGGTACAATTTTGGGAAAAATCTCATTGACGTTTTTTTTTTTACAAAAAAAAAAATAAAGGCCTAAACAAAAAAATTAATAAAAGTTGGGAAAAATTGATTTTCGACACATATCTTTTAGAAACTTTGAAATATTGGCTTCAAACTAATTTTTGCTTAAAAGAAATATTTTTTTCAACATTCGGAAAAATTTTGAGAAAAATCGAATAGACCTTTTACAAACAATAAAAACCTAAACAAGAATTAATAAAAGTTGGTAAAAATTGATTCTGGACTCAAATATCTTTTCAAAACTTTGAGATATTGGCTTTAAACAACATTTATCTTTTAAAAAATATTGTTGTCAACATTCAGTAAAATTTTGACAAAAATCTAATTGACTGTTTTTTTTACACAAAACAAGAACCAAAAATAAAAACAATACTAAAACTTGGTAAACATTTACTTTCGAATCAAAAAGCTTTTTCAAAATTAAAAATATTGTCTTCAAACTTTTTTATTTCATAGAAAATATTATTTTGTATACTCAGTAGTTTTTTTTATAAAAATCTTACAGTCCGTTTTTTCATAAAAAAATAAAATCTACAAGAAATAGTACCTACGCAAATTTGGTAAAAATTGATGTTCGGTTCTTGATATCTAATAAATTAATTTCATTCATCCAATTTATAAAAATTTAAGAAATTCTGCTAAAATTGGTAAAAATTTGTTTTGGACTAAAAATCTATTTAACAAAAAAACTAGATTTTCAAACTAAACTATTCCATTATATGAAAAATGTTATTGGTAATTTTAAAATTTTGAATAATAATTCAACTAACAACTTTTTTTATCCAACACGAAAACCTGCAAACTTTTAAGCAAGACAAGATGAGTTATCAGTGTGGGTCGCATCCCAGCCTTTTTGATTGTGCGATGTTTTATTACAAAAAACCGAAGCAAATTCCTCTATAAATTCTTTTATATGTGTATCAAAAACTAACTTCAATGAACTAAGATATTTCTTCTATGGTATTCTAGAATGGGAATCTTGTAATTTATTTTTTTGACCTTAAACGCGTCTATAAAAGTATAATTGAAGTTTTGTTTGTGGGCCTATATCGTGTATACCAACGACAAATTTCGCAACCATAATTAAAAATAAAGTATTTGCAATATTTAAAATAATAGGGGATTATATCGTTTTCAGTTTTATATACAAATTTTCTTCTACGGAAATTACATTGTGAATTTTGAAATCAAAATACAAAATAATAGAAAATTGATATTTTGGTTGATTTGGGATTTGTCCGCGTCAAACAATTTAATATCTTCGATTAACATTAGTTCGAAAACTGATAAATGACAGTAACATATATCTTGCTTAAATTAATATTATTCCCAAAAATGTTAAAAATATTTCTCATTGTCATATCAAAACAGAACCCCAAAGTTGCACGCAGCACTGGTAATAATAAATGATAGGGTTTTACTCGCACTTAATCAAAGTCCTATATCTTAACAATCATCGGATTCAAATCCAAACCAGTCAGTAATGATAAATGCAGGGTACAGAAACGAGCACAATGTTAAATGCTCATCAAAAGGGTATAATTTGCTATAATTTAACCTTGCAGATATCTCCGATTGATTTGATGTTTTGTTTGCTCTTTTTCTTGTTTTGGGTGTATTCGTTCTCTATAAGTATATATTATTATTTGCTATGGTTGCTGTTGAAATCAAAACCTTTTCTCCTTCGGCTCCGATTGCTGCTAGGACTCGCGCCCTTTGACTTGACCGTCACAGCTTTCATTATTTTTTTGTTATTTTGCCAAAGTCATTTGAAATTTATGAAATCCTTCCTTTAACCCATAAATTGTGCATTTTTTTTTGCTGTGCTCCAATCCAATCCAAACCACTTCACTGTACTCTCCACTTCACTCCACATCCCAACCGTTCGATCCTTACAGAATCTGTGTTCCTTTTCGGTTCAGCGGAAGGAATTCAATCCAACAATTCAACACTGGAATGGCAATCGATTTATTCGATTAAAACATACGACTCGATGTTGTCCGTCGTTATCCATCCGTTGTCGGCGTCGCTATTCGGTAGGATGCGAGATACGATGATGTGAGGACGTAGTCTACATGCATATTGTGTAGATATAGATTCTATTCTGGCCTCTTGGTCGCTCATGATGGAACTATGGCAATATTGACGGTCGTGGTCAAGTCGTAGATGGACACAAAACGGATGGTAAAAGATAATTTTCATACCAGCAGACAGACACACGTGGATATTCCGGAAAGCTTAACGAAAAAGGTAAGTTGTGTGTTACTCCTTTTTGTTGTTGTTGTTATTGCTGTTAGGGAGTGTGAGTAGATACATATGTATGTAGAATAGAGACCCTCTATCCGGATATTATATAGATACCTATAACCAACCTGTATATTATAGCTTAGGACGAACCCAAGCAGGAAAGGTTAGATACATTTGCTTTCGGTATTGAAGCGTATCATTGCGTATACTTTTAGATTTCCCATGAGAACGGATTAATTCTTGTACGTAAATCTTACATGCTTCGATCTTCGAACATAAATAACGTTTCCAAAACTTAAACTGAACCTGAACCTGAAGCTGCACTACGATGCTCGCTCTAGCTCTCTTCCTTTCCTTCTCTCTGTCTCAAATTTCATAT
Source organism: Eupeodes corollae (assembly GCF_945859685.1). Taxonomy (NCBI): domain Eukaryota; kingdom Metazoa; phylum Arthropoda; class Insecta; order Diptera; family Syrphidae; genus Eupeodes; species Eupeodes corollae. The sequence continues at coordinate 173,398,156 of NC_079147.1, read as the reverse complement.
CTTGAATCGAAAATATGTATACAAAAACATATTTCTGTTGTTTTGCAGATATGAATAATTTAAGAACAAACATTTCGGGATTGCACGAGCCCCTCGTATCGGTTTAGATTGCATTCAACTATCCAGAATTTGATATGCTTTGCAACTTAGAGCGGACAGATTAAGATAAAAAAGTAATATATGGAGAACATAACATAGATACTTATGTGTTTGCTTTTATATTTTGTGGGACATTGACCCATGCGTTACAGTCTATAATCAACATTAGATGGAGGTTGAACAGCCGAAAGACTTCAAAGCCTTTCACCATTTTTTCCAATTTCATATTTAGGGTTTTGTGAAAGACCGGATAAAATGTTGTAGCTTCAGTATGCCTGGGATAAGGGAAGATAGTAAAAATACATGTGTAAGTCCCTTGGCTTTTATTCTGAAAAAAGGTTAAAATAAAGATAAATACAAATTTAGTGCAATACATTTGGGAATTTGCAGTTAGCTGTTAATACCTTTTATATTTTTGTACAATCTATGTGTACAGTATGCACAGACACAATTAGGTATAAGAATCTTTCTTCTAAAAATTGGGCCCATTCATAGACTTTTATCACCCAAAATAGTATTCGTAGAATGTACGAAGATGGGTTACGTATTACAAAAGTCTTCATTCACCAAATACCAATGGTTTCTGTAGATTAAGAAGTCGCTATCTAGGTTGCCTTTAGATTGTTCTCCGAAACTTTCAGAATCAATGTGTTACTACTAAATGCGTAAGAAATAAAGCATCATTCACTCAAAACGAGTTGAGTGTAGAGGTTTTCCATTTTTTGCCTCTATACTCTGTCCAACAAGAATTGTCAGTACACGTCTTATGGGAGAGCTTTTTTCTTGCAAATGGTGCCAGTCAGTGGTTTATTCCCTTTTTATCCACTGAAAAAGAAAATTCAACCACTGACTTACACATAAATTGTTGTTGTAATTACGCTTCGACGAGCGTACATCCCCACGTCCTTTATCATGCGCAGCCAAAGCCAAGCCACACTGATAATGTGTTCACAAACAACCCTCTTCGTATGTTTTGAAAATAAACCGATCGTTATTCGAGTTACTATTTCCACGTTAATGCAAATCATGGTGGATTTTTCTATGGATTTTGTCTGGGAGCTTTCAGAATGTGTGCTTTTTTTAAAGCTTTTGAGAATAAATATGGGAATGGTGTTGTCACTTGCTGTTTTTCGGTAAGTGAAGTTTATTTATTATTTTTCGTTTTTGAATTTGGGATTATGTACATAATTTTGAAATTTTCTTAAACGGAATTTATTTTTAACTTTCAATTTAAAATAAAAAGTTGGTAGCCCTATTAATATTTATCAGAGCTTTTTCCGAATTTATAATGGGCACTACGGAAACCCTGTAATATTTGGTCTCTCTCACAGCTTAACGAGATTTCACTTCAGTCAGAGTGGGAGTTAAACGTCCTTTTTTCTCTATACTGACTATTTTTGTTGGACAGAGTATAGTGTAAGCGAAGACACATAAGTAAAAAAAGTGGCGGTAAGTCACTATTTGCTTAAAATTTTAGGTTTCTCAGCTTCAAAGTTCCTAGAACCTAAATTCATGTTTCTAAAATTATCCTAGATCCTAGGACAATTCACCCCGGGAATGAAAAACACTTGTAGGTATACTTAACGAAAACAATTGTTTGTGTATTCAACTAGTTCTTTCAAGGCTTTTTTAAAATTGTAGGTCCCTTCCATTCCTGACAACAGTACTCGCACACAGGAATGGTTGAGAGTTGTAAGTCACTAGGGCCTGGTTCACAACGGACTGTTGCGCCACCCAACTTATTTATTTATTTAGAGTCGAAATGAAAGATTTTTAGAAAGATGTCTGTGCGTGCGTTCGTACTTCCGAACGTTCGCAACGTTTTTTTCGTTGTCCATAGCTCAAGAACCAGAAGAGATATCAACTTCAAATAAATTTTGTTATACAGATAATAAGGCAGAAAGATGCAGAAAGGGTGGGTGTTTTTTTTACCATAGCAGTTTGAAAAAAATTATTTTGCACCTCCAAAATTTTACGACTTAAATATGATTTCATCTCCAAAACAATTTTGTGCAGCGAAGAATAATGTTTTTGCCAACTTAAAAAAAATGTTGAGAAAAATTGAATTGACAGTTTTTTTTTATACAAAATAAAAATCTTAAAAAAACATTACTCAAAGTTTTTAAAAATTGAATATTGATTCAAATATCTTTTCAAAAACTTGAAATTTAGGCTCCAAACTTATTTTATCTTATAAAAAATATTGTTTTCAAAATTCAGTAAAATTTTGAAAAAAATCGAATTGACAGTTTTTTTCACAAAATATTAAAAACGGAAAAAAATTAACAAAAATTTTACAATCAGTAAAATTTTGAAAAAATCGAATTGACAGTTTTTAACAAAAAAAATATTAAACTTGGTAAAAATTTACTTTCGACTCAAATAGCTTTTCAAAAATTAAAAATATTGTCTTCAAACTTATTTTATTTTTCAGAAAATATTGTTTAAAATATTCAATAATTTTTATATAAAAATCCAGAGTCCGTTTTTTCATAAAAAATAAAATCTATAAAAAACAGTACGCAAATTTGGTAAAAATTGGTACGAGTACATATAGACAAAGTTTTAAGCAAGACAAATCGACAGACGGGATGGGAAGTTATTAGTGTGGGTCGCATCCCAGCCTCTTTTTTTAATTTAATATTAGAAAAACCAGGATGGAAAGAAAATTATCTGAAGATAAGAAAGAGGAAGAACATGTGTGTTAAAATTGTAAAGCGATCGCCTATTAGTTGTGTTAGGTTGTACAAGAAATTGCTATTTATGTGTTGTTTTTAGTCAGACTCTTATGCGATTTGGATTTTTGTTTTGAAGAGACACGTAAGCAATCGTTGGTATTTACAATAATTATTGTTATAAAAATACATAAATAAAATATGTACCAATTGCATTAATTTGGATCAAAAATTGGAATGTAACTACAATATTGTCAAAATAATGCGCTCTTTCGGGCTCATGCACAGTAAGTTAAAATAATTAAAAAAAAAATATTTTAAGATTCAAAATTTTACCTGAAAAATAAGTTTGTCTTAAAAAATGTAAATGCCATTTGACAAATCGATTTTTTTTTTCAATTTTTTTTTTAAATCGTTAGAGCGGTTTTTTTTTAAATTAGTTTTGTATATATAAAATTTTTCAATTTTGTTCTAAAAATATTTTTGGTACGCAGTTGTTAAGAGATTGTTAGTATACGCTATACGTTTGAATTTAGTAAAAAAATGTTGAAACGTTTTTGAGATATCGAATTTTGAATAAATAAAATTCAATATTTTTTTAAAAATCCAAACAATAAAAAATTGCACTTTTGATAATCAAATATTGTTAAAGCAATATAAGAGCTTATTCAGAAAAAAAATTATTGAAATCGGTTTATAAATTGGTGAGAAAATTAAAAAACAAAATAACGGTTCTATGAGCGGTACCTTTCCTGAGCAATACAAAAATTTGTTTTTCTTATTAAAAGAAGCCAAGTTAAAAAATAAAATTTTAAAGAAAATTTAGAGAAAATCTATCGGTTTGTTTTCGAGAAAATTCGAATTTTCGTTTTTGACCAAAAAAATTGTATGGGGGCCACTGTTAGTTTTGATCTTATACAAAAATGAAAAAAACGCCTAACGCGAATCTGCTCAAAACCTTAACTTCCAAGTTTGAACTCAATCGACCTAATGGTTTAGGCTGTAGGAGCGTGGACAGACAGACAAAACCGAAAGGACGGAATCGCGGGAACTACTTTTTTCGACTTCTCTACTATCGTAATAACGAAATTTTTCACGAATGCATGACTTGCCATATAGTTCCTATATGTCGCAAGTAAAAAATAGAATTGTTGGTTTTATATACAAATACAACTTTAAAAACACTGCTAAAAATTAAATTGGTATCTAATCTTTGACACTAAATTCAAATTTAAACAATTTTATAGGAATGATCCTTTTAATAAAACAATGTACATATATGTATGTACCTTCAAAAAAACACTAAAAACAAATATTTTAAGTACCTACAAAGAAAAATAGTTCTTAATTTGAAAAGACCAACATTTTCGGTCTTTAGTAAAAGTGAAATCGCAAAACAAAAATAGATATGAAGAAATCGCTAAATAACCAAATATAAAATTACATAAATTAACATTTATATACATTATGTACTTGCATACATATATACATAAGTTGTTTTGAAGATTCTAAATATCAACAAGGTGTTCACCTCCATCGTGAACATCGGGTGCCTAGTACCTCAACTGAAGATTGGGTTTCAACCCCAGTGGAAAGTTGTTGGGGGCAGCAAACGTGAGAGGGTGGTGAGGTGTTTCCACTAAGGCACCTCTCTTTATCCAGACGGCAGCGGACGAATTCTCGAGATGGAATCAACGGTGGCGTCTACAGTTCCAGTAAGGTTGAACTACCTAGTGAACACCTTATAGAACTTCTTTGATTTAGTCGGAGCCTAAGCCTATAAGGAGTGGTTTTATCTGGCAGCCCTCCAGGTTGGGGGTTGTGCCGTCGGGGTGACTTCCTGGCCACGTAAAAGCTTTCATAGTTGCGAAGCACCAACAAGCCTCGGATACGGACGGATTTACTGTTGACAACCAACGCAAACGAATAAAGGACAACGAACTTCGGATATGCACGTGGAATGTTAGGTCCCTTAACAGACCACGTGCCCTAGACCGCTATAAAGCAGATATCACCGCAATCCAGGAAATACGATGGGATGGGCCGGGCAAAAAGAGGATGAAAAACTGCGATTTTTACTATGGTGACTGCTGCCACGACAACCAACAGCGCTTATTTGGATGCGGCTTTGTCATTGGAGCCAGACTTAGGCAAGAAGTCTTGAGCTATAGGTGCATCATTGAGGTTCTCGTGACCATACGCATCAAGGCTAAATTCGGCAACATTAGCCTGATATGCGCGCACACCCCTACAGAAGAGAAAGATGACAACACCAAAGACACGTTCTTCAAACTCTTAGAGAAACATATGAGCAGTGTCCTGGGTACGATATTAAAATTGTCCTGGGCGATCATAGATTTTGCTGTGGGGCGAAACGTCATGGTAGCCAGTACGCCTTTTCCACACCTCAACAACCACAAAGGAACTTGTACTTCTCCAGATCAATCTACCGTAAACTAGATTTACCATATTGCAATCGACGCCAGTCCGAGCTTTCCGAGGAGCTAACATCTACTCGGACCACTACCTCTTTGTAGCCAAGGTAGCACTTCAGATTTCCAGACCCAAAGCAAAACAGGGAGGTGCTGGGAGAAGGTACAATGTCGAACGGCTACAATCGCCAGAGATCGCCAAATCCTTTTCCGACCGAGTTACAAGTAACCTCTCTCGAAGTTCTCTACCGCCAACACAATGTATCGAAAACCAGTGGCAACATTGCAAAGATGCAATCAGAGAAGCCGCCTCTGATGTGCTGGGTTTCAAACAGCCACCAACAAGGAACCCCTGGTTTGATGAGGAATGTCGGCAGGCAAATGCAGCCAAACAACAGGCACGCATAGCGGCGCTGCATAAAAGGACGAGAGCCGCTCATGAGCAAAACAAATTTTGTGCAGGATGACCATGAAGAATTCACGCTGCTCCATAAAGGTTCGAAATAACTTAACAGAACCTTTCGATGTCAAAAAAGGTTTGAGACATGGTGATGCGCTGTCATGTTATTTAGGAAGAGGCGGCAAAAATTGGTTTAACGATTAATGAGGGCAAAACAAAGTACATGCTGTCGTCAAGAAAGGACATACAACACCGACGTCTTGGTCAAAACGTCACCATCGACAGACGTAACTTTGAGGTAGTCAAGGACTTCGTCTACCTAGGCTCCGCTGTAAACGCAGAAAACAACACCAGCGCTGAGATCAAAAGCAGAATAACTCTTGCTAACCGCTGTTTCCTTGGACTAAGAAAGCAATTGAGTGTTAAAGTCCTCTCTCGAGGGACCAAAGTGTTGCTATATAAGACCCTTATGATCCCCGTCCTGCTATACGGTGTAGAAGCATGGACTATGACAAAAGCGGATGAAAGCACCTTGGCTCGGTTCGAGAGAAAAGTTCTTCGTGTGATCTACGGTCCCGTGTGCATCGAAGGGGAGTGGAGAAAAAGATGGAACGAAGAGTTGTACGGGCTGTACAGCGACGTAAACTTAGTTAGAAGGGTAAAAGTCCACCGACTATGATGGCTGGATCACGAAGAGCGCATGGAAACCAATACTCCGGCCCGCAAAATCTTCGAGTCCACACCCACAGTACAGCGCAGTAGAGGAAGACCACGTTTTAGGTGGCGCGCACAAGTGGAAAGTGGCCTCACCCTACTTGGAACTCGAAACTGGAGATATCTAGCTAGGGACCGAGCTAGATGGAGAAGTTTGTTAGGTGAGGCAATAGTTCACACAGGACTGTAGCGTCACCTTCAAATCATCATCATCATCAAAAATTAAAACATCGCCTTCTTATGATCATTCACTTGGATT